>NW_026593286.1:35030213-35115645 GCF_907164565.1 Psammomys obesus | reverse complement strand
TTTCTTTCTTTCTTTCTTTCTTTCTTTCTTTCTTTCTTTCTTTCTTTCTTTCTTTCTCTCTCTTTCTTTCTTTCTCTCTCTTTCTCTTTTTCTTTCTCTCTCTCTCTCTCTCTTTCTTTCTTTCTTCCTCTTTTTTGTTTCTAAGATAGAGCCCCACTACGTAGCCTAGGCTAACCTCAAACTTTCGGCTTCAGTCTGGTGGGTGCAGTGTCCATAGTATGTACCACACCTGGTTCATTCTTCCCAAGTCCTTAGTGTGTGTGAGGCATCGCACGAAGATTTGAGGGCAAAATGCTGAAGACCCTGCCCCAAAGACCAAGATGAACACAAGGCATTTACCCGCCGTTATCCTGTAAGTTGCTTAGTGATGACTTTCTTTGTGATGCTGTCAGTTGGATCCAGGACCTGAACATAGCAGGCAGGCATCCTACCACTGACATACATCCCCAGCCCTTGGTGCTTCTGAGACAAGAGCAGGCTCTCCCTGAATGAGGGGTCCTTCTGCCCCAGCAGGTGGGGTGGGTCCTGGGACTGTAGGTTTTAACACCACAGCCAGTCGATGATGATAATTTCCATCGAGAGAAAGTGTAGACTCGGGGATATGATTCATTCTCAGGGGTCTTGTGTGAGAAAGTGACCTTACATCTAGCCAGTTGATTATGAGTCACCTAGGCAACCTCAGGGAGGCAAAGGAAGCAACTTTCAAGCTAGCCAAGTAGCTGTGCTGAGGGAAAAGACGGCACATTTAAGCAGCTGAAAATAACTTAGCAGACCTGGGAGGCGGGGGGCTGGAGGAGCACCTTGTCGGGCATGAAGTGGGAGAGGCAGCTGGACTGTGAGATTGCCACCGCAAGAAATGCTAAGAAGTGACTGGAGACTTTTAAACATCCAAGCAGCCTAATCAGACTGACATTTAAAAAATAAAGTGGAGGGAGGGGAGACTGTGATTGGGATGTATTGTGTGAGAGAAGGATAAATTAAAATCTTCATATTAAAATGCTAGTTATGAGTTGCTTCTTAAAAGAATATACCAATAAAATGTTCTTTTAACCCGAATAACAGTTTTTGTTTTAACAATTAGTTCTATTCCATAGTCAAGGAAGACTAAGAGCTAGAACATTCAAAGTATAAACCTTTTCCTGTAGTGTAATCGCCTCTGCTAAATCCTTGTGCTGACAGAATTCAGCCTAGTGCACAGACACGGGACTGTAGAAATAGAAAAGAGGGTCTGACTAAATCAGGTAGATTCCCACAGCCACTGGTCTAAGCAATTTCTCACATTGGTCCATGTCTATGAGAATGCAATTCACCTAACCTCTTTTTCACCTCCAGCCTTATTTAATAAAATCCACCACTATAAGCTCAGCTGAAAGATGTTTGGGTTCATCATTTAATGTTCTCTCTAAGACCTCCCTGTTCAAGAAATATTTATAGTTCCTTATTAGTGTTACTCATTGACACAGGGTTTTCTTGGTTGTTAAAAGAAATTGCATATTGATAGAAACACATTTAAGTTTTATCCTTTGTCCCTTAACGTTTTCTTTTATTTAGTTAGTCAGGTGGTACTAGGACTCACACCCAGAGCCTGGTGCATGCAGGGCAAGCAATGCAGCTGAGCTACACCCACCCTGGGTTCTTTGAGGCTGGGTCTCCCATGCAACCAAGGCCATAAGCACAACAGCCCGTTTTTGGTTTATTTTGCAGTGCGGCAAACTGAACACAGGGCCCCACACAGGCGAGCACCCTGCTTCTTAGCCACATTCAGGCCCTTTAAAGGTTTTCATTTTTATTTTGTCTCAAAGTCTTGCTTTGTAGCTTAAGCTTTGTGATCATTTTGCTTCAGCCTCCAGGAGAGCTGGAGTTACAAGCATTTGTACCACACTTGGTCTCTTTCTTTTTTTTAACTTTTATTAATTACACTTTATTCACTTTGTATCCCCCCATAAACCCCTACCTCCTCCCCTCCCAATCCCACCTTCCCTCCCCCTTCTTCACACATGCCCCTCCCCAAGTCCACTGATAGGGGAGGTCCTCTTACCCTTCTATCTGACCCTAGTTTATCAGGTCTCATCAGGAATAGCTGCATTGACTTCCTCTGTGGGCTGGCAAGGCTGCACCCTCCAGGGGGAGGTGATCAAAGAGCCAGCCACTGAGTTCATGACAGAGACAGCCCATGTTCCCATTACTAGGGAATACACTTGGAGACTGAATCTATGGGCTTCCTCTGAGCAGGGCGTCTAGGTCCTCTCTATGCATGGTCCTTGGTTAGAGGATATAACTAAACTTGTAGTTTTTAAACAGATGTTTGAAATATGAAACAGATGAGAGAATGAAGGGTCTATACCAGGCTACTAAATTACATGAGGCCTCATCTGTGATTCAGAGTTTTGTAATGGGCCGTATGTCTTAACCCATTAGTAGAGTTATTTAAGTATTTGAGGAAAAAATACCATCTTAAAAATAGAACCCCAAATTTCCAAGTACATATTTTATAAGATAAAGAAAGTCATTTCAGAGAAGAAAAGAATGAAGAGAAGTTCAGACAGTTTTTTTTTTTTTTGGATATTCTGGGGAATAATTGGGCAAATGGGCCTCTTCAGACTACACGCATCAGTTGTGAATGCTGAAACAGAATCATTGCTGCAGCATGGAGGCCTCTCCTTCCTGAAAAGAAGGAGAGGTGGATGGGAGAAGGGGGTTGTAAGGGTATACTGTAACAAGGGAACATTGGCTCCTCAGGAGATGGAGGCAGGAGCATCATTTATATACCCTGTCAGACCCATGACACTCAGTCCCTTCACTGTGTAAAACAAACAGGAATTTCTCTCTGCATGTTCAGGGTCTGTCTTGGATCTCCTCACATTGCCCCCAGGGAAGAAGAACAGAGGAAACTGACATCAGTGTTGCTTTTAAGCTATAATTGTTTCTGATCTAGACACTTTTTTAAAAAATCATAACTAGATCCATATTTTTCTTCTCACATAAAATTCAAATGAATCAAAGACCTTAATTTGAGTCCAGAAACACCAAAACTGTTAGAGAAAAATAATTTCACAGAGAGAAATCATTTCAAGATAGTTACTGGTAGAACCTTTCTGAACAGAACTCCTATAGCATGGGACCACAGTCTCAAGAGCTGGCAAGCAGAACTATATGAAATTATAACATTTCTGTTTGGCAGGGAAACTATCAGTAAACAGCATACAGAATGGAGAAAAATCTTTACTTTAAACAGGGAACTAATATCTAGAATACACCGTGAACTGAAAAAAATTAAACACAAAATACAAAACTGATCAGCAATAAATGGGCCAAGGAACTGAATGGAGTCCTCAAAAGAAGTAATACAAATGGCCGATCGATAATTTTAAAAGTGTTCAACATCCTTGGCCAGCAGGAAAAGGAAAATCAAAAACCATTTTATGATTCTATCTCATCCTAATCAAAAGGGTTATCAAGAAACACACACACATCAAATGCTGGGAAAGATATCTAAAAAGGAGCCCTTACTCCTTACTGTTGGTGGGAGGGTAATATTCTACACACACACACACACACACACACACACACACACACACACACACACACACCATGTACAGGCAGGTAGAAATGATGGCTATGTTAATTGGCTTGTGTAATCATTTCACAGTGAATATATGTATCAACCATGTACAACCACATTTTTTAAGTGCTGCTGATTGAGGCCTGGGCTTTCAAGCATTCCAGGCTTGTGTTCCATCACTGAGGCAGATCGCCAGGCCCCCAAATACGATAGTTTTTATGCCTCAATAAAACCTGAAATTATACCTCAAAAAGGTCGGGGTGGGTGGCTTGAATGAGAATGGCCCCCATAGGCTCGTATATTTGAATGTTAGGTCTGCATTAGTGAAACACACTAATACAGCACATGTATATTAACACAAGGTATTTGCCAATAATTCTTACGGTGATTTCTGTGTCATGCTGGTTGCATACCTGAAGCGCAGTGAATCCTTGCGCATGTGCAGAACTTTACCACCTGAGCCCTTCCTAGCCCCCAAACACCATATTCTGAGGAAGTTTTAATTTTTAATGAAGACCAATTTATCAGCTTTCTTGTGATCTGGGCTTCAAGGCCAATTTAATATTTTAAAATTTCTATTTTAGAAGTGCCTGTTAGCGTTTTAGTTAGGCTTGTTTGAATTTGTATTTTAGGGTTTGCATTGAGGATAATAATTGTACAAATGCATAATTACATAGTCATTACATAATAATCCCTTGGAATTAGCTAATGTTAATGAAAATACAAATTTCTTTATTATGTAAAACTTGGACATATATAACAGTAAAGAAAATAAAAGGTAAGACCCTGTACTTACATTGAAGCTGAATTCAGCTCCAATAATTAATAGTATAGGCCATTTTTGTTAAAGTCAGAACTAGATTTTTAGAGTCAGAAACTTGGAGTATTTTGAGTCATTATTATGATATTTTATAGAAAATATTTGACAATTAAGTAATTAAGGAACAGAAAGATGGCTCAGTGACAAAGGCACTTACACAAGTGTAGTGATCCGATTTAGATCCTGGATCTCCTGTGAAATTGGATTCAAAGAACCAACGCCACAAAGCTGACTTCTCAACTCTGCGTGTGCACCATGACATCTCTCTCTGTCTCTCTCTCTCTCACACACAGTAATAAGAGCAGGAATGCAATGTATACAAAGTAGCTCATATGTATGGGTGAGGCTCTGTGCCAGGGGCATCTTTTCACAGAAGCCGGGTCATGTGGTACGAGGCTCTAAAACTAAACTTGCCCAGATTTAACACTGGGCTGTCATGCAGCACTGTTTCTGGAGTTGTTGTGGAGCAGAGGAACAGAGAGTGGAGGGCTGGAAGAAAATAAATAGATGTTGTGACACATGAGGCAAGATTAGGTAAAGCATCCCAGCAGAACCATGACTGGATGGTTCTGCTGTAGACAGGGCAGGCTCTGGTGCTCAATGAGCTACATTGAAATGAGCAAGACTGCCTGGCCTGGTGAATCATCTACCAGGAACATAATACTAAAGCCACAGAGTTAGACATTCTCTCTAAAAGAATTATAGAAAGAGCAAAAGGAAATCTTTTGGTAGAACATTGGAAACACTTTTTTTTCCTCCCAAGGCAAAAGGAATAATGGGTATGGTCAGAATGGATTTCAGTGGAGAATGTGAAATCAACTGATATTATTACATGCTACAGGTCGCAGCTGGAGACCTTTTCCTTGGATAATCACAGGTAATCTACTTGGAGTCTGCTCCCAGCGAATTGCTTCATTTCTCTCTGCCCATTTCCTTTCTTGTTAGACTTCCCAACCCTTTTTTGGTTTTTCTTCTTTTTTAAAAAATAAAATGAAAAGCCAAATGATTCTGGCATGAATTCTGGTACAAAGGGAACTCAGATGACTATTCAAGGGAAAAGTACAGGAAAAGGAAGTCTATATAGTTGTCCCAGTAGTCTAGAAGGTCTTGTTAAAATAGCTAATGCTTTTTAGTTTTCCTATGATTTACTTCCTTTTTCTCAAAATTGAAGCATGGATAAAGGCTATCAGCTAGTGGCATTTGGTACCAAAAGAATCGGCTGCATTAGAGTCTCACAATAATTAACTCACCTTTTCCCCTTCCTCCTCTTTCCATGTGCTCCCACCACCTTTTCTTCCAATAGAGCCTCATTGGGTAGTCCGTGGCCTTAAACTCTTGATGTTCCTCGTGTGCCGCCATACCTCTGAGATTTCAGGCGTGTGCCGCCATACCTCACCAAGTCAACTTCTTTTTAAAAGTTAATGTTAAGCTGTAAAGTACAGCAACAAAATGAAGAAACACCATTCCCTTTCTTGTCTGTAAGGCGCTGGGAACCTGGGAAGTAAGATAGGCATTTGCTGGCTGCGCTGAGAGAGATGCTAACTTGTAATTGCTCCATGTCTCAGAGCCATGCCAGGCTCCAGGTCAAACCTACGCCGGCTTCCTTTCACAGAGGCCTCTCCAACTTCAGCCTCACAAGAATGCCCCAAAGGCACCCCATCCTTTTCATTTCTGCCTCCCTCAGCCAGAAGATGCCAATCCCTAGATGTCAATACCAGTAATGCAGGATGCAGAGGCAGCATCTCTGCCCCTTGGAGGCCTCCCTTCTCTGAAAAGGAGGGGGGAGTAGGAGGAGGAGGTGTTATGCCTAGTTCATGAGACCCCCCCCCAAAGGCCACCAGGAATTGACTCCATTGGAAAATACATGAGAGTTTATTAGATACAAGCTGGAGCCTAGTTTACAAGCTCCCTGTGGATCTCCTCACATTGTGCTCAGGGGAGAAGACCAGAGGAAACTGACATCAATGTTGCTTTTAAGCTATAATTGTTTCTGATCTAGAAAGCCAATTTTTGTTTTTAAGGTAATCAGATGCATATCATTCATCCCACATAAAATTCAAATGAATTAAAGACCTTAATTTGAGGCCTGAAATACCAAAACTGTTAGAGAAAAATAACTTCACAGAGAAAAATCATTTCAAGATAGTTACTGGTAGAACCTTTCTGAACAGATATCCTATAGCATGTGACCATAGATAGTCCCAAGGATTAGAAAGTTGGACTCCATGAAATTATTAACGTCTCTGCTTGGCAGAGAAACAGAATGGAGAGTATACAGAATGGAGAAAACAGGGAACTAATATCTGAAATACACAAAGAACTGAAAAAAATTAAACACAAAATACAAAACTGATCAGCAATAAATGGGCCAAGGAACTGAATGGAGTCCTCAAAATAAGAAATGCAAATGGCCGATCGATAATTTTAAAAGTGTTCAATATCCTTGGCCAGCAGGAAAAGGCAAATCAAAAACCATTTTATGATTCTATCTCATCCTAGTCAAAAGGGTTATCAAGAAACACACACACATCAAATGCTGGGAAAGATATCTAAAAAGGAGCCCTTACTCCTTACTGTTGGTGGGAGGGTAATATTCTACACACACACACACACACACACACACACACCATGTACAGGCAGGTAGAAATGATGGCTATGTTAATTGGCTTGTGTAATCATTTCACAGTGAATATATGTATCAACCATGTACAACCACATTTTTTTAAGTGCTGCTGATTGAAGCCTGGGCCTTTCAAGCATACTAGGCATACTATCCCTGAGGCAGATCGCCAGGCCTCCAAATTGTTTTTAAACCTCAATAAAACCTGAAATTATATCTCAAAAAGGACGGGGTGGGCGGCAATGAGAATGGCCCCTACAGGCTTGTCTGAATGTTAGGTCTGCAGTTAGTGAAACTGGGAAGTTAGAATGTGTGTGGCCTTGTTGGAAGTGTTATTCCCCGCAAGTGTGCTTAGAGGTTTCAAAAGCCCACAGCAGGCTCACTCTCTCTGCCTGCTGCCTGTGGATCAGGAGGTGAGGCTTTTGGCTGTTGAGCTAGCCTGTCTGCTTACACACCTCCAAAACGGTGTGTAAGCCCCCAAAGAAATGCTTTTTTTTTTTTTTTTTTTATAAATGGTGTCTTGGTCATGGTGTCTCTTCATAACAGAACAGTCACTAAGGCAGACTGGTATCTGGAGTAAGCTATTCCTGTGACAGGCCTGACTATGCTGTTTACTGGAAAAATACAGAAGACTTTGGGGCTTTGGGCTAGAAAAGCAGTTGAATGTTTTAAATGGGGCTTAATAAGCCACTCTAGCAGAAGCATGGAAGACAGTGGGGCTGAGAGCAATGGAAACTATGGAATGACATCCAGCTCAATAGGTTTCAGAGGGGAAGAATATTAGAGGCCATTCTTGTGAATATTACAGCAAAGAATGTGCCTAATCTGAAAAATCTGCCAGTAGTTAAACTGAAGAGTTTTAGACTGATAGATATCACTGACAAAGGTAATTTTTTTTTACATTTTTAAATCTTATTTATTTACAATTTATTCACTTTGTATCCCAGCTGTAGCTGCTTCCCTCAACCCTTCAAAATTCTGCTCTCCCCTCCCTCTTCTCCTCCCATGTCCCTCCCCCAGTCCACTGATTGGGGAGGTCCTCCTCCCCTTCCATCTTTTGACCCTATCCTATGAGGTCGACAGAGGAAATTTCAAGACAGCCTATCACTGACTATGTCATGAGGTCGTTAGTGTTCACTCTTACACAGATCTACAGTGAAAAGGTGTGAGTGGGTCAAAGAGAAACACAAAATGCACGGTTTGAGGATAAAAAGGAGCACCAGGAAGTGCAATGTTGGAGCCAAGTCTTGTGCTTCCAGATGATGAGAAGATTAAAGAAAAACCTGCTGCTAAATTGAATAAAATGGGCTGGTAACTTCAGGGCAAGACCCCACCCAGCTAAACTAGACAACAACGAAAGGTGATGCAAATGGGATTAGGCCAGGTTCCAGTCCCAGCAAGCAGCAGAATTCGGTAGCATCAGCCACATGGTCCTGGATTTACAGTCAAGAAGGATAAAGGGAAGGGATTATGAAGTATTCCCCCAGGGTTAAGGAAAGCCTCTGAGGCCAGGCCTCTGGGGAAGGAGGGCAATCTATGAAGAAAGCCTGAAGAGGCCATTGCGTGGAACTGTGAAGCCTGGATAGTGCTAGAGATGCCTGAGCTATGAGATTCCTGCCCAGGAGAGCTGCAGACAGGAAGTGAAACCTGTCTAAGACAGAGAAGTATGTTGCAGTAACGAAAGTGACATTGTAGTTTATACGGGATGGTCAAGTCATTCAAGGACAACATTACTAAATAGCTACTATAATTTGAATTAACGAAACCGTTGCAGATTGAACCACCTTCAAAACACCACCATTCAAGAAACCACAAGTTGAAAGCAATAGTGATATCCAAACAAACGATAGAAAATCCACATCTACTCCCTTTTCAGCTGTACTAGAATAAAAAAAATTACTTAGACATACCTGATTATATAATTTCTCACCATAAAAATACTTAAGATTTGAAAAATGAATTGGTATTACTACTGTCCTGATATTTTGAGCGTGTGCAGGTCTGTTTACACAGGGTGCAGACGAGCAGTGAATGAGCAGTGTCTTCAACTGTCCTCCACATTATTTTAGTTTATTGTGATTTTTTTCACTTATTATTTAATCACTTTCCAGCCTGCTCGAAGCCCCTTCCTTTCTCTCCTCCCAGTCCCACACTCAAACCTTTACCCCATCCCTCCTTGCTTGCTCCTCAGAGATGTACCAACCCACCCTGGCACAGTAAGTCTCAGCAGGACTAAGCACATCCTCTCCTGCTGAGGCCAGATGAGGCAGCCCAGCTCGGGGAAAGGGATCCAAAGGCAGGCAACAGTTCAGAGACAGCCCCAGCTCTAATTGTTAGGGGACCCACATGAACAAGCTGCACATCAGCTACATATGTACAGGGACCTAGGTCCAGTCCATGTATATGCTGTGGTTGGTGGTTCAGTCTCTATGAGACCCCATGGGCCCAGGTTAGTTGACACTATAGGTCTTCTTGTGGAGTCCTTGACCCCTCAGGCTCCCTCAATCCTTCATCCTACTCTTCCACAAGACTCCCTAAGCTCTGCCTATTGTCTGGCTGTGGGTTTCTCCATCTGTCAGCTGCTGGTGAAGCCTCTCAGAAGACAGTTACGCTAGCCTCCTGTCTGCAAGCACAGCAGGGTATCATTAATAGTTGATAGCCAGGGGTTGGCTCTCTCCCATGTGGTGGGTCTCAAGGTGGGCCAGTCATTAGTTGGCCATTTCCTCCGTCTCTGCTCCATCTTTATCCCAACACTTGTTGTAGGCAAGACAAGTTTTGGGTCAAAAATTATATGGGTGGGTTGGTTTTCCACCACCACTGAAGTCCCACTTGGCTACAGGAGGTGGCAACTGCAGGCTCTATATCCCCTGCTGCCAGGAGTCTCAGGTAGGTCACCCCCATAGACTCCCGGGAGCCTCCCCTGTCCCAAAGATGTCCTCACCACAGCAATTTTCTCTCTCCCAGCCCTCCTCTCTGCTCTCCCCACACCTTATGCTCACCCCACCACCCTCTATTTCCCTCCCCTTCTTCTCTTCCACCAGTTCCCTCCCTCCAACTTCAGGTATCTATTCTATCTGCCCTTCTGAGTGAGATTTAAACATCCTCCCTTGGGTCCTTCTTGTTACTTCTCTGTGGATTGTATCATGGTTATCCTGTCCTTTATGGCTAATATTCACTTAGAAGTGAGTACCTACTCTGTGTGTCTTTCTGGATCTGGGTTACCTCACTCAGCATATTTTCTAGTTCTATCATTTGACTCTAAGTTTCATGATTCCCTTGTTTTTAACAGCTGAGTAGTATTCCAGTGTGTAAATGTAGCAGTTTATCCACTCTTCAGTTGAGGGTCATCTAGGTTGTTCCAGTTGCTATTATAAATAAAGCTGCTATGAACATAGTTGTCCTTGGTATGATAGAGCATCTTTCTGGGTATATGTCCAGGAACGGTAGAGCTGGGTCTTGGTGTAGAACTATTCCCAATTTTTAAACAAGTTTATTTTGTCAGATGTACTGGTGCAGACTTTAATCGCAGCATTAACAAGGGAGAGGGAGGCAAATCTCTGTGACTCCTAGGACACCCTGGTCTACAAAGTGGGTTTCAAGTCAGTTAGGGCTGCATAGTAAGACCCTCTCTCTTACACACACACACAGCTATGTGTATAGATCTTGCCATTGTGTATGTATGTGGATAACTTGCTAGAAATGTTCTCTCCTTCTACCTCGTGGGCTCTGGCAGACTGAACTCTGGCTGCCAGGCCTGGTGGCTAGTTGCCTTTACTCACTGAGTCACTCCGCTGGCTCTCTACCTTATTTTTTGAGACAGGCCCTCTAACTGAACTTGGATTTGGCTACATTGGCTGGCCAGTGAGCTCCAGGAATCCTGATGCTGTCTCCTGCAGCCCAGCACTGGGATTTCAGGTAGCTTCTCTTGGGTGCTGGGGTGTGTGTGTCTGTCTGTCTAAACTCAGGTCTTCACATTTGCAAGGCAGGCATTTTACCAACTGCACGATCTCTTGATCCTCTGGCTCATTCTTAAAACCTGACATTTTTTGGTCTATGTAAATATACATGGTATTTGTATAGACAGACAATGAATAATCATATTTAGGGATCTGGATTAAAAATATGAGAAACATGGACCCCCAGAAATAGCCTATCTCATTTGACTTCTTCCATCCAATTCTGTGTTTGAATTTATGTAAAATTCACAAATTGTTTAGTGTCATTTGGCAACTTGTAATTCTAAAGGTCTGTCTTGTTGCTTCTAGATGTCCTAGGAAGTTGCTTTTACTAACACAACGTCTACCAAGCCTGAGAATCACTCTGGCTCATCTGTTAAGTAGAACCCCAGGCTTCTTCTCTCAAAAGCCAACTGATGAACCTATACATGTGCAGACAATGCCTGAATCTTTCTCATTCTTACTACCCGGAGAAACTGAAGACCTAGGTTCATAGCCAGTTAGCAAATGGGAAGAAGGAAAGTAGAGTCTCTGGAAGAAACATGTGCGATTCCTGAAAATAGACCGAACCATGAAGTGTCCATAGAGATGTACGTGGAAAATTATAAAATGCCAAGTTGTAAAACATCAGCTTCTTCCTGCGTTCAGGATTTCCCTGTGAGGTAGTGAGTCCTGTGCTTAGCAGGCGCCTTCTCACTAGAGGGCCAGACACAGCGAGAAGCCACATCTAAAGCTTTCTTTTCTGGGACGACACTGCAGACTATGAAAACCAGCAATCTTTGTACCAAACGTGCTTACTCACCAAATTTATTTTTGAACCTTCAGAACACAAGATTACGACAAACTAAAAACAAAGCACCAAAAATTGTCACACATTAATACCTGAGCGGAGACTGAAGGCAAACGTCCACCTAATAAACTACGCCATCATGTTGAAACACAGGTAGAGACATTTACAACACCCTACAATAGGTAGCACTTTCCCCCAGGTCACAGCCGGTTAAACGTAACAGTGTTAACTATACCATAGCAGAATGCACAGCCAGCCACACGGCCCCGCGTTCAGTATGCCGCACAGAGCGTTGAAGCATGCACGTTCAGCCGGTGGAGATGCGCTGTGGTCACTCGCGTTCACACAGCAGGACAGGCTCCCTGCTCCCGGTACCGTACGGATGAGAACGAGTCCATGGACAAGCGGATGATGACTTTAGAGTCTCCTCAGCAGCCGTGAGTGCTTTGTGCTTTATGTTAAATACTTGAAAGGTAAAAGCTGATGTCAGTTACTTCCTGGATTATACCTACACTCTTGGTGAGACAACTTCCTTGTTGCTCTGACCAGGCCTTAAAAAATGATGTATTGCCATTTCTATATATTGTTAAAGAGACTCTTATTTAAACAAAAAACTGCTTAACAGGGGTGGTGGTGGTGAGCTAGGAGGAAAGAAATACAGTTGGGTTTATGCCCAACAGTAACACGTAAGAATGAACAACAGAGTACATAGAAATGTGGGCATCTTTGGGCAAAGAACATGTTTATACTAGAAATTGAGTAATTTGGACTTTAATGGAAATTACACTCCTTATTTTGAATAAGCACATAAAAATGTAAGGCTTCATATTAAATTAAAAAAAGAGGAGGTAATTCTCCCTTGAAACCATAAAAAAATAATTAGCCAAGAAAAAGAACAAGTAAAGTGAAATAGTAATGCTTAAAGAACTACACTGATCTGAGTACAGTCAGGGGAAAATCATTACTGGGTTAATAATATTTATTTGAAAATATAAATGCAAGCCTCAATCTGCCACAGCACCGAACACAAGTCTTAGAAGGAACTCATATCTTCAATAAGATTATCAATAAAACAAAAATATATTTCAATGATTAATCTTTTCCATATCCAGCACGTTTATAAACAGAAGTGCCGTGATTACCCCTTAAAATATTTTCCCCCAGAAACTTTAGCCAAAACCTAATTTCCCACATATATTCAGACTAAAAATTCAAATAATAGAAATCTCTGAAAATTAAGGAGGGGGGGCACAAGAACAACAGCTGTGTAAGTACTAAAGAAGTATGAGCCAGTTTGAACTTAGAACTTTTATTTCAACAACGTAAAAGGACTTCAGATGAATTTGAGAAGGCCACCTGTTGTAAAGTTCACAATTACAAAACTGTAATTACAACGTTTTGTCATTTTAAGGCACAGTCTGTTTTATCCCAAATAAGTCGAAGGTCACAGTGATGATGTATATTCAGTTTTGGTTTGTTTTATCTTGGGCACATTGCTACATTTACAGTTAGCCCTAAGTTTAAGAAACCGCAGCTTCACTTCAAAACGATACACATCAGTTCCATTAAAAAAAAGTTAAGTATGCAACACAACTTCAACTTCCTAATTTATACTAAAAAAAAAAAAAAAAAAAAGATTTCTCACACAGGAGGGAGGAGGATATTTGCTCAAGCACTCCCACAAACACCTGTTTCTTGATGGCACACAGCAGAGAGTCCTGAAGCCAGCTCTCATTCCTATGACCCTACCCACAGTCCCCAACAGTTGGTCCCATAACTGTCACTCCATCAAGACCAAGTATTTCAAGATCTGGTTTGCTGCGCTGCCTCTTCACTTGTGAGGGTAATGTATGAAAAATGTACCAACCTAACTAACTGCACTGTGGGGCAGAGAAGCAGTAAAAACCGGTCAGAAAAACGGAAATGAGATGCTGAGATTTCCATGGTATGCCTCTAAGGAGGAGCTAGAGTTCATGCAAATCCATAGTGGCTCCTGCGCCTATTATATTTCTAGTCTTGTCTAACACCGTATCAGAGCCAGCGCTTTCATTAACAGCCGTATCCATGCTAACTGGTAGGAGATGTGCATGTTAAATGGTTTGCTTTGTTGGACGATATGAGATTCTACTGGATAAACACCAGGGACTGAACAGAAACACAGAAAACAACAACAACAACTCCACAGGGCAAACTTTCGGGTATATAAACCAGATACCCACACCAAAAACAGACTGTACAAAACAAGCCCGAAGCCAGATTACATGAAAATGATTACCTAATTAACTGCCAAAAGATTACTACTGAGTGAGTTAACCTTTCACCCAGCAATGTCAGGACACCAGACACAACCAAACACAGTTCTAAAGCTTTGAACACTTTTTTCAAAGAAAAATAGAGTATGGACTATGTTTTTTATTATATCCACATTTATTGTAAGTCCTAGATGAAAAATACTAAAAGATTACTTTTGTTTTAATCCCAATATACTAAGAAAAGTTCATTGGCACAAATATCCAGAGGTATTGTACAGTTTCATTTAGCTTTGGTGGCAAAGGATGTTTGCTAACCATGAGAATACTTACAGTTTCCAATATGCTAAAAAGAATTTAAATGTATACATATATTTTTTTTTCTAAAAAAGGGATGTAAAAAGTCCAATATGAAACAGAACAAATACACATGAAATACAAAATACACTGGCCATTAGGCTCTGAATAGTGTTACAGTGTCTATAAACTTTATCATAGCAACATCGCTACCTTACAAAGACTAAAAATCAAAACAACATTTAAAATAGCACACGAACTTTACAAAATGCCTCCCTGCAGACTTCCTAAACAGAGATGAGAATTCAGATACGCAAAATTTACAGTAACTAAGTAAACACCAACAGATAGAATTTCTCACTGAAGATCAAATGCACAGTATACACAATGATTCTGAGTCAAGATGACAGTTTCACATAAGGTCATCAGAAATTCGCAGGTTTCTTGGTATTTCAGATGGTTTTTTGGCAGCATAGCATGCCAACCTCTTAAAAAAAAAACTTGATTTTAAAATTATTATTCACAGACACTTGAATCAAGCTGTAACTTAGCGCCAACCCTGAAACACATTATCAACCTAGCTGCACTGTTACAGTTACAGAATTTAGAGTATTTCATAGTTCATGCCTAACTTGGTTAGTAACTTACTCTGTTTTCAAAACCAAGTTACTAACATAGCAAATTCTAATTTTGTTTTTTTCATAATGTTTTAAAAGTGAAGTTTATGGATTTATAGCACACATTTGGACAGCTGGTCTGACTCCCATTTCCCACAATCCTATACAAAGTTGGGAATGCGAAGAACCCAGAGCTTTCTTCTTTCTTCACACATCAGTAGGCCTTATGTTGAAAAAGCAGATAACCACAGAATTATAAATGCTTCTTGTTCAAAAAGATTGAAGTAAAATTCCAGCTCTCAGTCTTACAGTTTGTAGCATGGCTCCTACATTTACTTTATTTGGTAAGGAAGCTTTCTTTGAAGGAACAAATGTCATAAACACAGAAACTTTCATGGTTTCCCTTATTCCAGCAAGTATCACACTCCCCAAGTGGATGGTGACCCTTGATGAATTTCACAAAGTCTCCTGCTTCCTATGATACACAAATTCACACATCTTCCATACAAATAAAAGCGAGCAACAAAACCCTAGCTATCTAAAGCCTCAACACTTCTGGATTTCTCCCAAATGATTTTTTTGGAAAACACTCCCTATGTATTCAAATGCAGAATTTATTCTAAAATAAAAAAAAAAAAATTCAAGGCAATGCACTAATTCAGACCTGATGTCTAAGGAGGAACACAGGCCGCCTGATTTATCCCTGATTCTGGAATCAACAGACCTACTATACTTCCTGGTATTTGTGGATTCCCACTTCTTAAATTTTTTTATGTTTTCTTATGTATACATGTTTGTGTATGTACACCTGTGTTTGAGTACAAATGCAGGTGCAGGGAGAGGTGGGGGGGGACAAAGGTCAATGCTGGTACCTTCCTTACTCACTCTCCACCTAGTTTTCTGAGATGGGGTCTTTCTTGCCTATCTAACTAAGCTGGATGGCCAGCGAGCCCCAAAGACCCTGTCCCCACCACCCAGTGCTGGGGCTGCAGATACACAGCTTGGCCCGCTGTCTCACACGGCTTCTGGGACTCTACACTCAGGTCCTCATGGTTGCCCTGCAGGCAGGCACTTTACTATCTGAATCATCTCCCTAACCCTCACTCCCATAGTCCTCCTGCGGCTTTTGAGAAGCACTGAAAACTGAGTTCTTCTTCCCTTTATTTTACTTCATCAGAGACTGTCTCTGACAAGAACTCTGTGGCTGGCTCTTTGATCACCTCCCCCTGAGGGGGGAGCAGCCTTACCAGGCCACAGAGGAAGACAATGCAGTCACTCCTGATGAGACCTAATAGGCTAGGGTCAGATGGAAGGGGAGGAGGACCTCCCCTATCAGTGGACTTGGGGAGGGACGTGGGAGGAGATGAGGAAGGGAGCACGGAAGGGGATGAGGGAGGGGGCTAAGCTGGGATACAAAGTGAATAAACTATAATTAATAAAAAATAAATTAAAAAAGAGAGTACATAGAAAATGAAGACACTATGCTGCACGTGAAAAGTCCAAAGAGCTTAAAATATATATAGAAACTTGATGATAAATAAGACAATGAGTTTTGTACAAATTTGTGAACATTGTGAGAATGTTGACATGTGTGGCAGTGTAATCAACAGCAATATTCGGCAAGCCTACCTACTGCAGTTATTTTTCTTCAGTTTATAATCATATAGATAATATTAGAGTTCACTCAATAAAAGGTATCCCTTAATAGTTATGAAATTACATCACTAAAATATAAAAAGAATTAAAAGACTAATCAATACATGATTAATATACATACAAGACAGCCTCAAACATCAGTGTGAATTAACATAAACACTTTCTCTCACTGCTATTGAAGTTTTCATTATGGTAATAACCGAGAAAAGAGTTAATTTTACTTAATTTTGGCATGAAATTAATCTAGACAAGATGTGTATAAGTCAATAGTAGTACACACCAGTAACAGCAATTCCTATGTAATTATCAAGTCCAGGACTGGAGAGGTGGCTTAGTTAGGAGTGGTTGCTATTTTGGAGGATTTGTGTTTGGTTCCTACCATCCATGTACAGAAACTCACTACCCCCTGTAACTCCAGCTCCAGGGGAATCCACTGCCCCTTGCTGGCCACCATGAGCACCTGCACACACGTGTACACAGACATAAATAACAATGAATCTTTAAAGAAATTATCAGGTCACGATCATAATGGCAATAACTCTATGAGGGCATTTTGCTCGGTGTTCCCCACTATCTGATGTATACCCAGTATCTTCACCTGGGGGAATCCAGCTGCTGAATCAGCACATTTCCTCAAAACTCAATTTTTTAAAATAAAATCACAACAGTGGAACTCAAAAATTTGCTGTACTAATCTCTAACTTAACTAATATTTGTATAAACATGATAGATAAAAGCAAGTGATGTTGATATAAGATAATTTCTTTTTCTTAAGGGGGGGGGGCAATTTTCCTGATCAGATAGAGTCTATCTATTTTTTTGTGTCTAAATCTTGATGGCGATTCTGCCAAAGCATGCCCATCTGTGTTTATATGTGTGTGTGTGTATATCTGTGAATATGGGTGGCAAATGGGAACACCCAGATCACTATTATTTGAAATATTTTGCTGGCATAAATAAAACTATGGAGCTTGGGAATAAGTATTTTCAGGCAAAAAAAAAAAAAGTGTAAATTAGTGTGCTTTAAGATGTACTACTCCTGAATAAGAAACCCAATTTGCTGCATCTTATTCAAGAGCAGCACTGATTAAGCAGCGAGGAGACCTTACATCTCGTAAATAAATAATCATGACTGTCAAAAGGTCTAACACCAAATTCTGGAAAGTTCTGTCCAGGTATAGATTCTGGTCAAATAAAGTATTCCGTTAGCACGAAGCTGAGATGTGTCTGTAACATCACCAACAGCATGTGTACAGACGCTGTACAAGTCTAGCAAACTCTAAGCAGGGATGTCCCTGTTTAGATATATAAGCGGTGTGCCACAAGGAAACTGTATTATCTAATGGACTCACTCTCAGGTACCTGCATAAACACTATGGTAGAGTTTACTCTTTTTGACACTTTTCTGAAACGAGAGACTAAAATGTCTGCCATTTCTAGCATGATGGCTTTCTTCTAAACGTCCGAATACGTGAAAATATGAATACTTAACAAGCCAGCCACGACAGCAGCAGAATCACAGAAACTAACTAACCTCTGTGGTGACAACACAGCCCTTTGACTAATGCTGAGAAAGGAAAGCTCCAAGGAAGGACTCCCACAGGAACTGAGTCAAGCTACTAAAGCGGCTGAAGTGGGAGGGCCCCCTGGTGGGCAGCAGTTGCTGACAGGCTGTGACACCAGGTGCAACAGCAGGGAAGACAAGCCGACTACCATTCCTGGGGAGCGACTGTGAGTTCGTGACCCTGGAGGATGTCACAGGAGAGGCTCACAGGCCTGTACAGGGCACACATCTAAGTGAAAGGCTCCAGGAGGCAGGTCTGTCTCTGCTTGAGTTTGCTCTAACTGAAGGCGAAGAGCAATCGCATTCTTCAAACTCCTGACTGTCCTCTTTTTCTGTAGCTGAGAATGAACTACAGTTGGAAATGAGATAAAGTGCTACCCCCACTGGCAAAACAGGCCTGGGAGCCACCTCTGCAAATCAAGATCCCATGCTAACTGAGTGACGGATGCCTGCAATCTCTTCTGGCAGTGTTCACGCTTTCAGTACCAACTTTTGGAGTAACTTATGGTGATACTCTCCTCCCCAGGAGACAAAAAATCATGCAGACCCAGGGTTGTTTCAACATCTGGAATTTAGTCACTGTAATAATAGTTTATCATGCCTGGAGGCACTTTTGGCAGCCACTGGGGCAAGGATTTAAAACAGAGCAGACACTGTGCCAAAGCAGAATCTGCAAGACTATTCTTTTAATAATAGACCTTCCGATAGATCTCCTTCCTGCTTCTCATATTCACCAAGAACTCACAGTAAGATTCCTATTTGAAGGCTCAAGAAAATGTCATTGTTTTGAATTGAATTCCTATGGCTAAAAAAAGTCTCCCTTTAACTTGAGGCTCTTTCCCATAGTTGTACAGGACAGATCAAGCTCTGTCCCTGCTGGCTGCCAGAAATTGAGCACAGACGCCTTCTGGACTAATTTACTTCTGAGGAAACAGTTATGACTTTTAACAATCTTTTATGACTTATTTTGAATATGTAAATTATGTCAAATATAAAACTCACTTTTCAAAGGAAAGTCTGGTGGAACCAACAGGAGTTTCTCGTACACTACAAACATCTATAGGTCTCTAGAGGATTCCTGGGATGGCTGATGAAAGCTAGCTTGTATGTACAGGAGTCCTAAAGACAGAGGCCGCAACATCTCTTCCCTCATTTTTTCAGTTATGACGAGTACACAGACGCTACATTACAGAATGAAACCATGCTTCCACTATTTCCCTCAAGCGTTACAAAACTAATTTCCTATTTTCAATACTGTAAAAATAGACTTGTCTTCTCCAAAGGACCCCACTGTTCATCTTGGCGGAGCTGCGTGGTCACTGTACCACTGGTCCTAAAGGCATTAAATGTTTTCATCGCTCCTAAGTCCAGTTTTACATAAAATTGCATAACGCGTGGAATAAAAGAGGGATGATGACAAAACCTGGAACCCTGTACAAGTGGGAGGAGCCGAAAGCGATCACACCAATAGCCAGAGGAAGTGGAAACTGTGAGGCAGTCTTCAGCAATTTACTGTAAAGAGACAGAGAAATATGCAGCATTATACAACATTGTGAGCAAACGGAAATATGTTAATCTTTAATATAGCTTTGTAAAGTTAACATTATAAGTGATTTTTGCTAGTATTTAAGTTTTATTTATTTATTTTTTGTTTCCTGATCATCCTATTTTTGTTATTTGTGTTTTATTTTGTTTTGTTTGAGACAGGAACTCACTATGTAGCCTTGGCTGGCCTGAAACTTAAAGAGGCTGGCCTGCCTCTGCCTCCCCAGTGCTGGGATTAAAGTTGTGCACCACCATTCCCAGCTCTTCCTTTTGGTTTTTTGGGATAAGGTTTTGTGATATATGATATAATCCAAGGTGGCATTGAACTCGTGATCTGCTTTGTTTTCTGAATACTGGGATGACAGGAGTATGCTTCTAAAGTGATTTCAAATGATGTGATTTTTTTTTTTTCCAAGAGAGGGTTTCTCTGGGTAACCTTGTTTGTCCTCAACTCACTTTGTAGACCAGGCTGGCCTCAAACTACAGGCGATCCCTGGCTCTACCTCTGTGCTGGGATTACAGGATTGTACCACTGTGCCCTGCTTAAAAGTACTTAAAACAGCAAAATTACATTTTAAGAAGGAAGGAAAGAACAATACAAACAAACAACCGAGGAAGCATGGTTTCCCCAAGAAAAGGAACATAAGTGTAAACCCCTTTTATTTTACTCTCAAAATGAAGAAACTAAAGCTAAGAAGGTAAGTCTATGGAACAGAGAGCCATTAAATAAATGGCCAAGTGGAGATTTGCTCTTATTTACTTATATAATTTATTTGTTTGAGACATAAGCCAGTCTAGTCCAGGCTGGCCACAAACTACACAGCTGAAGACAACCCTGGCTATAGATTCACCTCCTTTTACCGCCTCGGTGCTCAGACCCCAGGCGGGCAGCAGCCCTCCTGCTTCCACATTACCATTTAAATCCCAGGTCCGGCTGGCACCAGAACAGCTGTAAGTGTCTCAGAATCAGCTGAAAAGGCTCCCAGGGCAAAGACTGGGTCACAAGAGACCAAGTGTTGTTATGGAGTATCTCACACCCAACACAGGCGGAAAGGCTGAGCCTTAACTCAGCTGATTGGAAAGGCCACTGTGTTAGCTACAGCTGCATCCACTTACATTACTCCTACGCTTCTGGGAAGCCAAATCTTAGGTATCATATCTTTTAAAAGTTAGGTTGTTAAAAGAAAAAAAATCCTCATTATTTCCTAATAAAACTCCCACAGTTAAGAAAACAAGCATAATATATTTGCATGAGAACTATATTTGCATATACAAGATAGTCATCTTGTGGCTTAACTTTTAGGAAGTCAAATTAAATACAGATTTTAAAGAGTAGATTTCAAGAGATAAAAGTGATAACATCCAGTAACAGATGGAAGAAATAACTTAAACCATTATACCTCGACTTTACTGAAACCGTGTGAGTATTTCCAAGAACCGCAATAGCTGGAATAAGAAGAAATGCCAGGGGTTTGCATGGGTCTGGATTAAGCTTAAAATAATACCTAGGATAAAAAGAAAACATATATCAAGAAAGCAGAACTGAGGGTTTTAAGTGATCAGAATCAAATTAATTTTCAAAAAGTCCCAGGAACAAGACAGTCACGAGATTCTAGACTGCTTACGTAGGCACTATTAACAATTCCTGCTCTAGACGGTCCTCGCTTCGGGGTTTTACACATGGTGCTATGTTCAGCGGCCCCAGGGGAAATAAACACACATGATGGAAAGCACTCAAAACTGACTACAAGGCTCACACAGCTCAGAAAAACAAATGACTTAAAATACATCAAGATGACCTTATGTCAAAACAGATAATATGGAGGCTCAAAAAAAGTAACTTCTCATTAGTTTTCAAAATTTACAATTTCATCATTTGCAGTTATTGACAGAATTCCGTAGCCTTTGAGAAGCTGGCTTTATCCTCAGTTCTAAGTTTAAACAAAATTCTGGATCTTGGCTAAATTATGAACAAAAGAAGGAAACCAGTATCTGTGACCTTTGATTTTGTTTCCTGAACTGATTTTGATTCTGCCAATTTTCAGCCTGGTGTGAGAGGGACCAGAAGTTTCCAGCACAGCGAGCCGGCAGCATAACCACAGGAGGGCAGCACTAGCCACAGGAGAAAGCCACAGTTCTTGTAAGCTTTGGCTGCAGTGGGGGATTTATTATGGCAGAGACTCCTAAAGCGTGCACACCAAGATGCTGCTTTGCTCCCTGCAAAGGGCTAAGCCAGGCAGCCTCTTATGGCAGAGCCTACTTCAAGACTGACACACAGAGGGGACCTAAAAACAAGGAACAACTGCAAGTCAGGAAGTGCAGGGATAAATACCAAGGGTCTGGGTTAGGTGTCACTACCAGGGATGGCCATGGGAAGAGTGGAAAGGTTCGACAAAAACACAGCAGCGAGGCCATGCCATGACATAGGCAGGAGCGATGTGCCCACTGCTAGCCACGCGGGTCCAGTCCTACTGCCTGTGCATTCCTGTGTTCTGAATTCCGAGCCTGCTGGGGATGGCTGCCTCTGGAGCTGCTCTCTGCCACATGAGGTTTGCTAGTGGGCGAATCAGACAGCTCTGAGCTCAGGTCCAGCAGACCTATCCAGTTTAGAAAGTAGGGTCCAGTTTGTCTTTCCTCTAACTGGGGAAGGACCTTGGGAGCGAGCAGGAACCTTACTGGGTTGGCCACCATTCTCAGCAGGCAAAGATGTATTTCTAAAGGGCATACAGCCTCGATGTGCACCACGTACCCTTGAGCCACCGGGTCCCCAGCTGCATACAGCTCCAACATATGGTGGTGACAATAAGGTACCACAACAGTCTCCAGATGCTGCCTGCTGGAGTATCCTACTTCACATGTGGCCCACGTCAGTGTCACAGGATAACACTTCTTTAATTCTTTGAGATTTTTAACTGTTTATTTTGTTGTACTTTTAGTTTTCTATTGTATTTTTGTGTCATTTTAACTACTTCTTAAATGTAATTTTATTCTTTTTATCTTTGTCTAATTATACTAGTATGTTCTATTTTGTATTTAGATATTTATGCTCTTCTTTTCCTAACATTCTCTTTATCTCACGTGTTTCTCCTCTCTCTCCTGCCCCTTCCACTATCTCATTTCTTTATCGCGATTTTTACCTTTGCTGACTTTTAACCTAATGGTTATTACATATACTTTTTGCCGTTTTCCCCCTGTGGTTGTTAGTGGTGTACACCACCTGTTTTGAATTGACTTCTTGATTTGCTTTGTCGTGATCTGAGTTCTTTTTAATGTTTTGTTGTGGTAGTACTGTAGCTTTGATAGTTCATTTTCTTCTGTCTGAGTGATACTGGGGGTTAATTCCTCAAGGTGAAGCACCAACCCCAATAGACAGGCAAGACACAACACAGAAACCTGAAACGGGCAACCTGAATCTTGCAGAAGTTCATAGCTGTAGTAGTTGAAGCAAAGATACTAGGACGCTTGAAATGGCAAAGAACTCACAAGCCTTGTTTTAAAAAAACAGTGGCTTCAAAGAAGGTTCAAAGAAGCAGATGAGCAGGGTGCAGTGGTATACCCCTGTAATCCCAGCACTCGGGAAGGCAGAGGCAGGCGGAGCTCTGTGAATTTGAAGTCAGCCTGGTCTACAAAGCAAATCCAGGACAGCCAAGGCTCCACAGAGAGGCCATGTCTTGAAAAAAACAAAAACAAAGAAAGAAAGAAATGAAAAGCTCAATAATTAATTTAAAAATTCAGTGGACAGTCAACTATAGACTATATCAGGTGGAAGAAAGAATATCAGGGTACTGAATACAAGGTATAAAATAATTTTAATCATACAAGAAAAAAGGAAAGCAGGTGAGGAAGGAAGAAAAAAAATGAAAATTATGAGCATGACACCCAAGACCCTGGGAGATCAAGGAGCCAAACGCTGTAGTGCATCTGAGGAAACAGACAGAAACTTAAAACGCAGAAAACACAGGCAATGAAATTTACACAGAAAATCCCCCATCTAGAAAAAGAAGTGGGCAATCAGCTAGAAGAGGCATTAGGAACCCTGTGTGGACATGACGAGCAGGGAGCTGCCCTACATTACACTACAGTTCAGAACAAAGGATACTGACAGCGGAAAGAAAGGCGGCGCCAAGCTGCACCTGAATGACAGACTGTCTCTCGGCAGGAAACCAAGAGCCAGGCAAGTGTGAGGTAGTATCCTTTTTGGTTGGTTTTTGATATAGAAATTTGCTACATAACCCAGATGGGGCTGGAGCTTGCTTTGTGCCTCAGGCTGACCTTGAATATCTGAATCCCACAATTTAGACTCTTAAGGTGTGTGCCAGTGCATATAGCTTGAACTGGTGTAAGCCCTGAAACAAAATAATTGCTAACTAAGATTACCTTTTCCAGTGTGCTAGTTAGTTTTTCTTAAACTGACACAAGCTAGAGTCACCTACAAAGAGGGAACCTCAGGTGAGGACTGACTCCACCAAACAGGCCCGTGGGCATATCTAGGGGTGCTTGTGTTCTTAATTAATGATTGATACAGAAGGGCACAGCCCACTGTGAGCAGTGCTCTCTGGGCAGGTGTTCCTGGGTTATATGAGATGGCAAGCTGAGCAAACCATGGGAAGCCAGCCAGTAATCCATGTTCATCTAGGAATTCTGCATCAGCTCCAGACTCCAGGCTCTTGCCCTTAACTCCTTCCTTTACTGAGAACTATAACCTGTAAGCCAAAAAAAAAAAAAAAAAAAAAAACAAAAAACAAAAAAAACCACATACACACACACACACAAAAAAAAAACCCTTTCTTCCTCAAGCTGGTTTTGGTCAGCGTTTCATCATAACAGAAGTCAAACCAGGACCCCCAGCAAAGTTCTCCTTTTACTTTTAAGCAGAACTAAATACCTTCATGATAAGAATTTGTGACAGTAATTCAGGAATATGAAAGGAGTAATGCAAAAGAAGGTACTTAAAGAAATACCACATACAAGAGAAGAAAAGATACACACAAAAATGAGAGTTACAGAAAGAACCTCAGTAGAAAATCAGTAACTACATGAGACTTAGGAATGAATCAAACGTTAATAACAGTTATAAGCAAGTCTCCAATATAAAGAAACTAGTGCACACTTTTCAATAATCACACTAAACACAAACAGTCTTAACTCTCCAATTAAGACATAAATTGGCTGAACTGTGTGCCCTCTGAAAGAAACTCATCTCGCTAACACGCCTGAACTGAACGTGCAAGGACAGAAAGTAAGGTTAGTGAAAGTAGCCACACTGGTAGCTGACAGAGCAGACATCATGCAAAAAGTAGTCTTGAGGTAAAGAAGGTAGCTAACACTGAGGAAGGAAACGGTCCATCAAGAACATGTAACAAGGGCTGGAGAGACGCTCAGCAGTAGGGTGTGGTTGACTCCCGCAGAGGACCAGAGTTGGTTTCAGCACCCGTCAGATGGGACATGGCCACCTATAACTCCAGCTCCAGAGGATCCAAAATGCATTTGCCCTCATGTGGATATGTGCACACACAGACACACATTCACACAGAAAGTTAAAAAGAAAATAAATACCCTCCAAAAGATATAAAAATCAAAAATATATATGCTGAATGTTGAAATCTATAAAACAAATGCTACTGGACAGAAAAGGAGAGATTGGTGTAGGTACAATAACAGTGGATGACATCTATACTTCCTCATCAAAAGCTTGATCATCCATACAGCCCTCCCTCAAATTTCAGATTTAACTACCTCAAATATCAAATGTACCTAAGAGACACTTATAGCATATCCTACTCAGTAGTTGTGAAATACACTTAGCAGCCTACAAATAGATTATATTTTAGAAGTTAAAAAAGTCTTGATTTTAAAATAATGTTTGTGTCTTACCAAATTATAACAAAATAAAATTATAAACAAATAATAAAAACTATAGAAATGATACAAGCACATGGAATTTAAATAATATACTTTTGAATAATCAGTGGGGGTTGATTTCTTTAATCGAGGGAAATTTAAAAATTTGTGGAGTCAAATGAAAATGAAAAAAAATCTCAAATAACCTAATGATGTGCTCAAAGGAACCGTAGATTCTCTGAAATGGTAAATAATATTGACAAACCCATAGCAAAACTAACAATAATAATAGGAGAGAAGACATAAAATAATAAAATTAAAACAAAAAAGAACAGGTATCAGCAAAATCTAGAGGACCAGTACAGAATATTTTGAAAACTTGTATAACAATAAAGTGAAAAAACCCTAGAAGAAATGAATAATTTCTTGACAGATATGACCTACATAAAATTGATCCAAGATGATATAAACAACTTAACAGATCTCTAACAAGCAGTGAGAATACATCAATGATGTCTACCAACAAAGAAAAGCTCAGGGACAGACAGATTCTATCAGATGATTAAAAACACATACATCAGTTCTCTTCAATATATTTCATAAAAATAGAACACTGCCAAAGAGTCGAGGAAACAGCTTGGTCTGAACCTCAAATAGGATAAGGATATAGCAAAAAGGAAACTATAGGCCCATCTCTCTGATGAAGCAGTACAAAGATCCTTGATGAAATACTTGCCAACTGATTTCAACAACACAGTCAAAAATATGTAATCAAGTTGCTTTCATTCCAGGAGTAAAAGGATGCAGATACACACAAATAAAACAACAGAATTTAGTGCATGAATGAAATCAGAAACAAAAATCCATGTGATCATCTCATTAGATGGAAAAACTTTGACAAAACTCAGTATCCATTCATAAAAAAGCTCTAAATAATCCAAGACCAGAAACAATGGTATGTAATGATATACACCTGTAATCTCAGCACTTGGGGAGGCAGAGACAGGCAGATGGCTGTGAGTAGATGGCCAGCCTCTACAAAGTGAGTCCAGGACAGCCAAGGCTACACAGAGAAAGCCTGTCTCAAAAAACTAAAACCAAACCAAAACAACCACAAAAAAACCCAACCAACCAGCCAAACAAACAAACAAAAAGAATCCAAGACTAGAAAGATAAGAGCTCAGCAAAGAGCAGAGCAGACATGAGCAACCTACAGCTACCTTTACACTGAATGGGAGACATGCCGCACCATTTCTCATAAAACTGCAGTGATAGCAAGGGTGTCATTCACCTACTCTGACTCAACATGATGCTTGAAGTTTTGGTTATACCAATAAAGGGAAAAAATGAAATAAAAGGGATATAAACAGAGAGGAAACAGTCAAATTATCCCTCTTAAGAGAAAATATGATCGTGTACCTAAAAGTCCCTGAAAATTCCATTAGGGACTTTTAGATCTCATAAACATTTCAGCAGAGTAACAAGACATAAAGATAAAAACATTTCAATATGCCAATAGTAAACATACTGAGAATGGTATCAGAAAAACAAAACCATGTGCTCACTGCCTTTAAAGAGTCAATAGAATACCCAGGGATAAACCTAACCAGGGAGGCTAGAGATCTCTATAATAAAACCTACAAATCATCGAAGAAGAATTTGAGGTAAATCCCATAGGGTTGAAAGACCTTCTACATTCATGGATCAGCAGAATGAATATTGTAAAAATGGTTGTATTGTATGCACAAAGCAACCTACGGATTCAAGTTGATTCTGTGAAAACTCCAATGGTTGCCAACTTTTTTGTATTTTCAGATCACTCTTCAGATACAAGCTTTCTTGTACTTTCAGATCCTTTTTTAAAAAATTTCACACCGTAGAGAAAATATGCCATATCCATTTTTTTTTTCTGAGTCTAGCGTATTTTAGTTAACACAATCACCTCCAATTCCATCTGTTTTCTTGGTAACAACATGTTCTTCTTTATGGCTGAATACTCCATTGTGTGTATACACTATATTTTCTTTATTCATTCATGTTAATGAACATCTAAGCTCATTCATAACTTAGCAATTATTGATATTGCTGTCCTGGCCATTTCAAGGTACCCATTGTACATAGTACTCTTTTTTTGCTCAGGATAGCTTCAGCTATTTGGAATCCATTGTGCTTCCAAATAAATTTAACACCGCTTCATTTAGCCTTCTTGATTAGGTTTATTCCTAGGCTTCATATTGACTTTTTTTTAGACTCTGTAAATGGTTTTTTTGGAAAGAGGAGAGTACCAATGGAAAAGAGAAGCTGGGACAAGAGACAGTTGACAACACAGTAAAAAGCATGTATGAAAATGTCACAGTAAACCCCAGTATTTTTTATGCCACACAAAATAAAAATAGTTTATATTATTATTTTTTTGTAAAAATATCATTTTCTTGGCTGATTTCTGGAGAATATTAAAATCTAAAAACCTGTATCATCTTGGCTAATGAGGGAATGGATACGTGCTGAAAACTAATTCTAGGCAACATATTGCTTCCTATTCTTAAGCAGTTTTCCTGGAGCATCAGGAATCCAGTCTGGCTCTATGAAGAGAATTTATTGTATGAACCACACGGATAACAGTTACACAAAGAAACGCACCTAAGGTTCTTCAACCAATAGATGAGAGATGGCATGCTGAGTAGCACGACCCACGTCAGCAAAGTCATCACAGTGCTGTGCATGCGCAGGCTGTCCTCAGCGTCACCCACGGAGAGGCGCAGGCTTTGTGCAGAGGAGTCTTTGTGGTGGTTGAACTTCTTTTCACTTCTTCTAGAGTGCTTAGGATGCTAGACAGCAACAAAGTAAGAATGTCAAGATAGAAATGACCCCAAACAAGTTCAAGATATCGCTTAGAATCAATCATACTAGCTAACTTAACTAAATCATCTTTTCACCACCACGCACAAATAAAATACTGAAATTACTTTGTTGAAAGTATTTTAAAATTGCTCTCATTGTGAGTCTTTTTATTATTTTATTTGAGATGGGGTCTTGCTCTGTTACCCTGGCTTGTCTCAAACTCTTGGTCTCCAGCCATCTCTTTGCTTTAGCTACTTGGGAGCTGGACCATGTTCAGCTACATTCTTTTGACCTCCTATTTTTATTGTTAGTAATAATTCAAAATAAAATTTAAAACATAGTTTTTAACAACAAGAAAAGTAATGAAGGTAACCGAGGAGCCAGTTAAATTGAGCACGATTCAAGTCTATTTTAATATTCTTTGATTTACCTAGGGTTACTTAAATTTATAATTACTTTTAAACAGTATAAATTCCTAACACACTCCAAACTTCAAAACATAACAACAACAACAAAACCAAATATATGTTTTTTCAAGTACTGTGGTATTAACTATGCAGTTAAAAACTAAAACTTACCACTGGCTGATTATTTTTAAAAGTTGTTACGATGGCTTGGAGATGAACAACCTAGGAGGAGGAAATTAATTTAATTTTACTTGTATTTGGAACAAAAACAATAGATTTTTTTAAAAAGTTAAAACTGAAAAGCATTATAACCTAAAAAAATTAAATAAATATATATTTGTCACTGAGTCATCATCCCAGCACCATATTTATATGTTTATATGTTTATATGGTGCTGGGATGATGACTCAGTGACAAAGAGCACTACCTACTCTTGCATAGGACCTGAGTTTGAGTCTAAGCTCCAAATGGCTCACAAGCCATTATCCAGGGGTCTCTGATGCCATCTTCTGGCCTCCATGGCCACTGCACACACACAGTGCAGACAAAACACTCATAATACATAAAAGAAAAATAGGCAACAATGAAAACATTAAAAAAAAGCAACCAAGCTTCACTTAAGCATTCAAAAACAGATTTTATGAAATATTAATCATAACAAATACGAACTCATGTATTTAAAAAGAAAAACACAAAGGGGAAACACTACAAACTTCCAGAATATATAGCAACTTTTTAAACCCTGTGAGATTATGCTCAAATAATGCCTTGCTACAGCAACTTTACAGGTCTCATAGGTCAAAAGTTTGACTATATTCAATATTATACAAAAATGTTCAATTCTATGTGGTGGTAAAATACCTACAGGACTTTGAGAAAAGATTTTAAATTTATTGTTTCCCTTAAATTAAATACCTGAGGAAGTTTAGTCTATTGAAATAGTTTTTAAAAAATATATAATTAAAAAAACAGAGCTTAACCATATCATTTATAAACTGAAGTAAGTGTAGACAGCTTTTCAGATGCACAGACACTCCCTTTAGAAAACTGAAACTAACTCAGGGTACAGGTCTTGGTGTTTTAAAAGAGGCAGACAGAGCCTTGTTTAAGAGCAAAACTGTTACGTGGTGTGGTATCAGCAGTCCACCCGTACCATCCGTGCACCATGAATGCAGCCTGTGGCCTCCCGGATCTCCCGAGAGGCCGGTGGCCATTCAGTATTTCCTGCTACCCCCATGATATCAGCAACTTAATCACTGTTCCATCGCCTTTCATTCTTCAGTAATGGATGTCAGTATTTATTGACATGACTGGACTCATGGTTAAAACTAACAAGTTTTCCTTTTCCTACTCATCTCCTAAAGGGTGTGAGTAAATCTGTCCTAAAATATGTTTAAAAAGCTAATACTTTAAGAACAAAAAGCAACCTAAAACATTACATCTTCCTCCCTTTGTTTTAGCCCAAACCCCAGTTCAGACCAATAATTTCAATTCTATGCTTAAATAAATATAAGTTAAATAACCAAGAGGCAAAACAAAAACAAAAAAACAAAACAACAAACCAAAAACCTTGGCATCAACTTTCTGATGTAACAGAGGGTTGCATTCAGGAGAAATCACAATTTGTGTCACTAACGTCCGTGAGACATTCTACAAAGGCCAGGCCTTAAGTCTCTGCTGCTCCAACATACCTTAAACACATAGTACAGATAAGACAGAAGGATGGCAAGTGCTCCACAAGTTGCCCAACTCAATATGAGAAAGACAACTATCAAAACAGATAAGTCTGGTGACATCACCTTGATATCTTTTGGAAGTTCAGCAGGTCTGGAACAAAAGGAACAAAGTTTTTTTTGTTGTTTTTAATATACTAGTGTGTGTTTATATAGTTCACAAAAGAAGAAAACAATATAAAGGCTGAGGATCCCTAACGTCACAAGAGGGCTTTCCAATCCGTGACCTCATTAGTAGCCCATAGCCAAGATACAGGTGAATTAAGCAAACTGTAAAATAACCTTCAGGTTATGTATATAAAGTAATATAAAACAAATGCATTTTTGTATTTGGAGGTTAGTCCCATCCTCAAGATTTTTCATTATGTACCTGCAAATAGCTCAGACTCTAGAGGGTCGGAGGTAGGAAAAGTCTAATGGCTTGAGCATTTCACATGGAGAGTACTGAGCAGAAGTGCTCTACCAGCCCCTCTGCTGATTATTAGCATGCAAGGACACAAAGTAAACAGTAACGCATTTCTCAGTAATGGTCAGCCGTCAGAAATAGGCTCTCTTAACACACTGATGCTTGTTTCAGTCAGTCATACCATGCTTTCACTAAGGAAGAAAACATGACAATTATTGACAGGTCCTGTGCCAGGCATGCCCAACCCTGACAAAAGAGCACCTTTCCACCTGTAAGGCCTGAGATCTCACTGACAGGAACCCGGGAACAGTGAGGGAAGAAGCATCGTGTGTGGCGTCCCCCATTAACCACATCCCAGCCATCGGCAGGCAGGGCTGAAAAGAAAACTAGACTTGAGTTTTCATCAGAAAAGCTACAAGTAGTTTTGCATTCAAGGTGCCTTTGGGCCTGTAATACAACTCCAGTCTCTATTTTCAGAGCTCTGTCCATTCATCCAATCAGATGGTAAAGACCAAGTCTCCCACCTTCACATTTGACAACAGCAGCCAGCGCTTTTATTTACAAAGTAAGTAATGACTAAATATTTTAAGATTCCTTGTTGGGATGTGTATGTCTGTATATATGATTTTATACTCTGCCCTCCTCTCTCCTTGCCCTCTTCTTCCCAGTCCTGAGGACTGAACTCAGGTCCTCGCACAGGCTGGTCACATGCTCTTCCCGCAGCCTGCACGCAGCTCTCACTTCACTGAGAGCAGTGAGGAAGCTTTTAGCATAGCATTACCTTTTCAGAGCTAGCCACAGTGAAGAAAGGAGCTGCACAGACACGGAAGACAGCAGACCACTCCAGTACGCGGTGCACGTTCCAAACAGGAAGAGAATCAGGGATACGAGAGGAAAGCACATGCTCTGGCTCGTTAAAACGACGGCATCCAATTCCGGCAAGAGCACTGCGTCCCACAGGTCCTTAAACCACGCATATCTGTGACACGGGCAAATGAGGCAGAAAGCAAACGGGACTCCAACAGCTGTTGTTTAACTGTGTATTACTTGAGATGTCTAACCATCTACTAGAGCCCCTAACATGCAAAATCAGTTTGTAAAATACACTGAAAACAAATCTCAATCCTTTCTTGTTTGTCATGTAGCTCAGGCTGCCACTGACGTGGAGATCTTCCTTCCTCCACCCTCTGGATGCTGGTTCACAAGAGTATGCATCCATGAATGGATTTTACTTCATTCTCATGTGTGTGCGTGTGTGTGTGTGTGTGTGTGTGTTACACACAGACGGAGCACCTTCCTCTCCAGCTCTATGTCTTATTCCCTTGAGACAGGGTCTGTCACTCAACTGGAAATTTGCCATTTCAGCCAGCAAGCTCTCAGGATCTGACTGTCCTTTCTCCCTCAGTGTTGGGGCTTTCAATGTAAACACAGCCACGAGTGTGTTTTGTGTGGGTACCATGGATTTGAGCTCACATTTTCACAGTAAGCACTTTTACCCACAAAGTGGATGTCTCAGTCCTTGGTTCTTAATTGTTTTGAAGGAAACAAGTCACTCATTGTCCAAGTTTGTCTACGAGCATTAAGTGTCTGAGTCCAGGCCCTCCGTACTACTTTACTCCTCCCAATCCCTAATGCAGCGTTTAGCTGCTGAAGTCAGAAGGCCAACAGCTCTTTGTAATGACAGAATGAAAAAGGTCTAAGAAATGATTCTCAATAAAAAAAATTACCAAATGTGAGTAAATCAGTAACAGATATTAACTGGGTTAAAGTTTAAGCTTTTAGATTTTTAGACACATATAATTTACTTATACATAAAAATCTATAATCTCTTTTGAAATGATTACAATACTGAAAAATTGATAGACACCAATTGGACCTTTTCCTAAAAGAAAATTCAAATTTAATAAAATATATCAATTGTCAAATACACCTGAACATTCATACTACATTATGAAATCAAAACATAATTATTTTACTAACAAAATTAAAATTATTATCACAGACAATGAAACTTACCCCAACAAAAACTTAATCATAATTACAAATGGGTCAACTTTGTATGGTTTAGCTTCTTTATCCAATACAGTAGCATATTCTAAGCAATAACCTGGTGATTAAAGAAAATCATTATGTGCAACAAAGAATGCATAGTAACTAAGACAAAGATACTTTATCCCACAATGCCTACTGTCACATGTAACAAAAGAACAACACCGTACACCCCAAACTACAAGGGTCTATAGTTTTACCACACAGAGTATTCTTGGGAGGCTCTGTGTAATCCACATTATCGAGCCATTCATGAAGCAAACATATGGTGTCAACGCCAGGGCTTCACAATGCGTAGTTTTATAAATACTGATAATGGCTTTAGATAGTTTTATGGAATTCTTATGCCTTACAATCCATCCACCTAAAAATCCGTAAATCAATGGCTTTTAGCATTTTGTGATGCGTCCATCACTACAAACAGTTTTAGAACATTTTCACCACCCCAAAGAAATTGTTTGCTTTTAAATTTTCCTCTGTTTGGTAATCACTAATCTATCTTTTGTCCTTACAGATATTCCTATTCTGAACATGTGGTATAAATGGAACCATAATGTATGATCCTTGTGACTGGCTTCTTTCATTCAGTACTTGTCAAGATTCAACAATGGGATAGGGGCTGTCTCTTCTGCTGCCTGCCACTGGATCCCTTTCCCCTAGCTGGGCTGCCTTGTCAGGCCCCAGTGGGAGAAGATGTGCTAAGTCCTGCTGTGATCTGAGGTGCCAGGGTGGTTTGATACCCCCTGGGGACCTCCTGTTTTCAGAAAAAAAGTTGGGGGCGGGGTTGGGGTCATGAAGGCAGGACTGGGAGGAGAAGAGGGAGGGAGGGGGCTGGGATCAGGCTGTAAAGAGATTAAATTAATAAATGGAAAAAAGAATATACTGTATGAAAAAAATCTATTTTCACCAAAAAATTAAATAAAATCAAAGTTAAGTTTGATGTAAAATAAAAAAGAAAACAAAAAATATTCAACTTTATTTTAACAGGTACAGTTTTTTGTTTTTTGTTTTTTTTTTTGAGGTGCTAGGGATCAAACCTAGTGAGAACTTCATGCATGCCAGGCAAGTGCTCCACCACTGAGCCATACCCTCAGCCCTTCATATTATTTTTAGCAACTGCTTTGCTTATGAATAACATCACTGTGGATATTTGCATATATGTTTTTAGGCGGATGAAAGCTTTCAATTCCCTTTGGTGTGTTCCTAAGATCAGAGATGCTGAGCTATACAGTAGCTTTGTTCGTCTAATTTGAAGAACTGTCAGGCTGTTTTCTACAGTTGTGTATGAAGGTTCTAATTTCTCCACTTCCTCATTAGCATATTATTATTATCATCATCATTTTACTATACTCATTCTAGTGGGTACAATCTACAGGTGATATGATCTGCACACTTGCTGAATGGTTACCCCTCAATTCGTTTGAGACATACTCATACATTTAAATCCTCTAGAGCAGCTAGTCTCAAATATCCCCAGTGTCTCTCTGGGATTTAGAATCAACTGTCATTCTGTTGGAAGAAAGCAATGTGAAGTGTCTCTTTTCAAAGTGCAGCAAACATACTCAGGTCTGGCTGATGTCACACTGCCAGAACAGCCCCACAACTAAAAGGCTAGGTCTGAAACTCAGAAGACAACGGCTGCATGTTCTCTCTACATGCAAACTTAGTTTGCAGTGCAGGTGTGTATGCACACAAGTAGGTGCAAACAAGAGTCAACCCTAATATACAAAGGAGACCACGAAAGAGTGGAAGCTGCTGAAGAGCTAGGGGAGACTGCAAAGGGACGCATGACATCAAAGAGAGCACAGGGTGGAAGGGAGGGATTAGTAGGAAAAAATCAACTGTAACACTTTGTTTCAAAAGGCCACCATGATATTTAATACTTCGCCTGGTAATTGTTAAAAAGGCTGGTTATGGGGCAGACCACATGTCTTTCCTTTCCTTGGAATACAGGTTGAGATTAAACATTAACAGTAAATTCAGAAAAGCTATTAGAGGGCATTCAAGTTTTCTGAAGACCATTAAAAAGAACTGAGCAGTTACAAAAGATCTGGTACACAGCAATGGTGAAGAGGATTCCTGACATTCAACAGCTTGGCTGCCCTCTTTCCTCCATCCCCCACCTCCTTTGACTACTGTCCAAGCTTAGCCGCAGCTTAGCCTCTTGGAAACTCATAATCTACATCTCTTTAGAGCCATTCTGTCCTTTGCTTTACTGACTCTGGGAAGCTGACTTGTGGACAAGCTTCTCTGGGCGGTGGCAGCAGTCGGGAGAGCAGAACAGGAGAAGTAGGGCTAAGATTTTTCCACCTTCCCAGCTGGCGGTAGCCACATCTTCTGTCTGTCTTCTTTAGGCGAATGTTAGTAGTATGTATGTTAGTAGCTTGTAGTAATGAGGCATTGGCTCAAAAATTAGGAGAAAGGGGAAGGCTAGGGCATGAGGGGTGAGAGAAACAGGGAAGATGAGGGAGGAAAGGTAGAGAAGGGATGGAAGGAAGAGGAGAGATGAAGGCATAGGACTGGGAGGAAGGAACGGAATGAACCAGGAAGGATGATGAGTGAGTGTACGCATGCCACTGCAAGTTTATCAACACAAACCCCTCAGCTGCTGCAGCAGCAGCAAGAGGGAAGGAGGGGAGGGTGTGGATGAGGAGAGACTCTGAAGGCCACAGTTCTAACTATCAACGTAAGCTTTAGAAAATAGAGAAGACAGAAGAACATGTCTGTTACGGGGGCACGATCAACAAAATCTAAACTATGAGAAACACTGAACAAAATGTTTTCAATAAATTGCAAGAGGGAGTGCTGGGATTGGGGGGAATTGCAGCTACAGAACGTAATGCTTAAATCCAGCGACAGACTACAGTGTGTGGATCTTACCCGGAAAGCACAAGACTTAAAATCACTTGACAATGGCAGGACAGCACTAACCCTCTCTTCTGTCCTGATGCTTCCGTTCCTTCTGGTTCTTTCCTTCCTAATCTTCCCTCTTCCTACCTCCCTTGCTGTCTTTTCTTCCTTACTTATGTGGGGCATTTGTAATGTATATAGTAACTTTTGCTCCTTTTATAAGACAAAAGTACTAAAAAAAAAAAAAACTGAAAAGACAAAAGACTGGTCACAAAATCATATGCTATTCCGGAATTTCCAAGGTGGTAGCTAATTCTAAGAACATTCTTATTATGCCTTCTAACTCAGTATAACCTAAATAAACACAACCATATGCATAAAGCCCAGTGGCAGCTCTTAGAACGTACAGGACTCTAGCTTTGATCTCCAGTACTGGAGATGAAATCAAAAGCAAACTAAATCAACAAGGGAGAACAACACGGGACAAACAGTGGCTTTACTATAAAATTACATTAGCTTTTAAGGGGTAAGCAGTTTTACCTGTTGAGAAGACAGAGTATAACTGTCCCCCATAAGCAAGAAGGATGCTGGATATCACATAGGCAGGAAGAGCTCCACCATGAAATCTAACCACCTAGAAGACCAGCAAATTAGAAGTCAACTGTGGAATATCCATGCTGATGAAACAAGTGTACTTTTACACAAAAGAAAACAGGTTATTTTTATATTTTTCCTGGCATGGCCACACACGCATTTCTAGCAAGGAACATCAAAAGTAAGTAAGTATTACAGATGTATAGCACGTAGAAACGTGAGTTTTCCACCAGAGGCATAACTGAGCTCCCATGCTACTAAGTGTTTCCAAAGCATCCGTACCGAGCACTCAAGTGTTCACTCGTGATACTTGGCATCTTCTATGCATTATCTCATGCTCTCTTCTCAAAAACGACCTCTGAAGTGGCTTTGATCTCTATTTTAAGGATAGAAGAATTGAAGAAGGAGAGTCCATACCTTGCTATGTTAATTATATTAACACTAACTTATTTTGTCTCTGTGCTAATTAATAAAATGGGGAGAAATGTTAATGCTTATGGGTAGTTATAAAGATAAGGCACAGTTGTTGTTTAAGGCAGCTGGAATGCTAACTCTCACTAGGTAAGACATCAGAAATCCTTCCTTATAATTATTATAATTTTATTATTATTCATTTTCAGAGACAAGGTTTCTCTGTGTAGCTTTGGCTATCCTGTACATCACTCTGCAGGCCAGGCTGGCCTCAAACCCACAGAGATCTGCCTGTCTCTGCCTCTGTTGGGATTAAAGGTGTACGCTACTACACCTGGCTCTTCCCTGTAAATTATTAGCCTTCACTAAATTGGAAATCCTGTAAAACTTCAGCTTAAAACTCAGCCTAAGCTCACAGCCGTTGTGTTCAAGTGCTTCAGGATGACAAAGCCTGTGGAAGACAGCCTGCTTGAAGGCTCCGCTAAGTCAGTTGTTCCACGGCAGATGGTAAAATGAGAGGCTTAATTGTGATATTTTTATATATACACACTAAATACTTCTCTCAATGTTAGCATTAATTTACCTTAAAGTCTTTCTCCATTCCATGGAATTTGTTTAAAACATAAACTGTCTGGTGACCAGATAAAGAAAATGACAGTGGAAGCCTAACACAAAGCAGTGTGTAACACTACAAAAAGCCGGTGCCCCCTCACTTCCCCAGTACTTTTCAAAGCAAGCTCCCTGAGTGTTTAGTGTCTCAGAAGCACTTAGATGCGTCATCTCATGAGCCATGTCCCCAAGGCTTTTGGGGTAGTTCTCAAACCACTCCCTCTTACTTAGCAGACAAACTAGATTTAGTTTCAGAGATCAAGACCCTTCTGCAATTAGAAGTGTGATAGGGAAGTCAGGTGAGACACTAGAAAAGATTTTTAAAATGTATAGCCCGTGTTCAATTTATAGCTTCAGTGGAAAAGGCCATTTTTTTTTTCCAGCCAATTAACCTAAACAATCTTTACTGCTTGCTAATGCCACTCTAAGAGACTGGAAAGATCCCTTCACCTACACAGAATGAAAAGGAAGCTTGCAGGCAGCTGCAGGATGCTGAGTCAGTAGAATCACTTGAACCTAACAGTGTACAGTATGGCAGTGAGGTTAAGCAGCCTGGGATGTTGAGGGCGATGTCCAGCTTCACTTCTCGCTGAGCCGTATGTTCTTGTACAGGGCACCCTCCTCATCTTAAACCTCATTAACAGAACGAGATGAAGAGCATTACCTCTCAGGGCGAAAGGCTTCATCAAGTGCATCTACAACATGCTAGTACTTGAAACGGCCACTGACACCCAGCTAGTGACTGAAAACAGTAGTCATTAGCAACCATGAACATCCTTAACTGCCTCTAGAATCCTGGATATGGTCCTACAGTGTATTCTGGTTTTTGTTTGTTTGCTTTTGTGAGACAGGGTTTCTCTGTGTGGTCCTGGCTGTCCTGGAACTCACTCTGAAGACCAGGTTGGCTTTGAACTCACAGAAATCTACCTGCTTCTGCCTCCCGGGTACTGGGATTAAAGGCATGCACCACCACTGCTCAGCCTATAGTGTATTCTGAACACATAGAGGGCCAATGTTAGAAGCATGTTGTACGAGGCTGTGAGTACAGCTGGTCCAGAAGGTACTAAATCAGCAATCAGAAAGCGGTCTCCAGTCAGAGTTAAACTATACACATGCTATATTTGGCTTAGTACATGGCATAGTGTTTTCTTAGAATTTGAAGGATATGTCAACAGTGAAAAATTGAAATCCTTAAAACCCAGATTTCAGTTGTCCTTAAAATGTAAAGGTCAGGCAACACTGGATTTCCTTCCTACAGCGGCCGCAGCTTATAGAATTCTCCAGAGGCAGTATCACATGTCATTGTTTATCCTCTTTCAGGTAAATATTCTAAAGAAGATGTACTCTTTCCTTTTTCAGAAAAAAAAATAATTTTATGAAAAAAATCATGTTTAAAGGCTGAAAATTCTCTCAAGCAGCTACTCTTTATTCATCTTCCCTATTTCTTTTCTCTCATTGTAGCAGAGGCCTATGTGTGTATGTGTGTATACAAAACTAGGAGGGGGACATTGGCAGGCATGATGCCATAAAGGAAGAGAGGCAGCAGAACACAGATAGAGAAAAGTAGGAAGAATTCTGGGGCAGGAACGTTTAAGTATGGAATGGGGCAGGGCTGAGGTGGAGGAGGGGGTGGGGGATTGACCAAAATGAAGCCTATCTATGACAGTTGTGTAGGAACTTACTATCTTGTAAACCCAATTAAAACATACACACAGAGACTGAAAGGAGACGCTGCGCGGAAAGACAATGCTGCTCTAAGAAGTAACGCGTCAAGAAACAAAGGGCCCAGTGCTGGGTGTGCAACACCTCCATGAGAGCTGTTGGTGAGGGAGGTCTCAGAGGATCCCAAATAAAGCCTCATATCAGTTCTCGTAGTTGTACCCCTAGAGAATAAACTCTGTTGCTGAAGATACCACACATCTTGCTTGCAAGACACAAAGACAGCAGGCTGGAACTGAGCAGGAAACGTCTCTCTGATGGTGGACTTTCCAGTACCAGACTTTCCAGCAGCCAGGGTCTTTCCTAGCTGTAAAGTCTATTAACTACAAATCAGCCCTTCTGGCAAAATGTACACACGTTGGCAACAGTGGCACGGCTGTCACGGGGTCAGCCAGTTGCCCTTAGCCCACTCTAAGAGAATTAATTTATTTAGAGGGAATTAATTTATGCCCTGTACTGCAAAAACAGTAGACAATCCATGCCTGGGGAGGTCAGAGACCCAAAGGGAGAACTGACTACTATTATTTATGACACTGACATAGCATCGAACTGTCTTCTAACCCTGGCTTTAGTAAGAAAGAAGCTGCCCCTAGCTTTAGTAAGAACGCCTCTCTCTGCAGTGAACAGTGGTGAATGCAGAGATTCATGATTGCCCAAGACACTAAGAATAAGTGACAGCTGAGGGCTGCGCCTTAAATAAATCACTTGTGTCAGCTCTTATAAGACTCAGGGAACTTCACAGATGTGAGAGGAGTAAGAATGTAAGAGCTGGAAGGCAGGGAGATATGGAGGAGAAATGCCATCCTCTAGACATGACAAAACTGCAACCATGAACTCAACAGCAGCTGTGGTTACTGCATTAGGCTTGTATAGACTGGTCCTGTCAGTCATGGGTGTGGACGGGATCATGGGGCTTTACCTCCTACTGCTGAGCTATTGGCTACTTATAGATTCTGGGAGAGGAGGAAGTATTGTCTTGGGTTGTGTACCTTGGGAGTAACCCCAATAGGTTCCAAAGGAAAGCTCCAAACCCATGGCCATAGAGATGGCCCTAGTTCAACTATGCGGGTCACAAACTAAGACAAACAGAAATGTGAGAGATTTGTCGGGAAGAGGTAAGTGGGTAGTAAGTGAGGGTGGGGGATGAGAGTAATCAGAAACTGCCCAAGAACAAAATTAATTCATAAAAATATTAGAAAGAGAATAGCATCAAACGTGCACATCCACTTTTACTGATGCTTCAGCCACAAAAACAAGGAGATAGGAAGCTCATCAATGTATACATAATGAAAATATGGTATATATACGTATACACACACACACACACACACACACACACACACACACACACACACATAACGGAATTTTATTCTACTACAAACAGATGAAACTATGAAATCTGCAAAAATGTATGGATCTAGAAACACAGCAAGGTGACAGAAACTCAAAAAGATTAAAAAGAGCATGTTCTTTCTCATATGCAGCTCCTACCTTGTGGTGCATATATGTATGTATATAAATAGCTGTAAACTGAAAAAACTAAAAGGAAATCAGAGAGCGCAAAAAACAGGCGCTGAGGAAGCGGCAGAGGGTGTAAGGGTACATGTGACCTGAAAATGGGTAGGAGACACAGAGGTCCTTGTATTAGTCCCCATGGGCACTAGAGAATGCAGGAGTGCTAAAATCCAGGAATGTTAAACACACAGGCACATATCCATAGAGATGGATAACCTATTTTCTGCCCAGAAGGCTTGGAACAAAGTGTTTAATCGCCTCGTGGCCTCTGTACTAGCTGCATGGCCAGACCACATGCCTCCTCCAGACCCTTCTGTTTATTTCAGTCAATCTACAGCTCTACCCTCCCAGAGGCCCTTATCAGGAGCGTTGTTACCTTGAGCCTGCTTCCTCAGTTAACCCAGAGAGCCCATCTTCATGGAAGAAGTTGCTTCTACCTTTCAAGAGTATTTTGTACACACAGGCCTCCTTCATTGTCACCAGGAAAGTATTCTGAAACTGTGCTGTGCTTAAATATGCCTAAAGTGCCTGGCGTCAGACAACAGAAGCCATCAACTGGGTCATGCTGAACAAGACTTCCTCCTTGCCTCACTCTGCTGGTCACAGTGTTTGCAGAGACCCTTCACAGAACACTGGGGAAGAGATGTGGAAAAGAGCTGAGGTGGAGGAGAGGGCAAGGGGAGCTCAATGTGGAGAAGAATCTACTAAAACGCAGTTTGAAAATGTCATAAGGACATCTAATAATGTTTGTGTGTTAATTTAAAGGATAGACCTAAAAATGAAGATATACCAAATGAGCTAGATACATGAAACACTTGAGTTCATTCTTTTAGGAACTATACACTAAGCAATTAGGAATGAAGGAAGAGCATGTACTTTCTTACTTTTGTAGTGTTAGACTTAACACAGTTCTTTATTTGACAACTTAAAAAGTTTACACCCTTGATCCTGTGATACTGACACAATCTTACTTTTTAACCATATATCTATATCTAAACATAAGTATTACTTTGTCCTCTGTTGGTATAATTGTCCTTAATGATAGCTTGACTTTTCTCATCCCTGATTTGAAATATGGACCAAAGTCATATAGTTAAGAGGAGTCCACCTTTCTCTAAGCTATATAAATGACAAGTCCTTTGTATACGTTAGAAGACTAAGAGCAGGAATTATCTTGTATTATAGGAAATAATTTTTAATTGGTTCCTTAACTCTTTACAAATCTTTAAGTATTTATGATGCTATTTTATAACTCAAACTAAAATTTACTTATTTCTTTATGATTTATACAATTTATACATTAACTGAATTTTATTATGTTCATAAATTTTATAGTAATTAAAATTTATTTCTCAAAAGGTTGCTCCAAAAATCAAATGAGATAATGCATACAAAAAATGTTTCCAACTCAATTGTAAGAGTTGAATTACAATCATGACCAAGTACATGATTATCAATATTAATTTATTAATTTATGATCCAAAAAAGTAATATGCCTGAGTCATAAAGCACAAAGATCAAAAATTTAATGTAGTAATAAAATTTTTGTTGTATTAATTTCTATTAATTTTTCTGTCTTAATATTACAAAATTCTGAAAGTTCTAAAAATAATGACTGTGGTTCTACTTAAAAATTACTAATTTACAGAAACAGATTGCAATCCCTTCCAAATCAAAAGGCAATAAATAATCAACCAACCTGCATTAAGTTTCTCTTACCTGTCCAAGTATTTGTGGAAAGGAAGTCTTAATTGTCACCTAGTAAAAAATAATTGTTAAAACAAGACATTATTTTTCTTAAACTCATTTCACTGTTTTATTAAATTCAGTACTTCTGTGTATCTTTTAAATATGATAACTTTCAAACAAGAGATCTTTAAGAATATCCTAAGCCATCACTTTAATTGTCTAAAGTAGTTTCCCATTCTGTAAATTTTCCTGTATACATCCTCAACAACTAGATGAATGTGATGGTATGTGGGTGGTAACCCTTTACTAACTAGAATATCTAATTATCCACACTGTTATGAAGAGATCATGTTAGATAAAAGAATGTATATCAAAGTAATATTTATGAAAGAAACTCAGCCTTACTTAACATATATTAGATATATTATGAAATCTGAGAAAAGAAGTCCTTCGTTGCTGCTGTTTTTTTGTTTGTTTGTTTTTTAAGACAGGGTTTCTCTGTGTAGCCTTGGCTGTCCTGGACTGTTTCTGTAGCCCGGGCTGGCCTGGAACTCTGAGAGATCCACCTGCCTCTGCCTCCCGGGTGCTGCGATTACGGGTGTGTGCTGCACCAGTTAGGAAACCTTTCTTAAGCAAGTTATAAAAGTTACATACAACATGGCTGTGTCTTGCTAAAATATAAACTTCTTGAAAATATATAATATTGATTTTCAAAAACCATGGACATTTGTCAAGCATGTAGTATTTGAAGCCAAACTGATAATATAATTTTTTTTTTTTGAGACAGGCTCTCACTGTGTAGACCTGGCTGGCCTCAAACTCACAGAAAATCATCTGTCTCTGTCTCCCAAGACAATATAATTCTTATTTTAATACTGGAAATACAAAGTTGCAAACTGAAAAACACAGTAGAGCTGCAATAGCCATCACTGTTAGAAACAGAATGCAAAATATCATCCATGAATTCCATGAGACACAAATCATACAGGTGCACTTGAAACTTAGTCATAGAAACAGATTCAATCAATCCATTATCTCCTAGTTTATCCTAAGGAAGTTAGTCCTAGTACAGAATCCAGATACTTAGGGCTGCTAACCAGAAATAAGATATTCATATAAACCAGTGTTTCATGCCACCACTGAAAAGCATACAGATCTTTAAAAAGTAGTTAAAGGTGAGATCCTTAAACTAACCCAGTACTGCACAAACCAGTATGCCCCATGTTAGTCACTGTAGTAAAGCGATGGCAGCTAATTACATGCTCTTTGATTCTCAATCCCAGCCTTTAAAACTTAGAATAAGCTGCAGTTTCCGTTTCTATAGGATGCTCACATGCCCAGTCTATCCCCAGAAATATTCAATGGTAAAGAAGCAGAGTGGAAAATATTTAACATTCTCCTGCTGATGGGCTTCCACATCATGATGTATCTGCAGCTAACAGCAGAAAGACCTCCACTTGTCCATATTCAAACCATGCTTAGTTATGCAAATGCATGTCTCACCTCATACTGGCAGTCTGATGATGTGTACATTTTTAACAGTGCTACATGGCTGTCGTTTTCTGGCTGAGCAACATGAAGTTTCAGAGAAATTTCTGTGGAAGATGGAACCCTGAAGAGATTATCGAAATATCAATCTTTAAGTATAAAGTGTTGGTGAACAGCCATGGCTAAGTCAGTGCTCCACACAGTCTAGTCAAGTAGCGTAGAGGAAGGTAAAGGACAGATGCATTATCTGAGTGGGCACTTTTGCTCATATCACAGTTGCCTGGCTGCTCCTCCAGCCTGAGATACATGGAGATGCCGGCAGATGTCCCTTTCTCAAGCATGATTCAAGTACTATATTGTTTAAACAGAATAGCATATGTATCTACATCTTAAATAGCAGGCACACTACTGTCAACACGTAGATGACTTCAGTAATCTAAGCACAGATTCTACTTTCAAACACCAAGGTTTAGAGTAAGTTCTTCCATGTACTTACTGTGCAATGGTTAGCGAGTCTTCGTAAGACCAAGGAATATGAAGTTTATAGATACTAGTTATCTCTTCTGTTAAGACACAAAGGAGAGAAGCATTATTCTTTGTGTTACCTTGACTCACATACGCTATAAGACTATTATATATAAACTACCCATTTCACAAAAAGATCAGTGTGGAACATGGTAAAATATTATTGAATATTAGGCCCACCAAAGATATTAAGGTATATGAGTAGTACTAAGAAACAATATTTTTCACTTACAATTACTGTTGTGTTTATGCATGATGCTTGTGTGTGAGTACATGTGGTTGGGTGGAGGGAGAGAGACTTCAGGGAATCATTCATGTCTTCCACCATTACACGGGTTCTGGAAATTGAAATCAGCCCTTTATCTGAGCCACCTCACCCATCCCAAAACATACAATATTTTTAAAACGTATTAATACGATTTACTCTTGAGAGTCTATTAAATTCTTTGAAGATAGAACTACTTTGCCATTATCATATATCTAATTTTATTCCATAAATACATGAAAGAGAAGCCAGGAAACAAGCACTGTGGAACTTCCCAGCAAATGTGCTGGCTTTTCAGGTAGTGAACCTACCCATGCACTTACCTTTGCCTCCAGAGCATTTGCTCACCACGTTGACTTTAAACGCTTGGTATATCTGAGACAGTTTGACAGAGACAAAAAAAAAAAAAAAAAAAAAGTTTATTTGTTTAACAAAACAGCAAACGAAAATGAAAGTCTTCCTGTTCTACTCATGACAATTACCTGTCCAAAGTTCAGAAGCTCTATATTATAGTACAGGCCACTCGTATTTAATATCACCTTCCTTGAAGACAATCCTGTTGAATTAAAAGCACTGTATTATTTATAATAGCAGAGAGTTTAAGAAATGCGTTGATTGCTCAAATAACATTTTAAAATACCGAAAGAAGTCTAAAATTAGTAGAAAAAACTTAAAACTTTGCTGTGGTTGGTGGGGTCTGAGCAGGGGGTGAGGACCTGAAGGCCAGCCAAGGCTGCATGCTGAGACTGAAGCACAGAGAAGGATGTAGCATAGTAAACGCTGCAGGAAACAAGCTAACAGAGCCCTCCAAGCCAAAGCTGGAACAACTAAAGAAGGCTCTATCCAAGCTAAGCAAGCACTCCACGGCAGAGCTAGGCTCCGCCCCAAAATATGTATTCATTAGTTCATACAGTTTTGAAAAATAAATGAATAAATGAGGCAGCTCTATCTCAGACAGGATTTCAATGAATTGAGAATGCAATAGTAATCACTTGCTGTAGAATACTTAATCCATTGTGTGCTAAAGTTAGTAAGTTGCACATCTTGTAAAATTATTTCCTCTAAGATATTTATTAATGGCAAAGGAAAAACAGTATTCACATAGTGGAGAAAGCTGCCAGATTCCATTTTATTATCCAAAGACCAAAGTTAGCACACTGGAAATTAGATTTATGAGCATCATACAATCTGACACATGAGGAAGACACATGGTTTCTGTGGATTCTTGGCAAAAATACATAAGCTCAATGTGGAAACATGACAGTATTAAACAAATCCAAACTAGGGGGTGCTCTGCAAGTAACTGAGTACCCTTGAAATGTTCCAAAGTGATAAAGGCCAAGGAGACACTAAGGAACCGACAAATGTTACAGGAGACACAATAACTAAACCCAATGCAGGCACCTGGAGGAGGATCAGAGACAAAACGGGCAATAAAACAAGCCTGTTTAGGTTATTAAATATTGTATTTTTAAAGATTTATTTATTTATTATTTATACAATGTTCTGCCTACAGGCCAGAAGAAGAACCAAGTCTCACTGTAGATGGTTACGAGCCACCATGTGGTTACTGGGAATTGAACTCAGGACCTTTGGAAGAACAGACAGTGCTCTTAACCTCTGAGCCATCTCTCTAGCCCCTACATATTGTATTAACAGTAACTTAAATTCAAAACTGTATTGTGGTGCTGGAAGGATGGCTCAGTGTTTAAGAGCATGCACAGCTCTTGAAGAGGACCTGAGTGTGGTTCCCAGCATCCACATCAGGTAGTTCACAGCTAATTTCACCTCCAAGGAGAAAGGAGATCCAACCCTGTTAGCCTCAGCAGGCACCTACGTTCATATGCACATGCCCAGAAACAGATACACATGCATACAGATAATTAAAAAAAAAAAAAAAAAAGACTGTGTTGGACAAATTTGGTAAAGCAGGCTCTATAATCCTAGCCCTTAGGAGGCTGAAGTAGGTAGGAGAGTCACAAGTTTTAAGCCAGCCTGCCTAAGCTGCATAGCAAGCCATTATTAAAAAACAAGCAAGCAAACAAACAAATAACCTAGAAAATGTATATGAATGTAAGAGGTTAACATCAGAGAAAGTCTGGTAAAGGATATAAAGGAAGTCTGTACTCTTTTATAATGTTTTTATAGGTCTAAAATTCTTTCAAAATAAAACTTACAAGAACATTTGATTGGGGGATGGAAAGATGGCTTAGTGGTCAAGATTGGCTGCTCTTCCAAAGACCTGAGTCCAATCAATTCCCAATAACCACACAGTGGCTCACACCATCTGTAAGTCCAGTTCCAGGGGATCTAATGCCATCTTCTGGCCTCCATAGGCACTGCACATACACGGTACACATACATACATGCAGGCAAAACACCCCCACACATAAAAATAACATATAGTCATGAAACCTTCATAACACAAACAATTTAGACATCTGTGTGTCCATGACAGAACCAAGTGTATTTTTTTATTGATGAGCAGAAAATCACCATATGTTGAAGGCATAGCACAGAATCAGAAAGAGAAACAAATGAGGCTTGTATAATTAAAAAAATAAAGCTTGTTCTGTGAAAAGAACTATAAAATGGTCCAGTGTTAGTATAAATTTCACATAAGAAAATAATCCACATATGTAGAAAGACTTGGTTACTGCAAGTTTATATAATTATGAAAAAGTACAGAGGTACTTTGGAATGAGAATGGCCCCCATAGGCTCATGTGTTTGAATACTCTCTCCCCAGTGGCAAGAACAATTTGGGAAGGATTAGGAGGTGTGGCCTTGTGGCAGGAGGTGTGGCTGTTAGGATCAGTTTTGGCTCAGGTCCCTCAAGACCAAGTTCTCAGCACAAAGGAAGCTTATTTTCCCCAGAGGAACAGAAACAGGGAATTCAGAGACAGACAGGAGGTATAGGATGAGCAAGAAGGGGAACGGGGCAGGGAGAGGGAGGAGTGGTTATCTGTCCTGGAGGACAAAGGACTGTCTCTGAACAGAGGGAAAACAGACATGGGACAAAAGAAAACGCCGGTTTATAAAGGTTAAGGGGATAACCTGTGTTAGGATGAGGTTTTTAGTTTCAACTGGGTGATCCAAAGGGGGCTTTTGATTGCTGGATTTCAATACTTTGATAGCTGGGCCTTGGTGGTCAGCCTCAGGACAAGAAAGTGGCCAAATAAGTGAACAGACTTTGGTGGCATACTTTAGGAATGTAATCTAATGGCTTTTAGCAAGGCAGAGGGAATGAGAGAGAACAAGGCCCACCAGAGCCATTCTGGGTTAGAGTCCCTTCAATGGCCTAGTTGTAAGAGGTGTGGCCTTGCTGGAGGAGGTGTGGCCTTGTTGGAGGGGGTTTGGAGTTTGGGGTTTGAGTCTCTCTCTGCTTCCTACTTTGAGATTAAGCTGTGGCTCTCAGCTGTCCCAGCCTCCATGCCTTTGCTCTGCCATTATGTACTCTAGTTAGGTTCTTTCTTTTTAAGTTGCCTTGGTCATGTATTAGCACAGCAAGAGAAAAGGACCTGAGACACAGGCCCTTCTTTCACTCCTTGGAAGATGACCACTGGCCCAGTAGTCAGTGAGTGCCACTAAACACAGTTTGGTAAGAACTATATTCTAAATATGGCAATATTTAATATGCTATGACTAGCAAAGTAAACTGATACTCCTAAAAGCTATGCTTAAGCATCAAAAACAAAATACTTACCAAATGAAAAAAGATGAGTTACAGGAAGCTGTATGGATCTCGTTTCTTTCTTAAAGAATTCACAGTCTACAACAAACTGAAATATAAGCATTGATTTACTAGAAAATATAATATTTAACTTAGTGAAAATCTTGATGTTTGTGTGGAAAATAAATCTCAGCTTTGACAAGAGCACAACTGATTATTCTATAACTCGGGCAAGATTTCTTCAAGCAGATGCTATACCAGATAAGCATCTTCTTAATCAAATATATTAAATTATCTAAAGGTCATTTTCATAACAAATTCCCTGCAAAATGTAATTATAACATCAGGTGTTTTCAGAGGAAGTGTATTGAAGAGTGGATCAAAGCCCTGTGATGCAAAGGCAAGTTAAGTATAAGGACTTAGATAGCATGTCTCTGGGTGCTTTCCTACTCAAAAGGGAAATGTAACTTTGTTACTTATGATTTTTTATTGTCCTGTATTCTTTTAGGTGTCTATAATTTAATATGCTGTTTGTATGAGATTACTGTATCTCAGGCAGTTATTACAGAAAATGGGAAAAAAAAAGAGTTTTCACCTGTGAAAAAGTGTGGTTTTCACAAAAGGGAACTTAGAATGTGGCATGCCAATACAATTTTTATTTTGACAACACTTCCTTTTTAATAACATTTCCAGATATGTGTGGGAAACTGTTTTGCTGTCTGCAAAAAGAACAGTTTCTGAAAAGGCATGAAGATTTAAATAAATAAACATATTTAAATAAATAACCATCAAATTATTTTGGCCAGTAGAAGATGGAAAAAAAATAGATATAATGAATATAGTCCTCTCAAGAGGATGGAAGCCACAGGGTCCATCCCTGGCTTCCCCGACAACTCCTCCTCTGTGTCTCAGCTGTGCTATTCCTTTGCCACAGATGGACTCTCAATTATTAATGAAGTTGAAAAACAGGTGAGGGAGAATTCTATCAGGCTCGTGTGCTGCACGGACACTAAGTGCTTTGTTTTCATTCCTTCTCATGAGGCAAAGCAGAAACACGTCCATTGCAGAAAACCGCTATTCAAAGACTATTCATCATTTATTGAAAAGAATCATTTATGTTTTTACAAAGAGCTTTTTGGGTGAATCATGAGATAGTGAGGCAGTTTTTTTAAAAGCAATTTCAATCATTTTGTGTAAAGGTGTCTAAAATATTAGCATTTTTTATTTTATTGTTTTGAAACTTGGCTTTGCTGTCAGCTTTGCAATATGAAACAAATCTTTAACCAAGGAAGACAGAACCCAAAGGTCTCTAAGATATCTACAACCAGTCAGTTTCTGTGCTTGTAGCTTGTTTTCAATCACAGAAGTGCAGCTAATTCCACACTGTAGTAACCAAACCATAAAGTCTCAGTATCCTCAGCTTCTTGCACACAGCTTTCTGATGATGGGCTATGCACAGATGTGCAGAAATCAAAGATCCAAGTTATCATTCTAGTGAAAAAAAGAAGCAACAGCACAGACAGCAGTGCTATTTTCTGGAGAGGATTAACATATACCATGTATTTATTAGTCTAATACAATTATCTATTTGCAGAAAGGCTCATTGATTTCTTGGTGTAACCAGAAAAAGTCTCTTCAAGTTTCGGAAAGATGTCAGATTCATTCAAACCCAACTTACCTGACAGAAAAACCCTTAAAAAGAGCTTTTACTATTGAAGATGCTGAATTATCTCTCACTTGAGCTAAGCAAAACAAAAATGATGAATCCATTAAAGGCGCTTGTGAGACTCAGTCTTCAAGATAACTTGTAACAACTCCCCCTTATCCTTTCCATAATTTCTTCTAAATTTTCCTAATTATTTTAGTCACAAATCTCATCAACTTTCTCATTCAAAAAAATTTGAGTTTCATTTCTTTGTTTGCTTGTTTAATGTGGTATTCACTGCAGACTGGAGATGCAAAAAAAAAAAAAAGGTATGTGGCTGTTAATCTCAGAGTTCACAGTATGCTGATAACAATAAAGATATTAGCACATAGTTTAAAATGTAATCAGAATATTCCTCAGAGTTGTCAAAAGTGTCCTGTGATGAAGTTGACGTTTTCTGGAGGAGTGTGGGAAGGAAAACAAGCGGCACTTGGGCTGGATCCTGACGGGTAAGTCTGCTGGTCTCAATGGAGAGTGGAGGAGCACTGGGGCATCTCCCTCTACACAGTTCCTGCCCTGCAACTCTCCAGAATTCTAAACGTTTTATTCCTACTCCCACCTTGCTTAAAAAAAGGCCCTCAGCCCCCCTCAGGTGGTGCTTACTGCTGTTGCAGACCCTTCCTCTACCACAAACCAAACGGGTGATGCCAGCACTCCTTTCAGTGAAAACCTTTCAGCTTCCTCTTGCCTTCTGTTCACGATCTCAGCCAAGGATTCCACAGTACTGCCAAGGACAGTTTTCCCACCTTTCTGCCCATTATTCTCTATCTGGTGGCCATCCTTTCAGAATTATCTACTTACTGATTTCCATGCTTTTGTTTTATTTTGATTTGTATGAAGCAATTTTTGCAGCCATGTTACTGCTGAGTTTCCGGAAGGTATGCAGTACAAAGGGGGCTGAAATGTGAGCTTTTATTTTAACTAATTTAAAATTTAAATAGCCAAACATGGTAATTCGAAGCTTGGCAGAACTGATCTAGAATATTCTTCTTTCCCACAGAAGTTCTTAAATATTCCTTAAGGGCATTTCATTATCACCTCACTCATTCTGCATTCAGTGATATTATAGGTATTCATGTTCTTGCTATATTCTGACTTTAGTCTATGTTTTTAAAATCTACTCTTTCTCATTACTCTTGCTCTTTTCATTTTTCACCTTACACAACAGGATGAAAAATGACAGAGAGTCCTTCTTATATTTCCTATGAATTCCTGAAATATTGCACATAAAATGGGACCTAGCAAGTAACAGCTCTGGAACAAGTTCTCACGGAGAACAGAAGGGTCTGTGTTTATTCTGCTTAGTTCAAGATGAGTGGGCATTCTAGCGACTTAACATCAGGCTATCACCACACTGGCCATCATTTTAGATAAGCCTGTACCTATGCAGAAATCATAAAAAAAAAATTCACATGAGTATCCTCCAAGAATTCCAACAAAAAAAAAAACCCTTAAAACATCTGTTACCTTACTTCCATGGACAGATGGTACATAGACAACGATATGCGACAAGGATGGGTAGTCTTGAAGCCTTAACGTCAGAGACTGAAAGCAAAGGTCAAGATACAAAACCACTTTTATTTCTGATGCATATTAATGAATTACAAAAACTTATTTCTTAATGGGTTATCCGAAAAGTCATCTCTTAAAGCGCTCACATACTATGCATGAGGCCCTGAATTTAATGTTCAGCATATCCCCACACACCTCCATAAAAACACACACAGATCAAATTTATATGCATACTTACATTTCTAGGCCCATAATCCTATAAAGATATATTTGTAGTGACTACTGTTAAATATAAACAACCTAAAAATTTCCTTAAAATATCTCTTCAGATAAAACAAATGATGTCTGACATTAAAGTTATGATTTTATATAATTGTTTCCAAATGTGATGTGTTTCTCTTTGTAATTTGGGTGACTATTATAGAGAGCATTGAAGTATTATTTCTACACTTATGGTAGTAAACTTCAGAGAACATTCAAAAGTTGCTAAATGTGATAGGAAAGTTACAAATTCATCTCCAAGAATTCTGACTTAGCTGAAGTAGCAGTCACTGGCTTCATGAATGCCATGCAATAAAACATTTAGTGCATGTCAAAGAAACATAGCTATGCATTTCGTCAAATGAATAACTACGATTTCCATAAAAATTAAAACCAGATTTTATAGTCCATATTTGATGACTGGACAGGCAGGACACTAGCTTTTTTAATAATTGCCAAGATTCCAGAAACAGTTTTCAACCCAGTTTTATTTCTGGAAGTAGATGTAGACTGGGAAGAAGTATGTGTACATTAAGAAGTTTCAGCCTGCAGTGGAGCACACCTGTAATCCCAGCACTCAGGGAGACAGAGGCAGGCGATCTCTGTGAGTTCCAGGCCAGCCTGTTCTACAAAGCGAGTGCAGGACAGCCAAGGCTACACAGAGAAACTCTGTCTTGAAACCCGTCCCCCCCAAAAAAACGTTTCCACAGATACTTGTTTCCTTCACTCTTTTTCAGAAACCAATGTGGATACATGGAACGGAGGTGCAGAAGCTAAAACATTGAGAAAGTAGCTCTTTAATAGCCTGATCAAAAGCCCAACTAAGCAACAAAATCCTATGTCTTAATGGAAACCAGAGAATATTAAAGGTGCCTCATAAATTACAGCTCTAGGGAGCTGAGACCCGTCAAAGGGCAGCGAGCATGAGTACAGTTCAATTAGGAAGAACTGAGCTGTTCTATGTAGCAGTAAGCTCAAACAGCTACTAAACATGTGTTCTCAAGAATGCCAGCTTAGACTTTGTCATGTTTTACTGGAGTGTTCCACCTACTTATTAGCATACAGTCAGGCAGAGACAGCCCAGTGATGATTTTCACGGCATTACCTTTGTTTAGAATGGCATCAATATTCATACAAAACTACAAAATGTTTTCCCTTTATCATGTCATTACATTTATCTGTATGGCCACTGTGTGGAGAAAGGGTTACTTTGAAGTGGCTGCCTGGTTTGAATACATTACACTGTTCTAATTAAGAAAATGAACGTTACATTTGACAGTGATCCCTAAGACTACAATACTGGTCACATGGGGGTCACTAAGCAAGCAGTGTCAGCCTGAGACCTTTCAGAACATGTTTATTCAGGGAGAAAACTTAGTGGCTTTAGTCTGTATAAATATTTAAGAACTTCGTTAAGTCTCCGACAACATTGGCTTTTTGTTTGTTTTTTCCTTTAAACAAGCACTGTATACTTGCCTTGATGAGTTATTTATTTACTATTAACTTTTGATAACGGGGTTCCTGTACGAATCCTAAGCTGGCCTTGAACTTACCATGTAGCTCATCAAGCATGAGCCACCATACTTCATTCTATATCTTCATTTGTATGATTTAAAGAAAATTGTGCCACCTAAAATATCACTAACACTTTATATAAAAATTTTAAGTATAATGGGAAAGTTTGTTTGTGTTTAATATTATCTTAACAGACTTAAGACTGCAGAATACTGTAATGTTCTCTTCCAGAAATCACTATTAAAAAGCAGACAGTTAAAAAAAAAAAAAAAAAAAAGCAGATAGTTCTTTCAAAAACAAAAGTAAACCAAGAATAAATAAAACCACTGGACACCTCCCAGTATCGTCCAGCATAATAGTTTATTTAAATCTTCGGAATATTTCAGAAAAGATTACTATAGAACTTTTATATGTTTAAGAAAATATTCTGACATGATTACTCTGGCTTTTTACCCAAGGATTTTGTGTTTTCTTTGTTCCAACACATATCCACATGTCTACTCTCTTACAATCAATTGCTCTAAATTAAAACTTTCATCAAATTGTGGGTCACCTTAAGATTTTTCAATGATTCTTCTTTCCTTATAAATTAGTTAAAACTGAATGTTATAATAGTTAGATATAAAATGTTATCAATTAGTGGGCTTACTGTGATTTCTAATTCATTTTCAAAGCAAGTTTTTTTTTTCTAAATGTGTCCATTAAACTAGTATGTATGCAAAAAAAAAAAAAAAAAAAAGCAGACAGTTGGAACAGCTTGTTTCCCTACTATGCAGACATTTGAGTACTAAATTAAGAACAAAGGGGGACCTACAGTTTGGTAAACACATTTTTCTTTCTTTGTCGATTTATAAAAACAGTATTTACTTATGAAATTTATTTTTTTTTTGTGTGTGTGAGAAAAGTTCTAATTCTGCAGAGATGAGTCCCCACTGTACAGCCTGTGGCTTCAAAGCCTTCGTCATCTTCCTTGCCTCTGCTTCCTGAGCACTGAGTTACGGCTATACATTACACCTAGCTAAGAAATACATTTAAAATACAGGGCAGAGTATATGTTCTAAGGTCTCTAGTCATTTATTTCTTATGAAATTATAAAATGGATACAATCTCCTAGTTGGGAATTTAAGGGAATACTCACTGTATCTCAAGAGAATGAGACACAACTTTACAATTAGGATCAGTCCTAATACTTGCCTTTTTGCTTTTGCCTGGAAGATTAGGGAAGACCCAATGATGATTTTTTTTTTAAATGCTACTGAATAAAATTTGTTTTACAAATACAAATATTTGTTTCCCAAAAGAATATACACAAAGAGCAAACAAAGCAAGCAAAAAACAAAAACAAAGTTGTAGAAGTGACTATTCCTGATATTCTTCTTCTTTTAAAGTTGCTCTTTGTTAGTACAATTAACACAGATTGAATTGTTCATGCAAATTAACATCCCAGCTTCTCAGCAGACTGACGCAGGAGGATGACATATTCAAAGCCCACTAGGACTACATAGGGAACTCAAGGGCAGCATGTGTATTTAGTGAGACTGGTCCCATCACAAAAGCAAAGTTAAAGGCTGGGGCTATGACTTCAGTGGCAGAGAGGACATGACACGAGCTTAATCCCCTAGGACTGCCACCTCAATAAAGAAAACAGTATTAGTGAGAAAAAAAAAAAAACAAAAAACAAAAAAAACAGCCCAATTGGTATCAACAAGAGAAGACCAGCAGCACTAGTCAGAAAGCTTCCATTTCAAGTCCAAGTTCATCAGAAAAATATATTTTATTTTACAGTACTGATTTACTTGAAGACTGAAACCACCAAGCCCAGATGAGATTGTAAATTCTAATAAACACGATTTGGAAATTAGAATAGAAATTTTCATCATATTATAGACCTATTTTGTGTTTTCCACAGTAGATTTTGAGATTTTTTTAAAAAGACTTGCTAACTTTCCAGAGTTACTTGAAGAAATCACTAACAATTATTAGGCAAGTCCATGCTGTGATTTACCACCCTGCAGAACTAGCTATGAGTTACTCAATTGCTTGACCACAGTGTGACATAAACTAGGAAGTTACTCAGCATCTCTTTGAAACAGCGCCTCCCTACTGCAAGGCTCTTCCTACCAAAATGACTTCTCAACACAATACATTAGCCAACTTATATTTAAGATAAACCACGTTAGCATATCCTCAAACTGAATTTTAAAATTATATCTGGCTCTGTGAATGTGATGCTGGAACAAATTCAGAAAGTTGTCAACTCACGGTTTTAATCTCTGAATGTAAACAAAACGCAGCTGATCATTCGCTTTTCCTCATCATACATTTCTAGAGAATACACTTCTAAGACTCGGCTAAAGAGCACACTCTAACATGTCCACCCGCTGAATTCTCTACCTAAATATAAAATTCTGATGTAATCGTTTACCTTAATCGTTGGCAACAGTTCAGCTTTCCATGATAAATCAACCCCTTGCTGGCTTTGAAATAAATACGAAGACACAGTTAGAGGACAAACGGTCAAGCATTGTACTTTACAAATAAATTCCAGAATAAGAAGACAAGAGCTGCAGCCCTGTACCTGCGAGGCTGCACGGTTACAGTGGGTGTATAGTCTAATGGATATATCCACAGAGCGCCCTTGGTGAGGAAAACAAACAAACGGTTGCTTTTCCTTACCATTGCTTAGTTAGATGTATGAATAGAAATGTCCCTTTCTTTTCATTTGAGATGAATCAGTGGGAAAAACACTGCAGCACAGAGCTGACAACTGAGTCCAGAGCAACAGAGGAGAGCCAACCCCACAGATGTGCTTTGATGCTCACACTTATACCATAGCGTGTACTCATGCATGCACACACATGAAAGAGTACACACACTCACTCACATGCACACGGAGCACACATGTATACACACACAAATGCACACAGACATGCACACAGAGCATACACACATACACGACCCACCTCACACAGAGCACATATACACAGTGCATGCACACATACAGAGCACACACATGTACAGAGCACACAGCATGCACACAAAGCACACATGCACATATAGAGCACATGTACACACATACAGAGCACATACATGCACACAGAGCACACATGCACTTACAGAGAGCACATGCGCTCACACAGAGTACATGCACACAGAGAACACACATGCACATACACAGAGATGCATGCTTGTACACACATGCACTCACACAGAGTACATGCACACAGAGCACACACATGAACACAGAGATGCATGCATGTACACACACATGCACACATACACTCATACACAGAGCACACACACTCACACACATGCACATAGAGCATATATGCACACATATGTACATGCACACGTTTATGCGTGCACTTAAATGGACATGCACAACACATGTGCCCACAAATAATTAAAATTTTAAATATAAAAATTAAAATTTAAACAGCAGCAAAACAAATATATGAGCACATAAAGCTCTTCTCGTCACGTATTGTGGTTCATGTCTGTATCTCAGGGCTGGGAGGCTGATGTGGAAGAATAACAGAGAGTTCCAGGCCAGCCTGGGCTACACTGTAAGTGCCAGGCCAGCCTGGGCTACAGAAGAGGACCTGATCTCAAAACAAAAACAAAAACAAAAAAAACCCTATTATATAGCTATTCTGAAAGTTTAATTTCTAAGCATTGTTTGTGTTAAGAAAAACGAAGAGACTTACCACATGGAAGTGCTGTTTATACAGCCAAAAATCCAACTATTTGTGTCCTGTTGGTTAATAACAGAAAACAATGATGTAAAACAAGCATTTCTGATGCTTTCCTGTTCTGTCTGGTAACAGCCACAGAAATAATACATCGATGGTTAACTTTACCATCTGCATTCTCATCTGACTACCAGGACACAACTCCTACATCACCAGGGATGTGTTTAGTCTGAAGCCCAACTGCACGGCCTGGAGACTGCAGGCAGCCACTGCTTCCTCAGCACAGAATTAGATGCTGCAGAAAGAACTACTTTAATTTTTTTTTTTTTAAACAAAGTATCCTACATTTAGCTTTGGTTATTTAAAGAGCACCACCTGAGATTTTTACTCCAACTTCTATGGAAGCAAAAGTGATATCCAAGATCTGATGTTACTGAAATCCCACCAGAGTGTAGGGCGATGTGGAGTGCCATCAAGACAACTCTATAAGTTGCCTTAGAATCACAGATAAAACAATGAAGAAATCAGTCCTTCCATCTAACCAAATGTTTATAAAGTCCATTCTCAACCCCAAAACGTTAAGGTCTCAGAGAAAATGGTGAGTCAGGCAGTCAGTCTCTGATTTCATGGAGCTTAAATAAAAGATGACATTCTTTAAACAATTAAGTATGTCTCTCTCTCACTGTAGGCATCTCAGTAGTGTTGATTCCCAGAATAACAATGAGACATTATGAAGCAGGAGGACAGGACAGAGCTACAAATTAGCATGGTTACTCAAATAAGCTCACAACCCCAGCACTTGGAAGTGAAGAATAAATGAAATAATCGCAGAATGCTGGTAATTGTTAAAAATGTGTATTGGTTATCATATTTTCTCTCTACTTTTATATAGGCTTAAAAGAATTACAATAAAAACTGCAAAGCAAAATTTTAACTTCACACATTATCTTTTTTATATATATACTTTTTAAATTTATTTATTTATTACAATTTATTTACTTTGTATCCTGGCTGTAGGCCCCTCTCTAGTCTCCTCCTGGCCGCACTTTTCCTCCCTCTTCTCCCCCTATGCCCCTCCCCTAGTCCATTGATAATGGAGGTCTTCCTCCCCTTCCATCTGACCCTAGCCTATCAGATCTCATCAGGACTGACTGTAGCATCTTCCTCTGTGGCCTGGTAAGGCTGCTGACAACCCCCCCTCCCAGGAAGCAGGTCACTCCAGCTCTTCACACATTATCTTATGTTAATTAATACTCACTGTCTTAGTTACTGTTGTTCTTGTAACAAGACACAATGACCAAGGCCACTTATAGAAGAAAGCACTTAATTTGGGGCTCACAGTTCCAGAGGGTCAGAGTCCAGGGCCATCACAGAGGGACCATGGCAACAGCAGGCAGACATGATGCTGGAGCAGCAGCCAAGAGCTCACATCTCCACCCACAAGCCCATGCAGAGTGCTAACTGGAAATGGTGTGGGCTTTTGAAACCTCAAAGTTCACCTGGTGACATATATCCTCCAACGAGGTCACACCTCCTAATCCTTCCCAAACAGTTCTACCAACTCGGGACTGAGTATTCAAATATTTGAGTCTATAGGGGCCATTCTAATTTAAACTAGCACATCCACAGACATTAAATGCATGATCTGCATTTGACAAGCATTTTTCTCAATATAATTTTGATTTGCTATGGTCTAAATATGAACCATTCCCCATATGCTTATGTTTCAGATCCTGTTTCCCAGGCTGTGGAATCTTAGGAGTAAGGCTTAACTGGAAGAAGTGGGTGGCACTGAGTGTTACAGGTCCACACCATTCCTCATTCCTAACCTGTTGAGATGTCAGGTGTCCCAGCTGCACTTTCTGCTGCTGTAAACTGCCTCACCTTCCCTGCCATGATGGATGGTGCCTACTTAAACCACAGGAAAAGTAAACTCTTTTTTTATAATTTTTATTTTTTTATATTAATCATAGGTTATTTACTTTGTACTACAGCCAAGGTCCCTCCCTCATTCCCTCCCAATCTTACCCTCCCTCATCTCCTCCCTGTCCCTTTCCAAGTCCACTGATAGGTGAGGTCCTCCTCCCCTTCCATCTGACCCTAGCTTATCAAGTATCTTCAGGACTGGCTGCAATGTCCTTCTCTGTGGCCTAGCAAGGCTGCTCCTCCCTGGGGTGTGGGGGGATTGTAAAATAAGCTAGTCACAGAGTTCATGTCAGAGACAGTCCCTGTTCCCCTTACTAGGATACCTACTTGGATACTGAGCTACCATGGGCTACATCTGAGCAGGGGTTCTAGATTATATCCACACCTGGTCCTTGGTTGGAATATCAGTCTCATAAAAGACCCATGTGTCCTGATATTTTCCATGCATTTTATCACAGTGAAAATGAAGGTAATGAACACACCTCCTAGTCTGAAATTTAGCATTACATTATTAATGCATATGCTGGAATATCATTCTCTGGAGAAGATTCTCTCACGATCAACTGCCTATCCTGATTTTAGGCTGTGTCATGTTGACAGCTAAGAAAATAAAAAGCTAGTAATTCCACTAAAATGTCAAATTCTTTTAGAATCATGCCCACAGTGGCTGCCAACCACCTTTTCTTAAAGACTGTACTAAATGTGACATATCAGATGGTAACACCCTCTGGCTCTGAGTTCTATATACATGTGATACATGTATATACATGTTTACATGTGATCTCATCTACTCAAGAGCCTGGGCACAATGTTGAAAGGCTAACCTGGGCTACATTCAAGACTTAGCCTCAAACAAATAATGCAAATAACAAAAACTTAACAGATAAAGAATTAAGTTATGAAAGATGAAAATATAATGTAAAGAAACCTGAGCTTGGAATGGTGGTATACATCTTTTAATCCCAGCACTTGAGAGTGTAGTGAGAATTTTGGTTTCTTTAAAAACCCAGTTATGTTACAGGAATATGTTTTTGTTTCAGTCCCAGGTGTGGGATATGGGGCTGCTTCAGGTTGTCCATAGCAGCTAACTGTGATTTGTTTCATGCTCTGGCAGGGGCATGATTTTGCCAGCTGAGGATGGTTTACATTTGGAATTCTGGGGACTCTTCAGAGGGTATAAATGCCAGGGCTATCCCGGAAGAAGCAGCAGCTGCTGCTCCCCCTGCTGCTACTGTTGTTGCCAGTTGGACACCTCCTGTAAATCAAACTTGCCCCCCAGGAATTCAATGCCTGTAATCAGCAGGAAGTAGTCTAATGAGATCAACATCCCCTTTCCCTTCTAACATTTCTCTCCTACATAGTGTTAGGGGGTTGGAAAAGGATTGTGGGAGAGAAGGGTGGTAGGAAAAAGAACCCAATAACGTGGCCAAAAGTCCAGTTAACTGGGAGACAGAAGCAAGTGGATCTCTGAGTTCAAGGCTAGCCTGGTCCTCACAGAGAGCACTCCGGGCCCTATCTTTAAAAAAAGAAGGAAAAAAAAAAAAAAACCCAAAATATACCAAAAGCCAAAATTTGGAACAGAGAAAAAAGACACCAACATTTTTTAAAAAAGAAAATTTCACAAATTTGCACACCATCCTTGCACAAGACCCATGCTAGTCTGGTGTATACGGGAGCAACTTAGTGTGCGTGTATCTAACAGGTATTTGCTAAAAACAAACAAGCATTGTTTCGATAGTGTAAGCCTGTATTGTAGTCACTCTACTGTCCTAAAGAACATCTGGATAAAAGTACCTGCATTCTCGTATCTGATCGAACAGTAAAACAGAGTTAATTTCCTAAAACTCCATTAGGACAGCTTTGCCAACTATACTTATTTTTTAAAAACTGACAAAAGTTTAGAATTCAATTTCTCATACCAAGTACAATAAATCCAAGGTGGAAGAACAGGATGGAAGATTTAATACAATAATATCAGTTATAAATAAACTGCACTTAATAGTTCTCAGTCAAAACACTGTTCAAAACAAATGTTTCCAATTGATTAAACATATGATAGTTATAGCTAGTCCCATTACAGCATTGTAGAAACTAAAAGAATAAACAACAGCTTTTCAAATTTAAATAAGATGTGCCAATCATCTTACCAGCATGGTGCTCTGACAATAGGCGTGAGTGTAGATCTTTCTATGATTTGCAAGAGGAAATGTAAAATATATCTTATCTGATTCCTAAAAACAAAAAAAAAAAGAGAGAAAAAAAGAATTTAACTATAAAAAGTTAATTTCATCATTCAAATATCATGGTGACAAAAATAAATGTTATATTGTTGCTGTTACTGAGAACCAGCTGGCTAAGATCGGGGGTAAAAGATAAAGAGGTAAAAGAGACTGAGGCTCTGTAGCAGGACCATCCTAGAAGCATCAGCATTTGCACATTTGTGCATTTGAGTGATGATTTACCTTTTTGTACTGGTTTTGTTTTGTTTTTTGATACAGGGTTTCACAGTATAGCAATGGCTGGTCCAGAACTAGCCTTGTAGATCAGGCTAGCCTCAAATTTTCAGCAATCCTCCTGCCTCTGCATCCCAAGTGCTGGGATTAAAGGTGTGGTGTGCACCACTATGCATGGCTGCTATATTTGAACTTTCAATCACTCTGGCTACTGAAAAGGTCCTATAAATGACAACCTAGTAACCTAAAGGTGAATTAGGATTTACAGGTACCATTTCCTAAATAAAACAATTCCTTAAATAAATAGCAAATTTAGGCACTGGAATTGAACTATTTTGTCACTCATTCAGTGTGTCACTTGTTTGGAGAATGAGGACACTAACAGAAATGACTAAGCAGCTGTATTTAGAAGACTAAGGAGCCAAACTTAAAATGGCTTCAACTTGCCAGGCAAGGAACAACTTCAGACTCAATGAACTGAAAGGATGCAAACATTCATATGCAAGAATTAACAACAGTCACTCCTAAGGAATGCAAACAAGCCAGCTCACTATTCTACCAGCCAGTACATACATGGTAAACAGACAAACAAAAGTCAAGCATTCATAATTCTTTCCTTTGGGATTAGTCTTACTTTTGACAAATTTAGTAGATAAGGGGAAATTATTCTGTGCAGTATCCTAATCAATAAATGAAAGAATAAAAGAGAAACAGAATATTATCATTTCTGTATCCTCCTAAACTAATTACTTCAGGCATTCCCTACCAACTGTTCATATATCAAGAAGAGAGCCTAGGAAAAGAAAATAAACAGTAAAGACTTGAATCTATCAAGCATTTAGATCCAATTACTAAACCATAGGAAGAGCTGGCAAAAGAATATACTGAATGACCACAAAACTGGAACCAGAAAAACCAACCCAGCATGCAATTCCATCATAAAAAAGTGACTGATATTTTGTCAATAAATTGCAAGGAAAATAAAAGAGTGGAAAATATTCTAAAGAGGAGTACCAGAAGATCTACCAACAGTGCTGCATGGACCTCACTTGGATCCTTAAGTAAATAAATTGAACAACATAGAAAAAGGTTCAAATTTATGATAAAACAGGTAAATTGAAGATATACAATATTTATTATTAAGGTATTCTTAGCAACTCGTAGAAAAATTAGATACGGTTTGTTGTTAAAAGTTCCTAACTTTTAAAGATGAATATGAGAATAAGTTTGGACAAAAACACACTAATAGAATACTTACATTATAAGCCACATAGGACCATCTGGACACTTTTACTGGAACCCACATAGATGTCCCTTAATGTGAAGGAAATTAATTTATTTGCCTTGTTTTGTTTCCATATTATAAATTTTCTTTCTTTTTTGAATTCTGATAAATACTTATTAACAATACCAAGCAAGTGGTTCCCCATCACTGGCTAATTTAAAAGATAAAATCCAGATACACACTCTCTGTGCTTAAGATCAACCAGTGTTCATATCAGGTGAAGAACTGCAAATCTACTCAGTGTCTTTAACTTAATGGAATTCTGAATAGAAGGAAATGAGTAAAATGGTATATGCTTACGTTGAAATTCATCAAGCAAATGATCTGCTAGTAACTCAAGAGAATGTTGAAGCCTAAGTGGCGCTGAGAAACAAGGGTGTTATAAATAATACGGCTCTCTGTTTTGGTGACTATCAGGAAAAATGAGTGGGTACCTAACTCCAAAACTTTTCTACATAGCAAGCTTTTTCCATCACAAAACTTTTATCAGTATCTTACAATCTGCTTTTCTACTTTACCCTTCCAAACCAAGAACTTGTTAGCACCATGAAAGGGAAATCGGTGGATAATAAAACCATAATACTTGAAGTATCCCAGTTTCCCACTAGTCCCAAATACTGACAATGATGCACTAATAACAGATTTATCAAAAACAACAATGAAAAATTCTACTTTAAAGGTCACTACCACAAACCTGTTAGGTCAGAAATTATGGACGGATTTTCCTCAAACTGTTTAGCTGGGTGTCTTATAAAATGATGGTTCAAAACAGACAACTTCTTCTTAGAGTTCTGAGTTATCTAGAAGGAACATTAATATAGTTAGATTACTTACATCGTGACAATCTGATGAAGCATTACCTTGAGTAACAGTCAACATTTACTCTTTGAACCAGGCACTGTTCTAAAACAATGCGCTATTAACACTGGTCCTCACAAAAACTCTAAGAGATAGTATTTATCTGCCTTTGATGGAAGAACTAAGGCACAGAGAAATAATCTGTCTAAAGTCACATAACTATGAAGTTTTGGGGCTATAACAAAAGTAGACTTCCTGAAAAAAAAAAAAATGTTTTCCCCAGGAGGGGGGGGGAGGAAGAAGCCAGATCCACAGCTGTGTGTCGGGACAATTCCCGTGGAACAGAGATGACCTGGGGGCAGACAGGTTAGGATGAGGAACACCAGCTTCATCCCAGAAGCTAATGAGCACATGTCTCCTCATTATGCTGAAAGCATCCCAGCACAACCATCCAGCAGCCGTTAAGAGAGTGATAGAAGAGTAACATGGTGTTCTGTACAGGGTATGCCTGAAGAATTGGTACCATGAGAGCTCATTACAGACCCGGCTCAAGCTGTGGCAGGAGACAGGCAAATCTCTGGTGAGTGTGAGTCACTGAATGACTGCCTACATTTTGATCTTATCAATATGCTAAAGAAAACTTTAAAAACATGATTCAAGAGTACCTAATAAGACAGATTATGATGATCATAATATGTTACTAAGAAAAAATGATTAGTCTATAATAAGTATTTTTCTTGAATTAAAAGTAAGGGCTGGAGAGATATGTATTAAACTTCTGAACTGTGCAGAAAAAGAATGGAGGGAAGAGTTAAAGAACCCCTTTGCTCTTTAATTTCACTGCTTCCTGAATTAATGGTTTATATATTACAACAGAAAACAACAAAGATAATTCCATTTCAGAACTAATTTACATTGATACAAGGTAAATTTCTATTGGTGTCCATATTAAAATGATTAAATCTACAAGTGCTAATACAAGATTTTACATTGCTAACACAAGCTTTTAGTTTAAAAAATGCATACTTGTTTGGTATGGGCATCAATGAGATCAAAGAATGCTCGGATTGTGGTCAACTGCAATTGTTTGCACCTAAAAGATGAAGGAAGTGTTACAGATAAAATTTTCGTAAGACACATACTTATTTTTTCAATTTAAAATTGTTACTAATGTGGCAACATAACAAAAATAAAATGTTAAAAATGATCATATTTTCTTTTTTTTTTTTTACTCTTTGAAAACTTCATGTCTTGACTATATCTAACCCTTGCATCTTCCCCAGTTCTCCCCACATCTCCCACATAGCATCTCCTTCCAAACTTCATGTCCTCTTAAATCTAACTCATCTTTTAACTCATTAAATCCAGTAGTCCCACCCATACATGTGTGTGTGATAATCCATAAGGGAATGGGGACGCCACCAGTCACCATAACCTCCCCAAAGTGACTCTCACACCCCCAGATGCCACCAACTGTTAGTTTTGATTCAAATATGTACAATTCTATTAGCAAATGGGGTATATTACATTCCTTTAATGATGTACACCTAAAGGTTTTTCAAAAAAAATCATTCTTATTAAGTGTCTATATTAAGGTTGAAACCTATACATTCAGAGCAAATTAATTCTGGGCATGTAACAACAGAAGAGCCTTTCTGATGCCCATGTAACCTCCAGCTCCAGGCACACATCATGTCTGCTTCACCCTGCGTGCCTGCACTGTATGCATCTCAAAGGCACTGTGGCTTGTGCAGGCAGAGGAAGGACAAAGAGGATCTTAAAGCCAGAGAACAAGGAGCTAGTCACCGGAGTCTTCCCTCTTCTTGATCCATATGTGATCTTTTACGCTTCTGCTTATGTTAGGTATAGCTCTAGTTTCTAATTGGTTTCCCATTGTCACTCCCTAGCAGCCATACTGCATTAACTATATCAGAATGATTGGCTGGGGGCTCTGAAAGTCCTCTCCCGGCAGGACTGGCTCTGCCCAGCTTTGACAAACCCTAAAATTTAGTATTTGATGCTGGTGCCATTCAGAGTGATCTACTTTCTTCAGACGATGTTACAGGTTGTGAACGAAACCATGGTCAAGCCAGTGGGAAACACAGACATAACAAATCACAAGCATAAGTGATGTCTTACCACACAATGGAGAGGTGGTCTGTTGAGACCCAGGTCTTCGGCACTGCTGAACTCTAAAAGAAAAAAAAAAAGAATTAAATTCAAGCACATTTACTATTTGCTGGATTTTTCATAGACTAATATTTAGAAATACATAACATTAACTTCACTATATAGTATGATTCTTTAATTAAAGTGATTTACTTTTACAAAAGATGATCCTGTTATATTATTTTCTGCATTACATACCTTTCTAATGTCATTTCTGGTTCTCAAGCTTTAAAAATGAACATAAGTCTCAGCGTCTGCTTTGATAGTCTGCAGGGCTGAGCCTTTTGGCCAACTGTTGGGCAGAGTGCATGGACTCTTATGTAAGAAGTGGGAAATAGTAAGATCTGGAGAGGACAGGAACTCCACAAGGAGAGCAACAGAACCAGAAAATTTGAACACAGGGGTCTTCCCAGAGACTCATACTCCAACCAAGGTCCACGCATGGAGATAACCTAGAACCCCTGCGCAGATGTAGTCCATGGCAGTTTAGTGTCTAAGTGGGTTCCATAGTAATGGGAACAGGGACTGCCTCTGACATGAACTGATTGGCCTGCTCTTTGATCATCTCCCCCTGAGGGGGAAGCAGCATTACCAGGCCACAAAAGATGACAATGCAGCTACTCCTGATGAGATCTGTTAGACTAAGATCAGAAGGAATGAGTGGAGGACCTCCCCTATCAGTGGACTTGGGGAGGGGCATGTGTGAAGAAGGGGGAGGGAGGGTGGGACTGAGAGGGAAGAAGGGAGGGACTTATAGGGGGATACAAAGTGAATAAAGTATAATTAATAAAAGTTAAAAAAATAAAAAATAATAAAAAAATAAAAATGAACATAACCACAGATCATATGCTGAAGTTTAATATCTAACATGTTAAAAAGTTGACCTTAACATTCCTTTAACAAGGAATCTTGTTAAAAATCTTATTAACTATGAAATCTTCCTTACATAAAGTTTTTTTTACTTTTACATAAATGTAAACTTTCAGATAGATATTTCAGGATTTTAGTTTTGAGTAAGCTACTTGAGTTCCAAGGTGATTTTATAGCATGAGTGCGTCTGACAAATATTTATTAGCATATATTAACCGTGTAAAGTGAGAAGTTTGATTATGAGATTTCTACACACTGGCATAATATATATTGATCATTTCCATGCTCCATAACTCTTATTCTCCCTACCCCTTTTATTTATAAATTTATAAGTACTTTATATACTTGGGAACTACTGTTGATAAATTACTAAAAAATTTGACAATCAGAGTTCTCTATGGTTCTAAGATTTTATCAGCTACTGAGCAGAATAACAGCTCAACTACTATTAGGCAGCATTTACCATTATCAAGAATATAGAAGTGCTTTATTTTTGTTGACTTGATAAAGGCAACACCAACACTACCCCTCCCCTCCTCTAAAGCTCAGAGAACACTGCAGAAGAAGAGCAGGAGGAACACAGGAGCCCCACTACACAGAGAGCAGCTGTGAAAAGCCATCTTCTAGGCAGGACACAGCCACTGCAAGCATGACCTTACGTCAGCGATGCTTACTGACACGGAGCCTGTACAAAGAACAGCCCTGTCAACCGTCAGTTATGGACAGAGTTGCTACTCATAAGGCCCTACCGTGACTGCTGAACTATTGGCTACCGACAGATTCTGGGCAATTGTGTACCTACAGGCTCCAATGGATAGATCATGGTCACACAAATAGCCCTCATCAAATTAAGTAGGTCACAAACCAATACAAACAGATATAAATATGGGCTAGAGATTTATAGGGAAGAAAGATGTTGGTAGGGGTAAGAGGGAGATTTAAAAGGGTGGGGGAGTAATTAGAATACATTATATTATTTTATGAAATTGTCAGATAGCAAATTTAATTAATAAAAATAAATATACTTTATAAGGGTAATTGCTCATGAAACGGTTAACTGTTCATTAAAATTCACTCATCCTTTGTAACAAATAGCACAGTTAAATCCTTTGGCCTCTCTTACTTTAAGAACTATCCACATTTCCTCTTATGGTGAGTGAGCAAAAGTAATAGGTGCCTTTTCATCCCTTGTGCTCATCCCAATTCTGATTCCTCTTTTTCACTGATTGAACTAATAATGATTAGAAAGATCTTGGAAGTAAAGTATTCCAGATGGGGAGACTGCCATCAGCCAAGGTCCCTAAATCAGAATCACCCACCAACCTACACAGTAAAGCTCCATTTGTATTTAAGATACTATTACCTATAAGAGATTATATTATAACAATTTAACAATCCATGCTACAAGCACAATTATGATCTTAAACGCTTATCATTTTTCTAGTCTCAATTAATACAAATATAATTCAATTGCTGAGATAAACATTGAAAAACCATTACTTCTTAATTGACTTCTATAACATACATATAAACAGGTGAAAAAATTGCATAGTATTTGAGAGTTAAAAATAAGAGTCAAGCTATACAATAGACAACTGTGGGGAAATTCTGTGAGGAAAATATTTTCATCCTAGACACAGAAATACTGACTACAACACATTATCAAATGCATGAGAGAAGACAAGGAAACACATTCGTGCTTTCCTGTGTGCATGTGGGACCAGACAGGCAATGCTCTTTAGAAGACAAGTGAGAGTGTGCAGGCTGCTGACCTCACACTGCAGGCTGAGGGTGGCAAGAAAGCTCTGCCTGATTTCATAAGACTTCACTGCGTTTACTGAAGAGTGAGGCTGGGTGCTTTCAAGGACTTTCATCAAATATCTAAAATAGTTAGCACCAAAACCGAGATTCATACCACTAATGACGATGTCTGAGAGAACCATTAATTTAGTAAGAAAGCTCTGCTGGCCGTATCCTAAATTAGAACAAAATGCTAATGTTAGAACTGCATAGCAATTTCTCCTCTGCATAAGGCAAGGGCTGATTAAGTGACTAACTAATGGCTGAGCAGCAGGGCAACAGCACATAAGTTACACAGAAGAACAACTTAGAAACTGTCTCTGTCTCACCAAAGCACAGGTGGACCACACTCTAGAGGGTTGTGCCTTCGAAGTCAAGATCTTAACGGATGATGTCACGGGTAATTATACAAGGAGCTCTAAAGGAAACTTGAGCTCACTTTACCCAGGCTACTTATCCTAACTAAAGATCAAATACTCAGCGTTCTGGCAGAGAAGGGAAATTGGCAATCAGCAAGTTAATCAGGATTTTGTCTGCACTTAAACTATCAAGAAGAAATATTTTATTTAGAAATTGTTAAATCTCAAAGTGTTCAGGAGGATGGGGTGTTTCTGACATTCTATTAATGTATATACTCTCACACTCAGATGTAACAAGAGCCTCTTGTGTTTAGTCCATACTTTCTTATACTTACACCTCTAATAGATGTATAGGTTCTTATTTTGGATCAGACTACTATTTTAAGGTTTCTAACATCCTTTTTACTTGCTCTGGCATAAGCATCCATGCTTCTGCCTTCTCTTCTACCTCACAAGAATGATGTTCCACACACCACAACAAAGAAGCCCTTGAATTCCCCCAAAGAACATACAGACTCTGCTAAGGAGCTGCAGACATTAGTGGTGCTAGTTTCATGAGACACACTGTGATCAATCCCATCAGACTGTAGACATTAAACATGTAATTTTGTATATGAATTACCCCCAATAAAGAGGTCTCCAAACATTCATCTTCCTTCAAGTTCTCTCGTGTGCATGTGTGTACGCACACAGACGTACACACACACGCACGCGCACGCGCACACAACACTCCACTCCTCTCATCAATTCAGCGCTCACTTACGAGTGGGTAGACCCTATTTCCCTTCTGCTGTCCCACTGTGCCTAATACGATACTATGTAGAATCTTTAAGATAATTACCACAACAGATAAGGCGCTGGTATGGTGGCTTAATTTTGGTAGAAAAGTCAGTCCTGAACGAACTTGGTAATCCCGGAATCCTCCAGCTACAGAAAGCGTGGTCAAATTTATGTGCCGAGCATTTAAAATCCAATAGTTGTTTACAGTCATATAAAACTCTGGAAGGAAATAAAAAAAAAGAAACTCTGGAAAATAAGCCATTTCATGCATCCCTACTTTAATACTAATATTTATCTGTATTTTTTGCTTAAGCTATTTGGCCTATAAATAATGCTACTCACATTTCCCTATTTTGATAAATTTGCATATATTCCTACATTTGCAATAAGTTAGAGTAAAAATACTGAGTTACTAAAGATGTCAGTTAAGAAAAAGGTCAAACTGTACCAACTCTCATTAAGTTCACATGCAAACACATCTCTGTACCTATCAAGAGTGAGACATAGCCCATGGTAGCTCAGTATCCAAGTGGGTTCCCTAGTAACGGGGACAGGAACTGTTTCTGACATGACATGAACTCATGAGCTTCCCCTCCCCCTGAGGGAGGAGCAGCCTTGCTAAGCCACAGATAAGGTCACTGCAACCATCCTGAAGATACCTGATAAGCTAGGGCCAGATGGAAGGAGAGGAGGTCCTCCCCTCTCAGTGAACTCGGAAGGGGGCGGGGAGGGAGGGGAGGATTGGGAGGGAAGGAGGGAGTGGGCTACAGCTGGGATACAAGTGAATGTATAAAATTATTTAAAAATAAAATAAAATAAAAAGAATGATATTTCACACACCAAAACCAAGAAACCCTTACATTCTTCCAAAGAATGTACCAACTTTGCCAAGGAGCAGCACACATTAGTGGTGATAGTTTCATGCCACACCCTGTGTTCAAACCCACCATAGGGTATATGTTAAATGTGTGCATGTTTTTATATAAATTACCCTCAGTAAAGTGGTCTTCAAAAGGAGACTTACACTTCCTCTATCACGGAAGTACCCCAGTTTTTGAAGGCTGAGGAACCCTGCTTTGGACAACTGTTACCACACGCTTTTTCTTAAGTTCTTACAACAACCAGGATAGTGGCATAATCATTTTAGGATTACACTTCTGAGGAAAAATCTCCGGCTTAGGATTTTACCCATCAAATTTGGCAGTAAATTTAAAGGGATGAGTTTTTAGGCAATCTTTCACTTCATCTATAGAAAATAAGAAGAATTTCATGTTGATTTCTAAACTGAGACCAAGACAAAGGAGATCTCATTTCTTTTTCTCAGCATCAAAATTTAACGCATTGTGTTCCTCTATCAGATCCCACTCACGGATTTAAACATTTGCTATACAAAGTTCTCCTCAGTAAAGATCTCAGCAGTTTGTACTTGAGACGGCACCAAGTCTACCAGGATCTGACACATGGAGGACCTGGGACAAATATCAACAGAGCTAAAAGATACTAAAGTCAAAAACACAGTTATGAAATTGCTAAATTGAATATTTCCTCTTCTTGACAAACTATTGAGACAACTTAGTAAGCAGAGGCCAAGTTAAGAATTCTCAGAGACTTCAAAACTAGACACTAGCTTGTGACAATACAGAAGCGCAGCTCTCTGGTCCACTGCTCTCTCCTCCCAATCTGATTTTATCCCACATCTCAAGAACCTCGTGTGGATGTCCAAGCTCTGCTGCAGAGCCACACCTTGGCCACAGTTAGTTTAGGTTTAGGCATACCTGCTCTTAGAACAAAGACACACGAAAGGCCACATAGTGCTGGAGACAGCTTGGGACATAAGATTTAAAAAAAACAGAGCTGGGCATGGTATTGTGAACTTGTAAACCCAGCAATGGGGAGGCAGGAGATCAGGAGTTCAAGATCATCGTCAGCTATAGTAAGTTCAGGTTAGTAAGTGGGCTACATGAACACTCCCCAAAAAGAAAATAAATGACAATCTGGAGGTTGAGTTTCCTGAACGATGATCTGAGATTAAGAGAATGAGCTACAAGGAGAGAAGCTAGTTAGTACATGCATCCCTCTTACCCTGTGAGGACCGGTGTGGTCAGAGATGACCCTGTAAGGGCGGGCCCAGGGCAGGACCTCTCTCCTTACTTAAAGGTAGTATTTCTACCAAGTATAAACGGGGGGAGATGATCTGAAAGTCATATGTATGTTTCTAAAAAACTTAAAATGCATGACTACTTAAATACTTTTTTTCACTCTAATTCTGATTTAATGAAATAAATCAGAAAGGAGCCTCTAAGGAGGAACTAGAGTTCATGCAAATCCTTAGTGGCTTCTGCGCCTATTATATTTCTAGTCTTGTCTAACACCGTATCAGAGACAGCGTTTTCATTAACAGCCGTATCCATGCTAACTGGTAGGAGATGTGCATGTTAAATGGTTTGCTTTGTTGGACTATATGAGATTCTACTGGATAAACACCAGGGACTGAACAGAAACACAGAAAACAACAACAACAACTCCACAGGGCAAACTTTCGGGTATATAAACCAGATACCCACACCAAAAACAGACTGTACAAAACAAGCCCGAAGCCAGATTACATGAAAATGATTACCTAATTAACTGCCAAAAGATTACTACTGAGTGAGTTAACCTTTCACCCAGCAATGTCAGGACACCAGACACAACCAAACACAGTGTTCTGGCATGTGGCACATGCCTGTAATCTCAGCACTCCGGGAGGCTGAGGCAGATGGATTGTATGAGTTCAAGGGCAGCCTGGTCCACAAATCGAGTCCAGGACAGCCATGGCTACACAGAGAAACCCTGTCTTAAAAACCAGAAACAAACAAATACACACACACAGAAATCAGAAAAGAGGAAGAAAACAAGTCTTCCTATAACTCAGGAAAAGTACCCTAGACATGACAATCACCTTCAGACTGACAGTATTACTGCTGTCCTTTAGAACAATGAAACCTGACAGTATTGAAAACACATTTTTCAGGGATGGGGAGGTAGCTAAGGGGTATAATTTCTGTAGCAAATACAAGGCTCTATTTGACAGTGAGATTCTATTGCTGAGGAGGCCACATGACTGAGTTATAGAACATGGTGAAACCATGCTGATACAGACCTCAAAGCTTCATCCATATTAGCTATTTCTAACAGTGCTAAAAGATGCTATGCAACCTACCAAAGGGGAAAGTAATTACCAATCATACCCAGCCACGAGCCCTGAAAGCTACAACGACTGACCTGGAAGGCCATGACCACCGGTGGGACAGTGGCAGGAACTTGGTGGGAGCAACCAATAACTTTCTGATCAAATTTAAGGCCTGCTCCACAAGATGAAACACGTACCTGGCACTATTACTGGGCTAGAACCTATGGCTAGATAGGCCTTACAGGAGAACCTCCTATCACACTGCTAAGTGGACACAGGATTAAACAATTGGATATTTAAGATATTTAAGACCCTGGATTCTCTGATGACTTATTACTCTATCTGTAGATCCATGCACCTCTCATCCCTCACCCTGAGATGCTTCTATCTGCAATATTTGGTGATTAACCCAGTGATCCAACACCGGACAAGGGGAAGAGAATATTAGACTAATGTCCAACAATGGAAAAGGGGAAGAGAATATTAGACTACAGAATGTTCAGCCGTAAAGGCGAGACACATTCTACATTCTGCCTCCCAAGGCTCAGGGATCACTGGAGAAGAGAGGGAAGAAAGAGTGTAATGCCCGGAGGCAGAAGATAACTGAGAGGAAACGTTTGCTTCTGGATACAGCAGGGCAGCTGCACCGATAAACTTACAGTGGGTTTCAATGGCGGGTTACAAACCCTGTGTAAGCCTAAGCCAGACCAAATCCCAGCAAGGAGAGAGAAATCACACAGTCCCACCCCAAGCCATTGAGCTACTGGCAATTATTAGCTGCTTGGAGAAGAAGTCATTTTTCTCTAGAAGTGGCTCCTCAGGTAAACTGACCACTCACCAGTACAAGACAATATCCAGCAGAAGGATATCTGGGCACCACAAATTGGTCTTGATGGATTCCAAAAAACTAAGGGAGACAAAGTGATGGGTAGGTAGGGAGTGGGGGAGTTATCAGAGAAGTGTTGGGGATGAGGATGAATGTGATCAAAACATATTATGTAAAACTCAAAAAAATAAGAAAAAATAAGGAACAAAAATAAAAAACAAAAGAAAAAGATGTTCCATCTTGAATTTAGGTGTGCTTGCAATCAGCTTAATTCAACTACATGGCTCATCTATATGTACTATGCAAAATGTAACAGAAAGGGCGCTAACAAATACGATTTTCAGTTTTTGATTTTTTTCAAAAACTAAATGTACACTAATTCATGATTATTAGAAGCAGTACAAAAGATTCGAACAACTTTAATAGCAAAACTTAATTTTATTACTTTAAAATTCTGACATGCTAAGTTTCAAATAAGCAACTCTTAAAAGAAAAAAAAAATCATTTCCAAGGATAACAAAGTTGAAGCTGCAGCACCTAAGGTGTGCTTGTGTTATCAAACACATATCACATCAACCACATTTAAGGGGCTGGGAAAGGAAAACCGATGGTGTCCACTGATAAGCCTAGATCGAAAGAGAGCAGTGACAGTGAGAATGAGAGGTGCCGATCCGCTTCACACGCAGATAAAAACTCTCATGGAGATTCCTACCAAGCCTTGCTGGCTGCACCTTGACCAGAGAAGGGCAGTTTGAACGTGACTGTACTCACCCGTAATGAAACGATCTAACGGCATCACGGGGGCCACATGGGGAGTAGCTTGTGTAACAAGAAGATTAATCAGATTTTGTTTAAAGTTTTTCAGTGTAAGCAATGCTCTGGCAACAAGGCCACCCATAGAATGGCCAATTATTGCCACACTTGTGGGAGCAAATTCTTGACCCTGTTAAAAAAAAAAAAAAGAGAAAAAAGAAATCATGACAGAATTCTTAGTATTGTAAGGAAAGTGCTTAGTACTTCTGTTGGCAGATGAGCCATGTAATAGCAAAGACAAACCACAGGAGCATCCCTCAAAAGACAGGAAAATCAATCTTCACACAGTTTTAAACAATATGGCAACACTCTCACGTTAAGTCACTTGTAAGTAACATTTTTGGTTATGGTTTTCCAAACTGAAAATGCAATTCTTGAGTTAGCTAATCATTTGTATTCATTTGTTAGGCTGCATACAATCTGAGGTATAAGTCTATTCAATATATATTAAAATATGAAATTTTACAATATATAAGAAATCAGAATATGGGCCACTGAAAACAGTTTTAAAAGGCAAGACAATTACAGCTGTCGTAGCAACATGCTGTATGGTATTTCTTCAAATTACTGCTCTACAGTGCATTTGAGTTCAAAAACTAAAATAGTATCTTAAACATTTATTCACTTATAATTCTGTAAGTCAGAACTGCCTTATAGCCCCTTGTTGGGGCTGGAGAGACGGCTCAGTAATTCTTCCAGACGATTGGGGCTCAATTGCCACCACCTGCATGGCAGATGAAGCCAACAGCCTGCCACTCTAGTCCCAGGGAATCCAGTGCCCTCTTCTGGCTTCCACAGGTACCGGGCACACACATGGTCCACAGACCTCCAAGCAGACAAAACATCCATATTCATACATGAAATTAATCAATTTTATAAACAATAATAACCTTTGTTTATCAGACACGGTGTTACAAACCTTTAACCCTAGCACTGGGAGATAGTTACAGATGGCTCTCTGTGAGTTCAAGGCCAGCCAGTGGTCTGCTTTCACCTTGTTTCCTTATTCTACTTAACTTTACTAACTTTCTTTTCTCCCTGGTTTAGAAAGGTTGTAAAGGTTGATTGGAAAGCTTATTCTTCTTGAACATAAGCATTCAAAAACAGTATTTCTTTTAGCTAATCTTCTAAGTTCTTTTTTTATTAATTGGCGATTTTGTACATTTATAAAATGTTATAAGCTCTGATATCCATTTTCATTTTCATTCAGCTCAAAGTATCTTCAAATTTCATTTCTTTTTTTTTTTTTTTAACTTCAGGTAATCTAGAACTAAAAGAAGGATTTTTTAGGTTTTTTTAAATTTACTTTTAATTTAACTTCACTATTTTCAGAAAACATATTGCATGGATTTTTGTACTTTGAAGATTATTAATACGCATTACCTAACATATAGCCTGGAACAGAACACAGCTTAGTAAATGTTCACTGTGCACTGAAAAAGATCATGCTCCTGTAATTGTTGTGTAATTAAAATTATCAACAAACATTATAGAGCAAAACCAGGTGTATAGTGTTCAAATGCATAGTTTTACTGATTTCCTTATCAATACTTGGGAGAACAGTATTGAAATCTCTAGCGCGAATTTGCCAACAGTGCTAATTTCTTTCCTTGGTTCTACTGGATTTTGCTTTGTGAATTTGGAAGGATTAGGTGCATACAAATAATTGTTTTGTTTTCTGGATAAATTGTCCCTTTTATCATTACAGAATTTCTTTCTTTCTTTTGGGGGCTGAGGCTGAAACTCAGTCTTTAAAATGCCCGCCTTTACCCTGACGAAATGCCTTTCCCTAAAATCTACTGAACAGACACTAATTCAGTCATTCCAGTTTTTTGATTTGTTGCAGTTTGGCATGTGTGCACATGTCAGTATCAGGGGACAACTTGGGGAGAGGGGCAGTTTCTCTCCTTCAAACACGCGGGCTCCAGGGACTGAACCCGGGTCACTACACTGGGCGGCGGGCATCTTTACCTGCTGAGTCAGCTCACTGACCCTCCACCTTACCTTTTGAGGGAGACTCTCTCAATGAAGTAGGAAACTTCAAACTCAATTTAGATTCAACTGAGACCTTTAAACTAGCATTGAATATATAGATAAAGTACTGCGATTTTTGTATTTTTATTTCAACTTCAACATAAAGAAATATATTTTTTAATCATCAAATGTGTTCGTAAAAAAAAAAAAAGAGGCTGACAGGTTACACTACTGATTTGCACATTCATCTCCTACCTTGTAGAGTTTAAGAATTGTTTTAATGCACTCGTGGACAAACTTGGTCTGCTTCTGAAGACTTCCACCGTACAATGCCACCAGTTCCTCATTGAAGTTGACACTGAAGAAGTCAAAGTGGTACTTGAAGTCAATGTCTTCTGCCTTCCTGAGTGCAATGGAGCCCACAGAACGAACTGCAGAGTACGAGAGGAGCGCTCACTGACAGAACATTCTGAAACGTCATCCAACTTCATCTTAAGAGTCTTTAATAAGTAACTCCATAATGATTATAAACAAACGTCAGTGTGATGCACATTCGTGGTACCAACTTAGAAGCTGAGGTTATAGCTTGGTTGGTGAAATGCCTGCCATCTATGAAGACCCTGAGCTCAGATCCCAGTATGCATGTAAATGTCCTGGCCTGGTTGCACACACTCCTAGTACTGAGGAGGCAGAGACAGAGAATCCTGGAAGCTTGCTGGACACATGTCTAGGTAAATCTGGTAGCTACAGGTTCCTTGAGATACTATTAAAAAAAAAAAAAAAAAGACAAATGGGAGGAAGAAAGAAAGGGAGGGAAGGAGGGGGGAAGGGAGGGAGGAGAAAGGAAAACATGGAGAATGATAAAAGAACACACCCAATGGTGAGCTCTGGCCTCCACCTACGTATGTCCATATGCACCATCACCTCTCCCCCACCCCCGCCATAGGCACACACACACTCACCCCAAATAAAACACGGACTAGCCAGCAGTTGCATACCTTGTTTTTCCTAAGCATGTTTTAAGGTAAATCAATAAAAAGTGGACAGGTCGCCCAGTCTTTCCTTGCTTCCCTCTGGCTGGGAACACTAACAGCCAGCAGAGGAAGGCCTGAGAGTGAGAACTTCTGTTGCTTTTATTGAGGATTTTAAGTAAGACTCCTGTAAGAACTGTGTATTCACCACTCATGCATACTTTTTCTTTCCTTTACACATGACATCTAATCCATCACTTCATTCTGCAAGGCTCTATCTTCCACACACATCCCTAGATAATGCTCTATTTCCATCACTGTCTTTCTAAGCATCTTTCTTGCCTGAACTACCCTGCTTCCCAACTTGTTTGTCTGCTTGTAATCCTTCTGTCTTACTGCCTATGTAAATCCTTTAACAAATTTTATTATGAAGAAATTACATTAAGTAACGTAAAACTGTAGCATACGTTTTAGTGAAAAAGAAGAAAAACCAGTTTACAGTTCCATTTAAAACATCCTATCAAATACGATTCACGTATTACACAACTCACCCTGTGTAAAGTCCCTACCTGGATTTCAGTGTATTCGGCTCCTCTACACAGCGCTGCACACCATCTCTGAAATCTAACATTTCAGAGATCGCCTGAGGATCGCTCTCCAATTCTCTACTCCTCCAGTCCCTAATAAGCATGGGCTTACTCTGTCTCCATCATTTGCCTATTCTGAACATTTCGTGTAAATTACATAATCCCATAATGTGATTTTCTGTGACTGGCTTCTTTCACTTACGATGTTTTCAAGGTTCATCCAAATTGTAGCATTCGCACGGTAATTTTTCTCTTCACATCCCCATCAGCAATGTGTAAGGTTTCTAGTTTTCCCACATCTTTGCTAGCACTTCCTACTATCTGTCTCTTTTATTATGGCTATCCTAGTATTATTTTCAGGTGTGGTATCTCATTTTGATTTGCCTTTTTCCGATGACTAATGATGTTTAGCATCTTTCCCGGATCTACTCTTGCCCCGGAAGAACATATTCTCTTCAAAGCAGAGTCATAGTGGTCCTTTTTAAAAAAAAATAAATCATATTTACCACATTTGCTAAAATTTTAATTCTGCAATTTCAATGTTGTCAAAGAGAATTTACAAAGGGAAGCATCACATGCTAATTATCGGAATATAATCAGTGTAATTAGTAAAGATAAGAGGATATGTACAACATGTGATGAGGAATTAATACTCCTAGGATATATCTACAAGTACAGAAACTTGTGTGTTAAGATGTTTGTGGAAGGACATTAATTTCTTGTAACTGTCAGTAAAGGTCAGTGTACCATGAAGAAGCACATGGGGTTTCCAGGATGCTGGCAATTTTCTCCTTCTTCCCTGAAGTTTTAGTTCTTTAGTTCACTTTGTAATAACTGTAAATGTATGCGTCTAATTATTTTAAATATAATAGTTAATAAAAAATCAAATTATATAATTTCTTACCCAGAGCATATGTTTCACATCCCTCTCAAATAAATATTCAGCCCTTCCCAGATCTCATATATAGGTCATAGCTACTTTCCCATTTTCATTATATTTTTCTCAAGTCATAGTGGTCCTGAGTCCACCAAACATCTTCTTGCTTCAGAGACTTCCCCAAACAATAATGTTCAAGCTCTTCTCAAATATCATCTCCTCTCTGTGGCCTTTCCTGACCACTTCATCTAAACAAGCCACGTTCCTACCACTTACTCCTGCCTCCTTCAGTATCTTACTTATTTATTTCTTGTAAATTTTAATATTACTGAAACACCTACTGGTGACTATCTTCCCAATAAGAATATGTGTTTCATGAGTTAGAGACTTACTGTCTTGTTCTACTCTGGATATTTTTTTCTTTATCTTACATATGAGTGCTCTCTTTGCATGTACATCTGCACGCCAGAAGAGGGCACCAGATCTTATTATAGATGGTTGTGAGCCACCATGTTGCTGGGAATTGGAACTCAGGACCTCTGGAAAAGCAGACAGTGCTCTTAACCTCTGAACCATCTCTCCAGCCCTCTACTCTGGATATTTAACACCTGGAATAATCCCTGGCTCATGGTAGATAGCCGTAAGTATTTTGTAGATGAACAATAACCACATATAAGTAATTACTGTACATGTTGAAACAAATCTGGGTTCATTATTTAACAATTCCTGTAACGTATATAAGAATCAAATCAGATTTTGTTTGTAAATTACTTACAGATTGGGATATCTGGCTGTTGTACCAGAAAATCCTGACATTGTCCAGGCCAACAGTGAATTTGGACCCTGAACATATTACTTCCATTCTCCCCACCATTCTGCAATCCCTCCATATCGCTATGCATCTCTACATAAGGGGAAAAAAGCAAACAGATCTCTTCTCTTGCTCACCATAGTGTAAGATTTTATTTATCTTCCCATTCTCAATAACTTCATTTCCAGTGCAAACCTTTCTTGTACTTTTTCTGAACACCTGTATAATCTATGTAACCTGCCCTATACCATCTGATTCTTCTCATTCTGTGAAAAGCAGTGTTCAACTCTTCTGTTCCTTGTATTTGTAATGTATACTTGCTCTTAAAGGAAGGGGCATATACATGAGTATCCCGGTAAGTCAGACATAGTACTGAACAGAATAAGCTTTTCATTTCCCCTACTTGATTCAAGCAGTGTGCACATAATTCAAAGTCTAGAGCTGAACTACACAGCTTTAACTTTTTTCTTCCAGTACCTACCTTGCTTATAGCTTCCAGCATTACCGGGAAGAAAAAGAACAGGAATTCCTGTCAAAGGCAGAATTTTGTGTTCTTCAGCATACGACCCTTCCCCATAAAGATATAACTCATATGCTGGATAGCGTTTTGTCAGTTTCTTTGGAAGTTCTATTTTCTACAAAAAAAAAATAAATAAATAAAAAGGTCCATTTTAATCTCTTTTATTAGTACAACTCAGATTCAATGCAGATGTAAGTTAAAGAATTCTGAAATGTTACAATATAAAAATATTGCCAGTGGTGTAGACCATACTCAACGCACAAAACAAATTCTACTTATCATCTTTCATACAGCAGATTATTCTTAAATTATGTGGATCTTGCATGGTATAACCTTCATGAAAGGATAAAACACATATAGTTGAAATTCTAACAAATGCCAATCAGTCAAAATAATCCATGCCAATGGCTATATGTCACTGTTATATGTCAGAAAGTTTCACATACTAATTAGAAAGGCATTTAATTTAGACTCAGTTACCAATTATCCTTTAAAATGAGGATAAGAGCTTTCCATGATCCAATCAATTCTTTTTGCCATTTTAAACTATTCTGAAAGCATCTCCTTGCACTCAGGCCCACATAAATACTCTAGCTGCTACAATTTCAGACAAAGCATGCTACTGTTGTGTGTGCATGCATGCTCATTCATTTGTGTGTGTGTGTGTGTGTGTGTGTGTGTGATGTGTATTCACACGTGTTCACGTGTGTGCATGGGCATATGCAGATGCATGTGTGTGCATGTGGAAGCCAGAGGTCAGCACTGGGGATCTTCCTCAATTATTCTCTATCTTATTTATTTATGCTGAGACAAGATCTCCTCCTGAACCTGGAGATCACACATTCAGCTAGATTGCTTGGCCTGCCTCTGCCTCCTCAGCACTGAGATTACAGGCAGACTACAATGTCCAGCTTCTTACCTGTCTGTTGGGGATCAACTCAGGGACTGCCTCCTGAGTTCATGGCAATCCTTTCATCTACTAAGCCATTTCCACAGCCCTAGGAAGTTGATTTCAGGTTTTAACTACAATGCTTTAACAAAATAATCTGAACCTTACAACAAAGTCTCGATTAAGATATGCATATTCTCACCATAAACACTCCACAGAGCAGGTAACATGGATTGTCAGCAAGCCTTAAGCTACTTTACAAATCCTGTTGTCGTATACAAAATTCTTTTCAATGTAACATATGCAAGTTCTTGATGGCACCCCAAAGGGTAGGCATTTATTAAAGACGGAGCAAAGATGGGAGAGGAAGAAACAAGAATGGTGAGAAATGTAGGCAAATGGAAGAACTACATCTTCAGCCAGAGTAGAAGTTATACTGAGTATCAAGAAGACAGCAGGAAAGGCAACTGAAGAGACTGACAATGTGTGAGCACAGTGGGATGCTGGGAAAAAAGAAGCATAAAGAAACACAGCTGCAGGGCTCCAGCATAAATTATTTTACACGGACAGTTTGAAATAAGCAGACTCTCACCCACAAAAGACCTTTAGTGAAGACCGGTGACCTTTACATTAAATATTCTCTCCATGATGCTGACCCTGCAACCTGTATGTCTGTACTGCACCTCAGTACGGGCTGTTCTCATCCCTCCCGAAAGACAAGCCTTCTAACAACCCCTCAACTGCTAGAGAACGCCACCTTAAGAAAACAAAGGCTCTGTTTTATAACATATAATTTATATTTAGATATACTATATAGATCTCTTTCAATATAGTTATATCTTTCACTTTTAAATGAAAACTACAAAGTTTGATGTCCATGATTTAATCAAAAAGAAAAAAAAATCAAAAGAAATGTAGACATTTTAAAGTTCTTAGTAGGAGCTCTCAGCCCTTGGCTGAGGCTTCTCCTCAGAGTAGTTTTAAGGATTCCTGCTGGATTAAAACAGGAAAGAAACACCTAGACATAACTTAACCCTTCAGACAGGCCTTCTTCTTGTCGTAATCTCTCTGCTATCATCCAGTCCATACTGCTACCAAAATACGTTGCTAAACACACACCTCTTGTGTGTCCATACTATACAGAAATTTAAAAATTTAGAGAGGGGAGTTTTAAAATTTTGATTCCAATATCTATCTTATTATTATAGCTTACACAGCCAAGTTCCAAAATTTGAGTTTAATATATTAAAACTTTTTTCAATTTTGAAGGAACAGGCATTGAAAAGAATGCATCTTACCCACGGTTCTTCGGCTGTCCAGTTCCCACACCCCAGATGACAACCAATGTTAATCAACTTAAGTGTGCTGCCAAATAATCTGGATATATACAGGTAAATATGTTTATAGATTATTTTCTCCCTTTTACATCAATAGTATTATGTTACAAATGCTGATCAGGTAGTATGTACTGTTGCCTTCCTTCCTTCATACATGCTAACCAAATGACCTGCATGTCTAAATTCACCTCTCCTGCTTCCCTGATTCATTCATTTTTTTTCAAATTTTTTTTGTGTGTTTTGCCTGCATGGTGCCATGAGGCCACAAGAGGGTGTCTGGTTGGAACTAGAGTTAAGTCCGGTTGCAAGCCACCTTGTGGGTACTGGGAACTGAACCTAGGTTCTATGCAAGGGCAGCAATTGCTCTTAACATCTCTTCAGCCCCTCAATTTACATCTTTTCAAAAGCCTTTGGAAACCCAAAGACAATACACATGTCTATTCTTTCTTTTCTGAAGAGTCTTGTACACAGTCTCTTGCTACATTATAACTGATTTTTATATTCTTGTCTCTCTTATTAAACTATATACATTAAAATATTTACATTAAAGAATTTTTAATCACTAATTCCCTCTCATGCCAAATGTATCTAGTCATTCAATAAATGACTGTCTAAATAAGCACCAATATGCTTTATTATAAAATATAATTTATATTTTCAACATCAATTTCCCCTTTCAGAGAGTAATCATTAGGTCACACACATGAACAGAGCCAAATGAGCGTATGAGAGAAAAGAACTCTTCTCAGATTCTACAATTTGCCTAAAATTACGTGCAACCAAGCAACAGTTTGGCCCTATTGGCATTATAAAGGCAGGAAGCTGTAAATTATGTGGTAGACTTAAGATCTAACTGTAAAATATTCAGTTAACTCCAAATAGGAGCATCCTGGAAACTACAGGCAAGGGATGAACAAGATAATAAAAGATTTTTTTTTTTAACTCAAAAGCCCATTTTGCAAAGAGTTTCAAATTCCTCTCTCACTTAAAAAAAAAGAAATGACACTTATCATTTTCTGCTGACTAGCTAGGAAAGGCACAAATAAGCGACTAAAAAATAAAAAAAAAGTAAGAGAAGATGAAATGCAATGAGTAGGAGATGCCACCTGTTGGATATCAACCTGCGAACACTTAGAAAGCTGCAGAAGTAATAATTTAAAAGGCAATATATAAACTATCTTTAGGACAGTTTTACTCATATGAAAATCATTTGGCTCTTAACTCAATGAGCTCAATTATCTTAAAAATCTCACTATTTATGCAAAAAGGCTCATTTCTATAGGTAGGCCTTAATTCTTTTTGTAAAATAATATAATTCATTCAAAGTAAAAGAACTAATAATAAGGTCTGCCAAAAATGTGTAGTAAAACTTACTGATATTATTACTGTACATTCAAATTAATAAGTGTCAAATTCCAAAAAGGCAATTTGAACAAAAAATAACCAAATACTCATTACTCAACAAGAAATCCCAACAGCTCTTTTGTGTTGGTGACACTAATTTTCTCTTTCTAGTCAATGTCATGAGGCAGGAGACACATCTGTGAAGTCCATATGCTTTGTTTCGAACATGAAGGAAGGTGATTTCTATTACTGCAAATATTAAAACAGATTCAAAAATTGTGAGAAATATAATAAAAGGTAGCTATTGTTTCAAAATGATTTTACTGTAACCAAAGCCTTCCTTTAATGCTAAAGCAATCTACTTCAATCTTACTGAGTTTTCAAAATATTAAACCACAGGCAATGAAAGAGAATTATAATGAACTCTATTTCCAGTTGTTTTTTTTAAAAAAAAACTACAGTTCATATATTTAACTATTAAGATTCTAATGTTCAAAAACCAACATCACATCAGTTTATTGGCTTAGGAATTAACCTAACTTGTTAACAATCTCCAATGGCGTCTGAAATCCAATGCTCCCATTCCCTCATAATCCGTACGCAAAATTAAGCTAAGAATTCTTTTACTAGGAAATACCCACGGGCAAGGATGATCTTCAGCAATTTAAAGCTCAGTTTTTAAACGTAATTAAGAAGCACATCAAACAGTCCCTCTATAAGGACCTGTACACAGAGGCAACACTGATTTTCATTCTTCATCCTACAGTAAGACCTGCTGAGACCTTAAACGTATACCAAGAATGCCCTGTATAAAAACGTATTGTGCATGTTTTACAGGAGTTGTTACAATAGAGATTCCAAAATTTAGAGATCCATTTAGAAATCGCAAGAAAAACATCGCCGGAGAGAAATTTCTTCCGACAGCTGTGTAATCTGTCATCAGCTCTTTCTACAGCTGGTCATGAATGAAATTTTACATTCTACCACGCAGAACAAATGAAGCAATTAATTGAAAGCGTTCAAATTGGAACGGAGGAGGAGAGGGCAGTGAGGGAGGGGGAGATCCTGTTAAAGCCAGTGAGGGGAAAAATAAAAACAAAACACCACGAACCGGGATGAGCACGCAACTGAGTATAATAGCGTGACAGAGTGTGCAGGTCACTGCTGAGAGGCGAGCGAAGCACAGGTACGCACACCCACGGACTCCGAACCGACGAACAGGTGGGTCGGCAACCTTCCCCGCGGGAGGGAACTAAATAGTTTTCAGTTTAATTATTCATCAGGCCAGCCTTTCACTTCACCCAGGGCAAAGCCTCGCAGCCTCCCCCAAAATCCGCCTCGGCAACTCTTTCTCTTTCCAGAAAGAGCGAAAATCCGACGCGCCCATCCCCGGGCGGGAAGAGAACTCCTCTCCCCGCGGGCGAAGGACGGTCCGGGGAGGACAGAGACCGGGGAGAGGGACCCGCGGCTGGCTCCTGCGGGGCGGGAGAGGCAGTGCCCAGCGGGTCAGAAGTCGGAGTGCGGGCTCGGGGAGCGCGGGGGCGGGGGTCGAGGAGCCCCGGAGGCGCAGGTGAGGGAGGGCCGTACCTGGTACTCCGGGTACTCGAACATGTAGCTCATGTTGCACTTGTTCTCCTCGAAGCCGAAGAAGACGTCCCACAGCCCCAGCGTCGCCAGCAGCACCATGAAGACATAGAAGGCCAGGTTCCAGAGGCTGACGGAGTGGAGGAACATGGTGCGGCGGGGCGCCTCCGCCGCCGGAGAAGCGCCGCAGCCCGGCCGGAGCGAGGGAGAGGCGCTCGAGCCCAGCCGTGCCCAGCGGAGCGGCGCGCGCCTGCGCGGAGCCCGCCCGCGCCCCCGCCCCGTCGGCCGCTGAACAGCGCGGCCGACGGGGCA
>NW_026593286.1:35006079-35029813 GCF_907164565.1 Psammomys obesus | reverse complement strand
GCCCGCCCGCGCCCCCGCCCCGTCGGCCGCGCCTCAGCGCGCCTGCGCGCAGCCGGCCCGCGGCGCCGCCCACGGAGGAGGGCGCCGGAGGCGTTTGCAGCCCGAGCGCCGGAGCGGACGGACTGAGACGGCGGGGTGGGCTGGGCTGCAGGGCACGGAGCGAAACGAGGGGAGCGAGGAAAGGGAAAAGGGAGGTGGAGGAAGGAAGGGAGCGGGGGATGGGAGCGCGCGATCCCAGAGGCTGGAGAGGGAAGGACCGGTGAGCCCCAGAGTCCGGAGGCTGTTAACGATCCAGTGGTGACTGGTCCTGGGAGACGTCACATCGCGGACACCTTTCCCTGCAACAGTTTGAAACCCCCTCCTGTTCAATTTCGAACCGCCTCGGGCCTCCGCAATTTCGCTTCAAAACATCTTGCACCTGCTTGCTTGATTCCCCAGGAGTCAAATGGCTCTCGCCCTCCTTAGACCACCGACCTGAGCCCTGTAGGTAACAACACTTGAAGCACCGGCTCGTTAAAACAGAACCCACAGCAGCCGGAGGAAATCCTGCTCTTGGTGGAAGCCTAAATCACAGGAAGGGTGGCCTCGAAAACAAACACTGTGGAAATGCCCCCCACATGATGTCCCCAGTCGATATCTGTAGGATCAGGTTGACACTGACTTGAGGTGCTCTCCCCATCCCCCATGTCTCTTGGGGACTGATTCTGCGTTATAAAGCAATTTTTCTCGAGCTTCCAATCTTTGTCTTGTGACTTAATTCATTTTGAAGGATTTCAATTTGTCTTTACACAAAGGAGGGGGTTTTAAAAATCAGGTTAATACCGTGTAACAGCTTCAAATCTCTGGGATGTTAGGAGGTGTCACTCCTTAAAAACTGACCAGACAGCACAGACAAGAGGGGAGGGGGTGTTGCTAACCTCAGAATTTTACTCAGAATGTTTTGTTTTGTTTTTTGGCACTGACTTTTATTTTACTTATTTTCTAGCATATATTTTGAGGAAATTTGGCTATGATACATGACAGCAAAGAATTTTAAGACTGAAGAGAAGCTTATTATGTATCTTATACAAAGCCCTGCTATTCACATTAAGAAGCTATGATTCAAAGATAAAGTGATAAGGTAGATTTTTTTTTTTTTTTACTGTACACAGAAACACTTGACAGTCTAAGCAAATAAGACTAGCTACAGAATATGGAATATTTGTGAAGAAAGAAAGGGACGGGGAAACGGACAGGTAAGCTGATTTGCTATATGGGGGTAGAATTGAAAGGGCCAGGATATCATATGAGGGAATTCTGGGTAATACTGACCATCAGGGTAATGGTAACTAATACATATGTTTCCGGATGTGGTATGTGCTTTGGTATATTAGTTACTTGTCCTATGTTGACAATACCCTGGCACAAGCAGCTTAAGGAAGGACTTATTTTGGCTCACAGTGCTTATAGCGGATTCATGGAAGCAGGTCAGTTTACAGCAGCAGGCAGGAAGCAAAGAGAGATGAATGCTGGGGCTCAGCTCCCTTTTTCATTTTTATCTGGTTTGGAAGTTTGTGTAGGGTTTTCTAGTTCAGTTAACTTAATCTAGGAAATCACTCCCAGACATGCCCAAAGATTTGTCTCCAAGGTGATTCTAAATCCCATCCAGGTGACAGAATTAACCTTCACAACTCTACCCCTTGTCAACTTGGCCCTCAATTTTACTGTTAAACAATTGCCTTCCACCTTGTTTTCATAGGATCATGGCCATGTCATAATGCAGATGCATTCAGTATAACTTCAAAAGTCCCCATAATCTTTGACAGTGTTTTTTTCTAAGACTAAGTCTTAACTGTGAGCTCCTATAACAACAGAAAATTCATTACATAGTTTCAACATATGGTGGCACAGAGTGGACATTCTCATTCCAAAAGGGAGAAATAAGGAAAGGTCAGATCAAACCAGACCAAATCCCAGCGGAGTAAACAGAGCATTAACTTCACATCAGGCATGTAGAGCTCATGATGAAATCATCTGGGTTGTAAACGGCCTAGGTTGCCCTGCTCCTCCTGGTCTGCTACCAGCAAAACACAAAAACCCTCTTTCAAAGAAAGTTTTATTTCTTAATTTTGTGTATGAATGTTTTACCTGCATATATGCAAGTACACCACAAATATGCAGGGGACATTGGCTAGAATCCCCCTAGAAGTGGGATTCCGTTAGAGTTATAGTCAGTTTTAAACTGTCACAGAGGTGCTGGGTCTCTGCGAGAGTGAGTATTCTTAACCACTGAGTCACCTCTCAAGCTTCACAACCTCTCTCTTGAGTCAGCTCCACTCCATGCATGCATCCTCAGCAGAAGAGAATTCATTTTGCCTTTGCATTCTATGTGCTGGGATTAAAGGTAGGTTCAACCATGCCTGATTAGTTAATATTATTTTTATATTAGACTCCACTTAAGTCCTTGGGACATGAGCAGAATGCAGCTAGATTCTTTGCCTAAATGTAACATAAATGTCTTCTACCCTTGTTTCCAGCGGAGTTCCTGTCCTCCTCTGAAGCCTCAGGAGTCAGACTTCCATTTCTACATCCTTCTTGCCTGTGGAATTTAAGAATCTACCGAAACAGCCCATTAAGTTATTTCACCCATCATCAAAGAGCTTTTCTAACCCAAAGTTCCAAACTCTTACACATTTCTCCCCCAACTCCATTCCAAAGGCCTAAGAACCACATGGTCAGGTTTATGACAGCAAAAACCCCACTCCTGGTACCGATTTTCTGTATAAGTTGTCTTGTTGCTGTGACAGAAATACCCAGACAAAGGCAGCTTTTAGACAGTTCCAAGGAATAGTCTATTATGGCTCTTGGAAGTCAAAGCAACAGGAGCTTGAAGCAGCTAGTCATGGTTGCATCCACAGTGAGGAAGCAAAGAGAAATACGTGCCAGTGATCTGGCCACTTTCTCCTTTTTATTTGAGTTGCATGTTATGATAGTCTTCCCACTACTGAGTCTAGAAAAGCCATCACAGAAATGCTCAGAGATTTCACTCTAAGGTAATTCTAAATATCAATAAGTTTACAAGATTAACGATCTACTTGGAATTTTTTTTTCAACTTTGTTGATAAGAATAGAATATGCTAAATTTTCAGAATTATACCAACAGGACTAGATTACAAAAACTATCCATTTTACATAAGTACAATGTTTAGAGACAAATATGCTAATGAGGATATACTATAGATTGTTGAGCCCACAGGAGGAGGACACTTGGGGCATGGCATGAAATTACCACTTTGTGTAGAGGATTATGGATAATGTGGGAAGGAATTTAAATTCTAGAGTAAATGGGAGAAATGCATTGAGTCTGCATGCTTAAGAATAACAAAGACTGAACATCTTATTTTTATTTCTCCTAGCATATTATGGGCAATATTATGATAAATAAACCATGGGTGATCACATACTCCCAAATCAATTTATTTATTGTTTCTTTTTTTTAAATATTATTTTTATTTTAGATGTATGAGTACCTACATGTATGTATGTACATGCCTTGTACCCACAGAGGCCAGAAGAAGGGCATTGGATGCCCTGGAACTAGAGCTTCAGATGTTTTCTAAGCTGCCATATGGGTTCTGGAAACCATACCTAAGTCCTCTGTAAGAGCAGCAAGAGCTCTTAACTTCTGAACCATCTCTGTAGCATCTCTTATACTTAATGGATATGTGAAACATTTGAAATTTTTGGGTAAAAGAGGGTATGGCTTTAGTAGTCCTCAGAGGGGACCCAAGAGTCTTCTGTCTCACAAACACAGACTGCACTTTGAGGAGAAGGATGTTGCTTCTTAAAGGACTCCTTTGTATGCTCCCTAAGGACTGCTACATGAAGAAAAACTGAACATAAAGATGATCGAGCTTGCTTGTCGAGGGGCTTTTATAAATTCTGGTGGCCTACTTTCTTGATCATTCATAAGGAATAGACTATAAAGCCAGTTGAAGACAAGTATAGTATGACACATTTGTAATCCCAGTACTTTGGAGATTGAAACAGAATGATCACGAGTTTGAGGCCAGCCTGGACTACATAGGGAGACCATCTTAGAAGGGAAGAAAGGCAAAAGGATATAAGGAGGGCAAAAAGCCAGTCAATTCTGTATGTTTATAGTTTGTTTTTTTGAGATAGGGTCTCATGTAGCTCAATCTTGCCTCTTACCATTGACGGAGTTAGCAAATCCAACAGAGACTTTCCAAACCTGCCTGGTCCTCCTCCTCTAAATAATTTGCCCTCATTCCTTAAAGCCATTTTCCATGGAATTTTCTCCTGCTAATCTGCTCTCTTTCTATACTGTGTAATTTCTCTTTTCTCCTATCCCCCAAGCTGACTGCTTCCATGATTTTACCTCAGCCATCATTCAGTCCTTCAGAGGCCAGGAATGGTCACCTCAGCATTCCAAAGCTGAGGTAGCAAAATGAGTTGCCAGTTAGCCCAGCATGCAACAGAATGTCTCAAAAGACTAAAAATTAAAAAAAGTCAAACTTTAGGAGCTGGAGAGTTGGCTCAGAAGCCAAGAGCACTTGTTGCTTTTGCAGAGCATGTGGGTTCTTATCTCAACACCCACACAGCAGTCGACAGCCATCTAGAACTTCATTTCCGAGATCCTACACCCTCCTCTGACCTCCGAGACACCAGACACACCCATACATGTAGGCAAAAACATTCAGGCACATTAAACAAATTAAAAAAAATTAAATTTTTAAAAATGTGTAGTTCCTCAGAGCCTGGATTATAGTCAACGTTCTCTGGGTTACAAGAAACCCGGAGTAACTCAAGCATTAAAAGGTGATTTGTATATAGAGCTCGAGATTCCAAAAGTCGCAAGTCAGTACAAAGAACACAGCTTCTTAAATAGGGTGTGGTTGCTTCTCCCAGAGTCCTGCCATTAACTGTGGGAGCGGTGAAAATTTTGCAACAATAAAAGGTTTCTGAACACGCAGCACTCGAAACTTAATTCAAAGTCAAACTAATATCAACCCCAAGGTGTTTCTGGCAGTGTTACTGCGTGGCATCCCACAGCTTTCTTGCAGCCTTGATTTGAACACGGTGCGCTCATTTTCTGCCATGCGCACCTCACACCAAGCCATGCTGCCTGGAGCACCGAGGCTCATTGTCTTCACTCTTCACCCAGGTTTTCTGTCCTTACAGAAACAAAGTGGTTTAATTATGAAAGGCAGGAACTTCTAATACCTACCTATCATCACTTCTCAGCATTTAACTGACGAATTCATATATTTCTTTTTATTGTATTAGGATCTTTGATTTTTAAAATCGCTGTTTAAATTTCGACTTGACTTTGCTGAGAACTAATTAAATGTACTTTGGCTTGGGATTAGAATTTTCAACAATTTCTGAGATGGCCCTACCCTTTTGTAAGACATATTTATATGAAGTGGCTTTCAATATAAACTCAAAATATCTTCAGCTCCAAAAAACGTTGAAGATACTCTGTTGTTACAATTTAAAATATTTAACTTTTAAGTAAAAATAAACAAGCATATTCCCCTCGTGTATGCAAATTTGCTTATAAATTTTATAAATGATAAAATATACGGATCATTTTAAAATCAATATTTGGTTTATTATCAGTAAACATTTGGTTTGAATGCCTGTTTCTGTCTACCTGTATACCTGCGTGGTGTGAGATTTTCTTGGGCATAAAGAGGTATGGCATGAAAAGAAGTCTAAGAAGTCTTATACTACAGGATGCATACAGCACCCTCACTGCCATGCCTGTCTTAAATCTAACTGAACTTTTGGCCAGTTACCACTTAACCACAAATTAAAACCTCTTCCTTGTCAATTGTCACCTACCAAGTTCACTTTTAAAGCTGTAATTAAATTCTAAAAGTAATACCAAAAATATATATAGATATCTTGTAACGTTGTAAGTGTATGATTTTTGTGTTGGACCACATTCATAGCTGTCCTCATGTGTGGCCCCCAGACATGAGTTAGATGCACTTGGCTAATCAGCCTTTTGAGTCAGTCCTCACTAGGAAAGACTTAATAAAGATTTGGAGTATGTAGGACCGAGAAGATAAACTGGAGCTAGAACATGATAGACAAAGGAATTAGAGTTTTATCCAACAGATAGTAGAAACTAGTGAACATTTATAAATGGAGCCATTCAGAGTTACTAGACCTGCTTCAGAGTCCGCTGGGACTGGACAGCAGGAGTCTCCAGCACAGAGCAGCAAGAAGTTGTAGACTTAGTCCAAACAGAAGGGATGAGGAAAGAGGAGGGTTTTGAAATAAAATTAATTGTATTAATTAATCAATAAAAAATATTTCTTTGACACATGGGGCAAGTGTGTATCACAGCTACATGTGGAGGCCTAAGGACAACTTGAGTCAGTTCTCTCTTCCACCATGTGACTCCTTAAGGATCAAACTTAGGTAGCCAGGCTTGGCAGCAAACAACTTTGTCCCCTGAACCATCTTGGTGGTCTAGAAAGAGAAGGTTCCGTTGCTCTGTAATGAAGAACAATATGTGGATAAATAATGAAAAACAGTTTGGTTAAATAATATGGAAAGATCTCTAAGTTATATTTAGTGGAAAACAAGGTATAAGAGAATACATATAATTAAAAAGATACTGTTTTGGTCATATTCTGTGTAACAAAGAGAAACACTGAAAGAATAAAATATTAGTAGGATAGAGGGAAGGGATGTGAAGACAAGAGTAGAAATAATAGTTATAGTTATTTTAGTCTCTTTTTATGTTGAACCACAGAATACAGTAAGCCGTCAAAGATACAATAATTTTAAAGATTTTAGACCTATTTGCTTTATTTTCTATGCGTGACTTTTGCCTGCATGTACGCATGTGCACCGCATGCATATCTGTGGCCTGTACATTTCAGGAGAGGGTATCGGATCACCTGGTACTGGAGTTAGAGGTAGTTGTGAGCCACATGTGACTGATAGGACCAACCCGGGGTCTCTGGTAGAGGATGGAACCATCTCTCCAGCCACAAAAATAGAATAGCTTAAAAGCAGTAACATAAGTTAAAAGTTAACTGAGATAATTAACACAACTCCATAAAACTTATAGCTAAGGTGTACCTCTTCCCCAAAACATATTTATCTCAGATGATTTTAAACACAGGACTGTGTATATCATTTCATTAGTGAGTTACAGTCTAAAGGCAAAAGAAAAAAAATTAATTTCCGGGTTTATTGTATAGGTGATATGTTGTTATTTGGGGATTATTTTTATAAGATAAAACAAATACAATAAAGTGCTATTGAGAATTAATATTTTTTTAGTGTAAGAGAATAAAGAAACAAAAAAAAAATACAAAGGAATAGAAAAGGTGATATCGCCCACACCTGACAGGTAGAGAACAGATCACCAACCTAAGAATAGCATAAAAGAACATATGAAACGATTTATTTTTAAATGTGTCTGTTTTTACACGTTTACCACTTTTATCTAATCCAAAATAGATATTTCCATAATAATTTTTAAATGTTTTAATTTATTTTACTTTCAAAAAAGATGGCAATAACCCATGCAGAGGATATATTGAAAACAGTTTTTTACTGGAACAAGGCAGAAGAACTCTGGAGGGATATTGACCTAATATATCACTGTTACACCAGAGGAAAAAGAATTAGAATGGTTTCATGGGCGAGCCTTACAAGAACTGCAGTGCCAGTTCTTTTGTGGAAAAAGAAAAATCAGAGGGAGTGCTGGGAAAGGTATATCCTGTTTTGTGAATAATTTTAATTGGACATTTCCAAAAGCCAATGAGTCTCACAGGAACAGAACGCAAGTCCTCAGAACCCATGGCAAAGCTTCAGTGTAGTTTTGTGTAAGAACTGAAGCTTTAATGGTTAGCTAATATCAGTGGGAGCTTAGAGAGAGACAGAGCTGGACAGAAGTCTTTGCTTCAAGAAGGTAATAGAAGGCTGACAGAAAAGTAGGAGGAGCAGGAGCATGCTGTTTCATGAGACTGGTTTATGAACCTGGGAAACTATACCTGACCCTCAGTATCAGAGTCACAGAGAATGAGGGCCTGAGACACACCACACAGGTTTGGTGGTATAAGCCACTGGTCTGGGAATCTGCCCTCGGGGAATAATCCAAAAGATTTGTCACACCTCAGTTTTATAATATAGAAAATCTTCGAGTTGCCATAAAGATCTAATGATAGTGTACAGACTACATTTACACTATGGAAATTCTATGTAGCTATTAAAAGGGTGTTTTGATTGATGTTTGAGGTAAATTTCCTGATGACCAGTCAATTTGGGCATTATCTTAATTTCATTTTGTTGCTTGTAAACTATTCTGACAAAAAAAAAAAAAATGGCAATGGACAATAATAAGGAAAAGAGGTAAAAAATGAAATTATATAATATGTTTTTAACTTAAGGGATATAAGAAAAGGTTAATATTGTTCCCTCCTTTGTAACAGCAGAAGTGGAAGATGACTATTTGTTTCAGGTTTCTTTTTATTTTTCACTACTTTCCAAAATTATTAATTTCTTTAAATAAAAACTATTTAGGACTGGGGATGTGGCCTAGTTATGAACACTTGCCGAGCACACTTGTCTCTGGGTTTGATTCTCAAGAAAAACAAACAAAAATCTCTTATCACTATTGATCAACATTACCAACTCACATTATCAAATACATTAAATTGATTCATATGTACCTATTAACACATTCTCCGTAATGTGTTGCATCACTTTAGAAGTTTATAAGTATATGTATTACGTGATGCATTAAATCTCTTTAAGTGTGCTGGTACTTCATGAAACAATCTGATTGACATTTGAGGTGAATTTCCTGGTTAATAGGGAGACTTAATTTCATTAATAGTCTTAATATCATTTTGTTGCCTAATAAACTATTTTGACAAAAACAAAACAAAAACACAGCGTAGAGGAGTGAGAATTTGCTTTACTTCACTCACAGTCTTAGGTGAGTACATCACTGTGCCAAGGTCGAGCAGCCAGCACTTGGAGCAGCCAGTCACATCCACAGTAGAGGACAGAGAGAAGGGGGCTGGCTGGCTGGCTCAGTGGTTAAGAGCACTGACTGCTCTTCCGAAGGCCCTGGGCATGATTCCCAACACTCACACGGTGGTTCACAGCCATCTGTAACTCAGTCCTAGGGGACCTGACGCCCTCCTCGGCACCCTTGGGCACTGTACACGGGTGCACAGACATACACGCCGGCAAGAGAAATAGATTAACACGTGCACGCCTAGGATCAGCTTTGTCTCTCAGCTCTTACACAGTTCAGAAATCAAACCTAGGGAATGGTGCCACCCACTTTTAGGGTAGGTCATGCCGATTCAGTTAACTCAATGGAGAAAATCACAGGCATGAAGCACCAGCCAGCCTCATCTAGACAGTTCCTCTTTGAGACTCTCTTCCCAGGTGATCCTAGACTGTGTCAAGTTCACAGCTGAGAGTGAATATCATAGGCATCTTTCTTATAGCTGGATAGTGACAAGGCAGAAAGCACTAGATGCCTTTGATGCAGTATTTGTGTCCTAATAGCTATTGTACTTTGCACTCTCCATACAGAGTTCATTTACATTCCCGTGGTTGTTCTTTCAAAGAGGTAAACCCTACTAGAATATGTATTGTCTGGCAATTGGGTTGAAGAGATGGCTCAGTGGAGAAAGGGCTTTCCATGCAAACCTGAGTTTGATCCCTAGCACCATAATAAAAATCTGGACACAGAAGCACACTTTAAACCTCAGCTCTAGGGACACAGAGACAGGTGAATCCCTGGCAGTCATTGGCTTGCCAGCCTAGCTAAATTGGTGAGCTCTGGGCTTAGCGAGAAACTTTGCCTCAAAAATAAAATGGGAGAGTAATTGAGAAACGTCCAACATCTTTTTGCCTCAGTAAGCACTTAAAACACACACACACACACACACACACACACACACACACACACACACGTCTTTATTTTTCCTGTGGTTGACAATACTGTCATTGACAGTCGCTCAAAGCTTTGAGGATAGCTCTCTATTGTGTTCTGACATCTGCTGATGGTGACTGTGAAGCACATTCACAGTCAGCTTGCCATTTCTTTGCAAAAAAATAAAAAGTCACCTTTTATCTCTTGTCATTTAAAGATCTTCCTCTTTTCTTGACATTGTATAATTTTCAGTAGAATGTATAAAGTCTTGGCTCCATTTTATTTGTTCTCCTTGGGATTTAGAATGCTTTTTAAATGTACAGATTCACCTTCCTTTTTCCCAATTCTGGAAATTTATTGACCATTATCTTTTCAAATGCTCTCTTACTCAAATATTCTCATGCTTCTTTAAGGCTGGAGCATCTCCTTCTATCATCCCGATGAGCAAGCCTCTTAGATCTCCTCATTTCTCTATACCATGTTTTCAATGAAATGTTTCAATCTGTCTTCCAATTTGTGGTCTTAAGTCGTACTTACTCTTTATTCCATCCAGTGAAAAGTTTTTTTTTTTATTTTTATGTTTCGAATGTCTATTTTTTTAAACCCACATAGTGATTCTTTTTGTTGGTAATTCTGGTATTTTTATCATATTCATCCCTCTTCCTCCAACTCCTCAGAGTTGAACTGACTTTTCCCTACCCACTCAACTTTGTTGTCCTCGTTTTTTTAACCCATGAGTCCAATATCTGCTACCCATGTCCTCTTGAATGTGTGGCCATCCACTGGAGGACAGCTTACTATCAGAGGTTGCACCCTTAAGAAAACTGACTTTTCTTGTACTAGAAGTTAACAATTGGCAATAGCTCCTCAGCTGTGGTAAGATGTTGTGAACATACTCTCTCTCCATGTTGGGATTTTTTCTGGCTTCAGCTTGCACAGGTCTTGTGCATGCTATCACAACTTTCGTGAATTCATATGTGCAACTGCCCCGCTGTGTCCATAAGACATTGTTTCCTTGCAATCTCTGATCACCCATGGCTCTTAAAACCTCCCCACCCCCTTTTCTGCAATGAACCCTGAGCCTTAGGAGGAGGAGGGGCTGTGAAACAGATGTCCCACTCAGGAATGAGCATTCCACACTTCCTTATTCCTTGCATCTTGACCTACTGTGGGGCTTTGTGTTTGGTCACCCCTATGACTTTTGTGTCACTGTTGGGTCAATGGGTATATCTTGCCTGGTTGATCATTATTGTTGCTTGCAGGATTCTTATCTGGATAAGACTGATGACTGCTTTTCTCCTGTGGTACAATGCATAGCACTTTTTAACACCAGGAAAGCAAAGGTAAAGATGAAGCTTCCAGGCTAGGATCAGCTTGGCTTATCCATGTTCTGTGACTCGTACCTTTCAGCAAAAGGTCTTAGGCGCCAAATTCAGGAGGGTGACCAAGAACATTTTCAATAGTATATAATGTTTAGGGCGTCTGTGGGACCTCACTGTGGGAACTCAAAAAGAGTAACTCATTCCTCGCACTGGGCGTTTTATTTGTTATCCTATGTTATTTAGAAGAGGCGCTGTTCCATTAAAGGGTAACTCCATTTAAATTAGTTTTATATGTGTGTAGGTATATATTTTAAGAGACTTTATAGTTTTAAGTTTCCATGTGACCTTTCCAAAAGGTCATCAGTGTCAGTTATGCCTGCCTTCTCACCCCACACCTCATTCAGTCGTTCCTGTTCCATTATTCCATTTCACCCCTCTGTAAATGCCACTGTATTCCATCTTCCTGATCTCTTAAAAGCGCACTGAAGACCTCTTACAAATTTCAAGGTCTCCGTGTATATTCCTAGTGAAGCATATCTATCTGAAGATTCAAAGCTAACCTCTAAAATGAGGGAAAATATGAAGCATTTGTCTTTCTGGATGTGGGTTAACTCACTCAGGATGATTATTTTCAACTTTAGCTATTGACCTGTGAATTTCATTTTTCTTAATAGTCGAATAACATTCCATTCTGTAAAAGTAACACATTTTCATTATCTACTCATCAGCTGATGAACATGTAAGCTGTTTTCATATCCTGGCTATTGTGAACAGACATGGACAAGCACATATCTCTGCAGTAGGTGCCTATAAGCTGGGGAAAAAACTCTTTACTGGCTACATGTCTGACAGAAGATTAGTATCTAGAATATACAAAGAACTAAAATAAATAAATATCAAGGAAACAAACCCAAGTTTTTAAAAAAATGAGGCATGTAACTAAACAGTTTTCTAAGATAAAATACAAATATCTAAGAAATACATATATTTTAATGTTTTTCAACATTATCTATCAGAGAAACCCAAATTAAAACTACTTTGATATTGCATCTTACCCCAATCAGAATGGCTAAGATCGAAATCAGACAGACTAATGAGGAGAAATGATGGAGTGGATGCAGGGGATGGGAGCCCTCAGTCACTGCTGGTGGGAAATAAATGTGGAGGTTCTTCAGAAAGCTAGAAATAGATCTAGCTCTTAAATGTGATCCAGGATGGCCTTGAACTTGATCTTCATGGATCTGTCTCTCAAGCATTTAGGTTACATGAATGAGCCACCCTGCCTGATGTCATCTGCCCTTTTTTTTTGTAATGTCTTATCATACTTTATGTACTCCAGGCCTCATTTTAAAATGTTTTCAGGTAGTTTAGACATATTTCTAGAGCTTGTATATAGTTCAGTTGTTAGAGTGCTTGCCTAGTATGAGTACACCAGCACTGCATAAACCCTGAGTGGTGGCCCATGTCTTTGACCCCAGCACTTGAAAGACAAAGGAAGTAATCCTTGGCTCCAGAGTGAGTTTCTAAGCCAGCCTGAGCCAGAGGCCCTGTTTCAAAGCAAGCAGGAAAAACAAAAACAATACAAAGACATGTTTTTCTAAAGACTATTTATTTCTGTATTACATAGTACTCATTTCTCCTATACATCACATATAATGGCTTTCTTAGATAATACTAGATTTTCTTAAATGCTCTGTAATTTTGGTTTCCAAGCTCACCCAAGAATTATATACTCTAGGACCCTATGCCTCCCTTTGTGAAGTCTGCAAATGTGGCTAGACCCATTTAGGGGAGTTTATTGACTCTGGGTTTTGTTAATTTTAAAAAACTAGTTTTACACTTATTTTTCAGAGGGGAGCATGCTAGGACCTTTGTGCGGAGGTCAGATGTCAATTTGCACACACTCTGGGAGTGAGTTCCTTCTCCACTGTGTGGGCTAAAGAGAGCAAACTCATGGAATCACGCCTGGACAGCAAGCACCTTCTGTGAAAAAAATATAAAGTATAAAAATAACCTGAATAATTGGGATTAAAAATACCCTGTTGTGTGTGTGTGTGTGTGTGTGTGTGTGTGTGTGTGTGTTTAGAGAGAGAAAAAGTATATAAAAGAAATTTTCAAATTCTATGTGACTAAAATAAAAGTATAAAAATAAGGTAGAGGAACTAGTTTCATTTAAGCCAGTTGTTTGGAAAGCTGATAGACTCCTTTCGAGGTCATTACTTATTGAGAGTGAGGAGAGGAGAGAAGGGTGCGCAAGGCATGAACTTATCTAACCAGTGATAATAGTACTTCTGAATTTTACTAACATTTTAAATGTTGTAATTTAATTTCTGAGAAAGTGTATTTTATATTTCTTAACCAGTATATTTTATGATGGTCTGCAGTCACAAACAGGCACACACATTTCAGAGACACACACATAGACTCACACTCACACAAACACATGCACACAGAGACATACACATGCCTGCACACTCACATTCAAACATACACATTCACACACTGACACACACACACAAGAAAAAAGAAAGAAATGGAATGTTAAGGCTTTAAATACAAACTACCAGCAACCTATACTTCTCACCTATTTATCTGCTAGTCAGCTATTTGTATGAAAATCAACAACTTTCTTATAGAAGGACAACAACATGTATGTGATTGGACAGATGTGGAGATAGTAGGGCATGCTACCAGATGAAGATAAGGAGGAGAAAAGATTTCTTTGGAATACAAACCGGGGAAGAAAATAAAGCCTGAGTTGGGGAAGATGAAAGGGCGGGCACTGCTGCTGGATGGTCTTGCTGTCTGAGGGAGAACTCCGAAGGTGGGGATAAGTGCTGACAGGCTCAGGACTCAGAATGTGAATGCTTGGGATTGCTGTTTCGAGAAGCAAGCAATAATAAATAACGACCTGATCAATAGTGAAGACCTCATCAGCAGTGTTCCGCTCTATTGCTCCCCAGTATTGCTGGCCTCCTCAGCTAATATGGATTTCTCGTTTTGCAGTATGTCTTTCATCAAGCCCAAAACAAAAATAGAGTTTATGTGGCCACAAAACGTTTAACCGGCTATTTGTGCCAACCTTTGTCACGGAGACTGAGGTAAGAGATAAATGAGACAGTCATCAAACCCCCAAAGCGGCTCTGTTGGTAAAATGCTTGCTGCACAAACATGAGTGCCCAGGTTTGGGTCACCAGCTCCCGTGTTGTCAGGGTGGGGGGCTAGGAAAGGTATAATCGTGCATCCCTGTCACCCCTGTGCTAGGGCGGTAGAGACCGGAGGATTCCTGGGGCCTGGTGGCCGGTCTGGCTGGGTGTCGAGCTCCAGAGTCAATGACTCACAAGAGTGAGGTGGAACGCAACTGAGGAAGACACCTTATGTCTCCTCTGACTTCATATGCGCACATGCACACACACACCACGAGGGCATTGCCACATGGCAAGTGTTAGAGATATGAACATGGAACATTGGATCCCAGAGAATACGTTCTGTACACAACGTTAGCATCGGGGCTGAAGGAGTGCTCACTGAATCCTCGACTGCATGAGGTGATGGATAGACAATAGGCTGCGGTTAGAACAAAAAGATTCCCACAGTTCAAAGTACCAAGACGCTTTGTGACTGGTTTTCAGAAGAGGCTTCGCTCTGACAGTTCTGGAAAGTGAGATTTGCGGTTCCTTCCCAGTCTCCTTGAATGTGACAGGCAGAACGAACGTCCCTCCAGTGTTCGCTTCTTTCAGTGTAAAGTCTGGGAGAGTTCTGCGAAACGGAACTTTCATCACCTGCTTCCTTAGTGGACACCTAAGGAGGTCGGGATCCGAGACTGGGGTTCTAGAACTTTCTGTTCTGGTGCGTGTGTTCTCTCTTCCTCTGGGTCAAACTTATTTGATCAATTATTTCTGAAAGCCTATGGCATGTTTTAAATACGTTCAGATCGGGTTATTTTGTCTTGTTTTGTTGCATTTTGAGACAGAATCAACCTTGAGCTCTTAGGATGACCTTGGATTCATGACCCTCTCACCTCCCGAGTCCTGGGGTCACGGGCATAGGCCGCCATGCTCGCTTTGAAGAGGTGCAGTTGCCAGAACCCAGGGCTTCTTCGTGCTTGCTAAACAAGAACTCTTAACTGAGCTGCATCCTCAGGCCCTGCCAAAGCCTTTAAGCTTCAATTAATGTGAATTTCCATAAGAAAAGAGATCAGACAATCTTTTCACAACCACTCCTCAAATAAAATACTTATTAAATTTGCTGGTACATCAAATTCTCAAAAGACCTCTTAGGTTTTTTTTAAGCTCCTCTTACTTTTCGTTTACTTGCTGAAGGCAAAGACTGTCTTCTCAGCACCCATGACACACAGACTTCATGCTCGGGAAGAGAAAGAGAATTCTGCCTGATGTGGAAATCAAGTTGTTTCCCCAAATCCATCTTACTAAATTATGCTAGATTTAATGCTTTATTACAGGTTTTAAAAATAAGCTTTATTTATCAATTTCTTTTTTTAAAAGCCCACCATACGCTTTCCGATCCACCATCTGCGGTGAGTGTGTGCTCCGTGGCCCGGCTCTGGCTGGTGGCGTTCCGGGTCGCTCTCACCGCCCCGGTAGGGTCTCATCCTTCTCTTTGCGAATGCAGGTGGAGCCTCCCCCAAGATGCAGATTTTTGTGAAGACCCTGACGGGGAAGACCATCACGCTCGAGGTTGAACCCTCGGACACTATAGAAAATGTAAAGGCCAAGATCCAGGATAAGGAAGGAATTCCTCCTGATCAGCAGAGACTGATCTTTGCTGGAAAGCAGCTGGAAGATGGCCATACTTTGTCTGACTACAACATTCAAAAGGAGTCTACCCTTCATCTTGTGCTAAGACTCCGTGGTGGTGCTAAGAAAAAGAAGAAGTCTTACACCACTCCCAAGAAGAATAAGCATAAGAGGAAGAAGGTTAAGCTGGCTGTTCTGAAATACTATAAGGTGGATGAAAATGGCAAAATCAGTCGGCTTCGTCGAGAGTGTCCTTCTGATGAATGTGGTGCTGGAGTTTTCATGGCTAGCCACTTTGACAGACATTACTGTGGCAAGTGTTGTCTGACTTACTGCTTCAACAAACCAGAAGATAAGTAGTTGTGTATGAGTTAATAAAAGGAAGGAACTGAAAAAAAAAAAAAAAAGACCACCATACAATTGACTGGGTCTTAGAAACTAATGTTAGTTTACTCAGTTGGTTAAAGCATTTCTTTAACGCATCACTCATCGCTCCTAGTGCCTTCTAGGCAGCAGGTCATCAACAAATATTTGTTTAAATTTTATTTGAAAATAAGTCGGATGGTACAGTGACAACCGTAAAACCTCACCTTTTCTTTGATGCTTTAAAGCTTTAAAAGAAAACAAGAAAATGCAATTCTGGCAACTGTGTGGCTGCCGGCTTGGTTTCCACGGAAACAGAGAGGCAATCATCAAAAACAAAATGAGGGATTTTCAAGCTGATTACCCTTCTCCTCTGCTGCTACACACTGGAAGGCAGCATAACCCCAGCCTTGGGAACCAAAATTTGGTTCTGTTTGTGTTGTCTCTCGCAGCTAAAATGGGGCAGAAAAATAAGATCTTTTGGGTTGTAGGTTGGTTTGCGTGTAGAGGAAGCCAGACTCCGTGAAAGTGAAGTGAAACCTGTGAGTCTAAAGCATGTTGTAGCTTAGTGTGAGTCTTAGTGTGAATCAACCTCTGACTAATGCATACATTATTCAGTCTCAAAATTCATATTTCTTGGGAACAATGTAAGAGAGCAATGGGAATTTATAATAAGAGGATAAAAACTTCTGACATGAAACGATTTATCTAAAGAGATGAGACAGTATATAGATGGGAAAAAAAGAAGAGGCATCGGGGGAAAATAATTGAAATAATGGGAAAAATACTATTATAACATCATTCCTTCTTCCTCAGATTTACACCTACTTTGGATAGAGATTATGATGACAAAAATAGTAGCTATTCATACTTGGTTCTGCAGTCAAAAGCTTGGTGTTTTGTCATCCAGGATTGCTATGTATTTTATAAAGACAGCATTCCTTTATTTAAAAAAAAATTTAGTTCAACCGGAGGATTTTAGAGGGGGCCATGACATGCATCATAAAAAATGTGCTTTAATGGAAATATCATTTAAGGGGTTTTAGTATCAGATGAAAATAATGAGACTGAGGTACAGTCCCTCGTGGGAGAGAATGAAGAACACAGTCGTCATTTGCTGCCTTCTCTGCACCTATGTTCTGCTTCATTTATTATCCCGTCCAAACAACTCAAGCTTTTGTGGAGGCCTGTGCTGTATGAGAATCCTGGCCATATTTTATACCTGAGTACCAATAAAGGAAGTAATTGGAAGTGCTCCACAAGTACATGCAATTAATCTGCTAATTTATTTAAGTAACACTGTAGTTTAATTAAAGGCTTTCCCCAGATTCTGGAGCCTCTTGCCGTGAAATGTAAAATTTATAATATTTAAAAATATCTTAATTGCTAGGGTAAGTGATACATTATAAACAACTCTCAATACTTAAAGCTTTTAAAAAGGGCTTGGAGAGCAGAACATGAGTTGAGAAAACTAGCTTAATATCAAGGGCTTTACATTGAAAAGAGCACAATGTCTTATGGTTGTGTGAAAAGGGGATACCAAGAACATTTGAAGCAAGCAATGCTGCCTGGAGCCTGGGAAGGCATGCCAGGTGATGGGTTTGGGTAAAAGCATATGGTCCATGTATGTCACCAAAGCACAGAACCTGAGGCCCGTGAAAGTAATAATGAAGGGTCCAGAATTATAAACTTATGTCTATTCTAGCAAAAGAGGGCTAAATCAAGGACCAGCATTGTTTCTGGACGGGAACAGATAATAAATATCTTTGGCCCTGTGGGTTACGAAGCCTCTACTAACAGCTAAGCTGCTCTGCTGCTGTAATAGGAAAAGAGCTACACAGGTGAGCTAAGTGACTCAGAGAGCTGTGAGCCAGTATAACAGAAATATGCCTGGGCCAGACGTGGCCTGTGATATCCAATTCAGCATTCTATAGTCAATGCTGTTTTTTGTAAATGTTGATGTTACCCAATGTGGATTTATGTCAGTCAAGAAACCTGACTAGCAGGAAAATTTGCAAAGAAATTTTAGGCTTATAATTCAAACTTTGACTAAATGTGGTTACTGAGAAGGGAGATATACTTTAACAGTACAGTGTTGTTAAAGATTCTTCTATTATACTTGAAGGATCAGTGTCTGCTTGAGACACAACGGTAAGGAGGTGGAAGCAAACTGACACTTGTAAGAAAGACTGTGGTTTCATTGATTAGTCAGCTCTCTAATGCCGGTCACTCACGCCCTGTCAGAAACAGAAGGGCTTTCCAAGGCCAGACTTCCAAATCAGTGCTGATACATCTGTGATCTAAGAAGTGCTAGCTAGCTCTGTTGCTTCTGATGCCCTATTTTTATGATCTGGGAAGTTACTTTATTTCTTCCAGCCTCAGTTTCCTCATCCACAAAATGGGAAGAAAAATTTTCTCTTGGGGTTGTTAAAACAATTACAGAAATCTGTGTAAAATACTGGCTATATTATAGGCTCAAAAATAAAAAATAAAAAAAGGTAGCTCTTGCTACTGTGAGAATCCACATTAAAAACAAATCAAACCAAAACTTGGTAAGGAGTGTTTTTGTGCATTGGGCAGGCAGACATAGGAGGGTGCTGGCACTTCCTGGCCAGCCAGGCTATCTTAATAGGCTGGTACGAAACTGTCTCACAAAGCAAGGTGGATAGTTCCTGAATGACACCTGGTTGATCTCTGGCCTCCACCCACATATGTACCCGCATACATGTATGCACCCATGAGAACACACAACTCCAGCATGCATTTACTATAAGGGAAAATAAAAATAACCATCGTTGTTTTTATTAGCATTTGCCTATTTAGGAAGACTGGTGCTTATCTCTTATAATGCAAAGTTGTCTTCCTGGTACCGAGGGAGAAAGGACAAGCTAAAGAGTCCACTGATGAAAAGACTGTCATCTTTCTGTCAAAGCCCAGTGGTTGCACAAAATTGACATTTATAAATTTTGATTTAATGAAAGAAGGTGTGAGGTCGAAGAGGAGCTGTGAGCATGCTTTATGCTTCATCACAGGCACCACACACCTGGTGAGATGGCTTCTCAGGGCTAGTAAGAAAGGGGAGGCTCTTTTGGTGAAGCCTGTAGTTCCTATGAGTAATTGGTTTTGAACTCATCCTACTGAAGACCCAACCCAGCTGTCTTGAGCATTTCAGTCTGGTGGCTGTTTGTACAGCTGTGTTTTTCTTTCTGCTACTGAAGGGCCTGCTTCAGAACGCAGAGCTGCCAGTGTGTGTCTGAAAGGTTCATGGCTCTGTCCTTCACTCCTGCCAAAGTTCTGCTTCAAAGCCTGTGAGAAACTAAGCTCCTGGAGATTCATAACATGGAGCATTACAAAGGGCAGTGCACACAGAAGGTGGGTACACAGGTCTCTAAGATCCTGAAATCAGCGAGTCACACGACAAAGGCTCCAAGAACCCCTTGTCTGGAGATTCTGCATGACTAATCACCATTTGTTCCCCAGAGAAAGAAGCCAGCAGGGATTCTGTCTGGGAGGAGTTAGCCTGACTTTTCAGTCTGTTATTTCTTTTTCTGCTTCTTGTGGGTTGATCACATGACAGAGGCTTTAGGCAAACAGGTAAGTACAGGTAGATGCCTATATCTGCTAGCTCTATTTTAGGATTTCCAACCACTGTGCTTCTGGCTTCTTCTGATGACCAGATAGAAGAATGGTGGTGGATCCTTCTCTCTCTCTCTCTCTCTCTCTCTCTCTCTCTCTCTCTCTCACACACACACACACACACATAGCAGCGCTGAGATTAATTTCTGTTTCTTTAAACAATTAGTAAGGAGAATACAAAAGTAAGGGTACAACAGGTGCCACGCTTTGAAGAGGTAACAAGTTGTCAGGGTTGAGTCAAGAAAAGCTGCGAGAGGAGCAGAACGCAACATCCAGAGACACCATGTCTGAACAGAAGGAAAGAGAAATGCTGAGCGTAAGGAGCAAACTGAGAATTAGCTCTAGGCCACAGGTCTGGGGAACTGGCCGTGTGCTGATGGGAAAGTGAGCCATTACACACCCCAAATGTTCCTTGCACCAGCTCGTTCCTCTTCCCATTAATATCTGTCTCCCCTGCCGGGGTAAGTGCTCCCAAGTCGACAGTGCTAAGTGATATGTAAAAGTAAATGATGCTCCCCCGCCCCAGATATTTCACATCCAGGCCCACAACGGGCACAGTGACTGGAGGAGGAAGTGACACAAGTGAGCAGGGGCAGCTTTTGAATGTGACTTGTCCTGAGTGGGGTGAATGCCTAGGAGAGGCAGGCACCTGAACACTCACATAAAGGTGCACACACAGGAAGGAAATTCGGACACATTCTACATGCTTGAACCCTAAGGAGATGCAAAGCGGGGGGGGGGGGACTAGAAAGGACAAACATTGCGTGGTGAGGTACACAGAGTGATTGTATTTGAGACAGAAAGGCATTGTGTCCAAGTAAGGCCTGGGAAGAGCAGCAATACTGACATAAGAAGCCAGTTGGCTAGGAAAAACTGGAGGCCCTTCCCCACCTGGGCGTCTATTATTTTCTTTCCTCCTAACTTTTTATTGATTCCCTGAAAAACCTTACATCATGCACCCCAATCTCACCCATCTCCCCATCCATTGGGGTATCTGCCCTCCGCCCTTGCAACCTCCCTATCAAAAGAAAATAAAAAAAACAAAACAAGAAAAAAAATCTCACTGTGGACCCTGTAGTGTGTCACAGTTGTCACACAGTACACCCTTTTGTCCGTCCACACTTCTTGACTTGCAAATGTTCACTGCAATGAGTCGCCCTGCTTCTTGCAGTAAGCAGGGAGCAACTAGTGAGAAATCCCAATAATGATACCCAGACCCAGGAGAGGCAGGTCCTGTTTAAATCACCTATAAAGCTTCTCCAGGCTCCTGGGTGAGTGACTGTCTTCCACCCCACCACCCGTCCCTCCCCTTCCACAGCGTACCTCTCTCTACGAACCATTCCTATTTCGATACTGGAAACCTGGGAGGCTTCAGCAGGTAGGTGCCCCCGGGGACTCAGCTCCATTCCCGTAACAGCAGATGGTGATTCCTAGGGGCTTGGGGGAAGAGGGACTAGAGAGTTACTGCTTAATGAGATCTGAGTTTCAGTTCTACAGAGTGAGGGCAGATACACAGATGGAAGGTCGTGAAAGTTGCGCAGCTGGGGGAATGTCTTAAATGCCACTGATTTGTGCATTAAAAATAGGAATGTGATGAAACTGTTGGCATAACTATTTTACCGCAGGATTTTAAAAAATGAATGGTGGCCTTAAGAACATCATTTTTTTATACTGCTTATACATACGTTATATGCAATCCCACCATCAAGGCATTTCCATTGAGAAAGCCAGTGATTCATGATTTTAGGAAAGAAAAATATATTAAAAAATATTTTTAATAACTTTCAGGAATTGCTCTTAATAGAATTATCTTCCCTTTGATACTGCCAAGAAGCTAGTACTTTTTTTTCTTTCCCAAATGACATTTTCCTGAGGAGTAATTAACATTTTCCCGAGTGAGCAGGGAAGGAAGAGACATTAGGACAATGTGTCATGCAGAGCACAGTTGTGCTCAGGATAAAAAAATAAAAATAAAAATCCAGAAAAAGAAAGAGTTAAAAACAGGACAAAGGAGGAAAAGCAGAAGTCGTGTAAAACTGGAGGCAAAAGAAGAAATGGTCATAATAACTGCTGCAGAAATTCCAGAGTCTTCAGCAACAAGGACTCTGAAACTCAACAGAAATCGGCTGACAGAAGAGCACAAGAGAAGCAGAACAAGGTCAGAGGGGACTGAGGCAAAGCCACAGCCATCCCGTCCCTGCCGCACGCAGCAGCTGGAAGAGCCTGCGTTCCAGCCAGATGCTCTGTGTGAACATATCCAGCCCGTGGCTCATGGGTTGCATGTGGCCCAACACAAGATCCTAAGCCTGCTTAGAACATTCTGAGAACTTTGGGTGGGATTTTGTGTTATTTGTGACTTGATTGTGCAGCTCTCCAGGGTGAACTTGGTAATGGCAACGTTGCATGACAAGGTCAAGACAGTTAAACACCGCTGCTGGAGTAGACTTTTAACAGAGGCAGCTGGAAAGCTTTATGATAGAGCCTGTGGCCACTCTCGGGGGTTCCTCTGTGGTAGGTCTTGGGTGGAGTAAGACCCTTGCATTTCTAACAGGTTTCCTGGCGTCAGTGCCACTATCGGTTTGAACACAACGCTATGAGAGCCATGGCTCTAGAATTAAGGAGGCATAAGATAGCAATGATTGGTCAAGAACTATAAAGGGGACTTGAAAAATTTAAATTCAGATGGATATTTTCTATCATGCTTGCTTTAAGGTAGTGGTGTAAGATTCAGACCAAACCTAATACAGAATGCATCTGGCCAAGTTCCTTTACCTTTTTAGATCCTGTTTTCTTCATCTGTGAAACTGAAAGTAATAGTCAGAGGCTATTGGAAGATTCGACCCTTATAGATGATTTAGCACAGTATTAAACATGTTGGAAGTACAATAGGCTTTTTTATTTTTATTTTTTATTTTTAAATTTTTGGTAGCCTGGCCTCTATCTCTGCTACTTTAGGTGAGTCCATTTACCCATTCTCTTTTGTCTATTGTCTTTTGAAATCTGAATCCTAGGAATAAAGTCAAGATAATATCCTACTATTTTCATTCTCTTTACTTACCACGGAAACCATTTTACCCCGTGGCAGATGATTTATAAACCAAAAGCATAAAGATATACGTTGCCTTTATGGAAATGTTTCATCCCAGAGTATTCCCTCCAGTGGATACTAGAGAAGAAAAAAGATAGCTCCAGAGGTTCCCAGAGTGAATTAATTGCTTTGCAATCACGGTATTATTCAGCCTCTCACATTTATAGAACGGTGCGAAAAGTGTTTCAAGGGAAGTAAGGCTTCTGCCCTTTAATTTGATGAAAAGCTGGAGCTAGCTGATAGAATGGAATGCAATTTTTTACTATCTAAAAACTCAATAAAGATAATTAATTTGGGAGGAGACTAGTATTTCAATAAAGCTGAAATAAATGACCATTTTCAGTTCTCTTTTGTTAAAGGATGTACTCAGAGCTGAGAAATGACTTGGTTAATAATTTCAACCCTGCTCCATGTGTTGAAGATGAGTTTATATGCTATCACATCCTGAGGGGAATACAAATTCTTGGGCTTGGTAACTCTGGAACCTATCGCTTAAGGAGACAAGCTCTTATGTGGTTCCATTACATAAGCCCCAAAGACTCCAACACATACAATCATACAATGAGCTATGTGATTTTAGGCTGGAGGTCTTTCTTTCTTTCTTTCTTTCTTTCTTTCTTTCTTTCTTTCTTTCTTTCTTTCTTTC
>NW_026593286.1:34880639-35006069 GCF_907164565.1 Psammomys obesus | reverse complement strand
TTCTTTCTTTCTTTCTTTCTTTCTTTCTTTCTTTCTTTCTTTCTTTCAATAGCTCTTTCTTTGATAGTGTTTTTTTAATGACTTTCATACAGCAAATATCCCAACCTTTCCTTCTTCCTCTGAGCTGGAACTTGTCTTTCATAACATGGCTTACTTCTGGTCAGGGTCACTCTCAGCTCCAGCTCTGTGAAAGGAGTGGTAAAACGGACATCTCTTAGTCTTGAATGGCACGATGCAAGGGCGGGGGATGCAGGCCTAGTTGACTGACTGAGATGATGTCTCATCTATTGGGGGAGTACATGAAACTCTTCTCTTGCTCTTAAGAGCACACAGAAGTAAGCGGCGTCTTTTGCTGTTGGGCATCTTCATATCTGCCTGTAAGCTGGAATAAAGGGTAGCCAGCGTACAACTAGAAGAAGAACTAACCTAGAAGATGGAAAGTCAGCAGGGTATAACAGCACGAAGACCTTTGATAGTGCTTTAAAGGGCTTGCATTCAGTGGCTCTGAAGCCATTTCCCACAGGATTCTTTGTTAGGTCAGTTATAAAATTGCTCTATCATCTGACATATTTCAAGTCTGAGTTTTCAGGTACTATCACATAACATTATCTTAATAGTCATCTACATGAGCTGATCCTTTGAGTGAATGAAGTATTGGGCAAAAATGATAAAAGACATGAGGAATCTGAGCTTGAGAAGTCCCTTTGTTATCTTGATTGCGGTAATGGTTCCACGAGTATTACATCTGCTACAAATTATAAAACTGTATGTGTGTGTGTGCGCATGTGTGCTTGTGTTATTATCTGACAATAGTATCTCAAGGATGACTTTCTCTGATTATATATTAGAAATTAATAAAACCTAGGAAGTTTTATTTAGATATTTAAAAATATTTCTAGAAATTTACGGATCAAAGAAAAGTCAGGATATAATTTAGAAATTTAAAAACATCAACAACGGAAAATAACCTGGTGACTGTAGCTCAAGAATTACCAAGAGATAAACTTATTATTTGTTAAATGCTTACACAAGAAAAATGAAAATAATAATGAATAATGAAAAAAAAATAAAAGAACAAATTAATAGATCCAAAAAAATATAATAGGAAAGGTTATCAAATATTGGCTTTTTGAAATGATTAATCAGACAACCAAGAATAGTTAATACATTCATTTAAAGATAAACATAGATGAAATAACAATTTTCAGGACACTGGACATCAGAATGAAGGACAATGATTCTTAAGAAGTAGAAAACTAATGAGAAAAGACCATGAGTGCCCCAAGCTACTGTCATCTTGGGTGTTTCTAGCTCATGGTTGAGGGGTGCAAAGCCGTCAGAGCCCAGCAGGTTCTTTATTTTGCTAAAAAGTTGTGTCTCTGCTACTAGGGGTCTCTGCTTGAGTCCCCCTTATATCCTCCCTGGAGCCTACCCTGACTTAGGTCTCCAGCATGTGACAGGGACACCTCCACTCTGTCTCTCTTTTCTCTATAGTCCTTCTGTCCTGTCTCCCTTGCTCTCCCCAGGTGTGATCTCCACCCTCTTAACTCTCTGTGTCCCCTCTCCTACCTTGCTCCCTCTCTACAGCCACTACCTCTGTCTATTCTATCCCCCTTCCAAGAGAGACTTATGCATCCTCCTTGTTACTTACCTTCTTTGGGTCTGTGCATTGTAGTATGCTTATCCTGTGCTATCTGGCAAAAATCCACTTATAAGTGAGTATATACCATGTTTGTCTTTCTGGGTCTAGGTTACCTCCCTAAGGATGGTCTTTTCTAGTTCTATCCATTTGCCTGCAAGTTTCATGATTTCTTTGTTTTTAATAACTGAGTAGTATTCCATTGTGTAAATGTGCCACAGTTTCTTTATCCATTCTTCAGTTGAGGGACATGTAGGTTGTTTTCATATTCTGGCTATTATAGCTATCACAGCTATAAAGCTGCTAGGAACATACTCAAGTGCCATTGTTATTTGGTGGATGGTTTTTTGGGTATATGCTCAGGAGAGGTATAGCTGGGTCTTGAGGTAAAGCTAGATTGATTTCCAAAGTGGTTGTACAAGTTTACACTCCCACCGTCAATGGAGGAGGGTTCCCCTTTCTCCCCATCCTTGCCAGCATGTGCTGTGCTGTCGCTTGAGATTTTGATCATAGCCATTCTGTCTAGTTTGAGATGGAATCTCAGAGTCATTTTGATTTGCATTTCCCTGATGACTAAGGACATTGAGCATTTCTTCAAGTGTTTCTTGTCCATTTGAGATTCCTCTGTTGAGAATTCCCTGTTTAGTTCTGTGTCCCATTTTTTAATTGGGTCATGAGTTCATTATATTTTTTGGATATTAGCCCTTTGTTGGATGTAGGATCGGTAAAGATCTTTTCCCAATCTGCAAACTGCTGTTTCATTCTATTGACAGTGTTCTTCATCTTATAGAAGCTTTTCAGTTTCAAGAGGTCCCATGTCTTAATTGTTAGTCTTAGAGCCCGAGCTGTTGGTGTTCTGTTCAGGAAGTTGTCTCCTATGCCAATGAGTTCCAGGCTCTTCCCTACTTTTTCTTCTAATAGACTTAGTGTATCTCGTTTTAGGTTGAAGTCTTTGATCCACTTGGGCTTTAGTTTTGTACAAGGTGATGAGTATGGATCTATTTGCATTTTTCTATATGTAGACATCCAGTTAGACCAGCACCATTTGTTGAAGATGCTGTCTTTTTTCCATTTATGGTTTTGGCTCCTTTGCAAAAATCAAGTGACCTTAGGTATGTGGGTTTATTTCTGGGTCTTCGATTCAATTCCATTGATCAACCAATCTATTTCTATGCCAGTACCATGCAGTTTTTATAGCGATACTCTGCTAAGCTTGCAGACAGGAGCCTGTCAGAGTTGTCCTCTGAGAGGCTCTACTGTGCAGCGCCTCAAAACAGATGCTGAGCTCACAGCCAAACACTGGGCAACATGTGGGGCATTTTTTGGAAAAGTGGGAGGAAAGACAAAAGGACCTCGAGGTGACAGGTGCTCCACAAGAAGATCAACAGAGCCAACTAACCAGGGCTTGCTGAGACTGAAGCATCAACCAAGGACCATGCACAAACTGGACGTAGGCCCCCTACACAGATGTAGCAGATGGGCAGCTTAGGCTTCACATGGGTCCTCTAGTAAGGGAAATGGGGAATGCATCACACTTGGACTCACTTGCCAGCTCATTCATCACTGCCGCCTGGCAGGACTGCCTTGCCAGGGAAAGGGAGCTCCCTTTTAAAGGGGAGAGGGAAAATAAAGGGGAGGGAAAGGGTGGGATTAGGATGGGGGGATGGGGCTACAACAAGGATGTAAAGTGAATTTATAAGAGAGAGAGAGAAAGAGAGAGAGAGAGAGAGAGAGAGAGAGAGAGAGAGAGGAGGGTTTTTTCTCCCTAAGGCTCCAAGGACAGCAACCAGCTGGAGTTTTCAGGGCAGTGCACAGGACCTGCAGAGCTACACCGAACACTTAGAATGTGGTGTGAAAAAACTACCTACCCAGCTGGGCATGGTGGCCTAGGCCTTTAAACCCAATACTCAGGGAGGCAGAGGCGGGTGGGTGGGTCGGTCGCTGTGAGTTTGAGGCCAGCTGGTCTACAACGTGAGTCCAGGACCGCCAAGGCTACACAGAGAAACCCCCTTCTCGAAAAAACAGAAACAACAATAACAAAAGAAACCACCTAACCAAGGGCGGGAAAAGGGCCATCAGCAGGGAGGCAGAAATGCTCCCAAGTTTACAAAGGGGGCAGGAGCAGCGATCCCATTAGCCAGTGGAAAAGTCCACAGTTCTCTAGCATACTCTGAAGGGGCCCTTAAGGGGAAATGAGAATGAGAAAAACGCTGGAGGTGATGGGTGTGTTTGCTTCCTTAACTGTGGAGACGGCTTTACGGGTGCTATGCGTATGTCAAAACTTACACACTTTAAAATTGTGCAGTTTGTCATCTCTCAAAATAAATTAAGAAAGCCATTTAAAAAAATACACATGTGGGGCCAGCAAGTTGGCTCAGTAAGTAAAGGTACTCACCACCAAACCTGGTGATCTGAGTTCAGCCCCTGAGACACACGTGGTAGACTCTTCATAAACGATCCTCTGTCTGCCATAAGTGAAGCATGCCTGCTGCCCCCTCCAAATAAATAGATAAATACATAAATAGATGCAGTTTTAAAAATATAAAGTAGTTTAAAAAAAAAACAACTTCAAACAGGTAAAACTGATTCAGAAACCAAATGTACAATGCCCAACGTACTCTCATATGTCTGCTGAACAATTTCATGGCTTAAATTTGAAAAATATATTAAATAGATGAGGTCCTAGAAAAATGTAACCTAGAAAATTTCTCAAGAAGAAAGATGAAACCGCAGTCATCCTAATAAAAGTTGAGAAAAATTTAAAAGCAGCTCCCTAAAAAATTAAAAAAAAAAAAAAGAAGAGCATTGTTCTCAGAAAAACTTTTCAGGTATTTTAGCTTAAATTCAAATAAATAAAAAACAGACACTATAGCAGGATAGAATAAATATGTTCAATATTCACCAACAATTCCTCATGAGGAATTATTTCAATAAATGACATATAAAGCAGGCAAAGAGTAATAAAGATAATTTAATGATCATGGTTTTAATGCTTGCATATTTCTAGAGGATAAGGCCACTCAAACTCCCATTGTAAAACTAAAATACCCTGATTTTAAAAAATCAAGTACAAAAAGAAAAAAAAAAACCCACCTCATCTGTAAATATGAAAGCAAAAATTCTAAACAATGATAAAGTCTACCAATGTTAAAAAAAAAAAAAAAAGATATGCTATAACTTATTAGGCTTTTTCTTGCAAAATACAAGATTGATTTAGCATCACAAATACAAATACACTAGAAATACCCTAACAGTTCAGGGGAGTCTACATGGTGATTGTCTTAAAATTACAAATATATGTGGTAGTCTAACACTTTAGAGGGACATGACACCCATGGATAACAAAAAAAATCATCAGTGTCACAGAAGTCAAAGCATAAATCAAATGAATTTTTAAGTAAATTTGTTCAGCACTCAGGGAAAAGGAACCGAATGGAATGGAACACAACCAAACCTCTCACATAGTAGTAAAAACAAAGAAGTCAGATACCCCCAAGTGTCAGAGATGATGTAGAAAAATGGGAGTGGTCATAGTTTCACCGGGGATGGTAAGTGATGCCACACCTTGGTAACACTTGTCAAGGCTGATTGTGCACACGGCTTCCACCCCCATGGAGTGCAGCTTTTGTGAGCACATTCTGGAAGATGTGCAGAAATGCTCATAGCATTGGCCATAACTGCAAGATAACAGACACTAACAACTTGTATGTCCATCAGTTCTATGATGGCTAGAATTGTGTGTTTCTACACCAGGCTGCCGTGAAAATAATCCACCGTGTTCAGTGTCTAAGTTTGCCTTTTGTTACTGTGATAAAACACTAACCAAAACCAACTTGGAGAACAAAGGCCTTATTTCAACTTGCAAATTACCTTCTATCAAGGGCAGGAGCGTGGCACAGAAGCCAAAGTAGACACATTGCTTACCAGCCTTATCCAGGTTCATGTTGGCTCCTTTCCATATTCAGCCCAGGTTCATCTGCCAAAGCATGGCACTGCCCAACCTAGCCTGGGCCCCTTCATCAATTAGCAATCAAGAAAATGCCCTAAAGACATGGACACAGGCCATGCAGAGGAGGCAGCTCCTCAGGTGAGGTTCCCTCTTTCCAGGTGTTTCAGGCTGACAACTAAAACTGTTCATGACATGAAGAAAACCTGAAAGAAAAAGAGAAAAAGACAAAACTGTTTAACATTTAGAGAGAAATACTTAGGTTAAGAGTAGTGTTTTGTTATAATAAAACAAGCAACTCAGAATGCACCCGTGAGGATGGAAGGGGTGGAAATATGAAGATTTTAAAAGCAGTGGTTTTGCTCAGTTTCTTAAGTGTGGGCGATGGGTGCAGGGATGCTCATTTCTTTCTTTGAGTCATACATTTACACGAAAGGCATCTCTGTGGAGAGGAAGTGTTTTGCAGCAAAAGATCTCAAAGTAAAAGCCAACAGAGATTGTAAATTATTGAAATACTTCCAGCTGTGTAAGGGCTCGCTTTTGTGACAGAATTCACACCTCATTCAGAGGGGCCCTTCCTCTCTATTTCTCAATGGCTAGTGTTTCTGTTTGGGCTTTCTTGAACATAGAGCCTGTGGGGGAGATTTGGAAGCAGACCAAATATTTTCTAGTGGATCACAGGAAGCAGCACTGAGAGACAGGGAAGAAAAGAGAATGACAGAGTCTAATACGATTAGCTGTGTTCTAGACATCTTTGCTACAGGCAGTAGGAGCCCAGCCCCTCCAAAACCTCCAAGCAGCACCCAGAATGCCTACCGGATTCTGCTGAAGAACAAGACGCTGTGCACTTACTGGCTTTGTCCCCATTGACGGAGTTGGTCCCGAGTGTGATAATTCACTTACCACTTTGGGCCATAATTGGGCTAGACACCAGGCTTCCAAAGAAGCTCCCAGACAAATGGCTTTGTGCATGCTATGGCACAAGAAGTAGATTCTGACAACAAATGAAAGCAGCAATGAGAAAGGGTTTACATTGTCTCGCAAATTTACTTACTTATTTTCGTAGGCTTTTTGTTGTTGTTTGTTTTTGTTCTTGAAATGCTTCTCAGGCTTACATCTTGAAGGAGCCTTCTGTGACTTGCCCTGGCCAGATTAGATGTCACAGTTGGATACTGTCTTAGGGTTATTACTGTTGTGATGAAAGCAAGTCAGGGTGGGACGAGTTTATTCAACTTACTCTTCCACATCACAGTTGTCATCAAAGGAAGTCAGGGTAGGGCCCGGAGGTAGGAGCCTGTGCAGAGGCCGTGGAGGAGTGAGGAATGCTGCTTACTGGCTTGCTCTTCATGGCTTGCTCTGTTGCTTATAGAACCCAGGACCACTGGCCCCACTCATAGTGGGCTGCCACCCCACCCAGTGAAGGAAATGCCTTATCAGCTTGCCTACAAGCTGATCCTATGGACACATTTTCTCTTTGAGGTTCTCTCCTTTAGCTTGTGTCAAGTTGACATAAACGTGACACACATTTCCAGCACATATATGCAGAGGACCTAGGTCAGACCCCTACAGGCTGCCTGCTCTCTGCCAGTCTCCATGAGTGTTGGTCAGTTGATTCTGTGGGTCATGTTCTTGTGGGGTCCCTGGCCCCTCTGGTTCCTCCAGTCCTTCCTCCTGATCTTCCATAGGAACCTCCAGAGCTCTGCCTAGTGTTTGGCTGTGGGACTCTGCATCTGCTCCCATCAGCTGCTGGATGGAGTTTCTCAGAGGACAATTATGCTATTCTTTTGCCTGCTTGTGGGACCCTGTTCCTCCCAGTGGGTTGCCTTGTCCAGCCTTGATGTGATAGTATAGGACTGGTCTTATTGTAGCTTGTTAGGCAGTGTTTGATTGATGTTCCTAAGAGGCCTATTGTTTTCCTGAGGGGGGTGGAGGGGGCTAGATCTGGAGGAGAAGGGGGGTAAAGGGAAGAGACTGGGCAAAGAAGAGGGAGGGGAAAATGCAGTCAGGATGTAATGTACGATCGAAGAATTAAAAAAAAAAAAAAACAGCCAGCACAGATGCCTCCATAATTTCCTGCCTGCTTCTCTGGAACTGCGCTTAGCCATTCAACACGCATTAGCAATGTGTGCGACTGTCACTCCCACCATTCTCTGCGTTAGTCATCTCGGGGTGCTACATTCTTAGTTTGGCACATGGAAATTAATTAAACAGTTGAACAGAGTAGGGAGGGGTGAATTAAATCTGCAAATGAGATTGTAGCTGGAGCCAGGCAATCGTAAAAGAGACAAAAGCAGCCGAGAATGAATGAACGAACCACAGGAAGCTAGCCTAATATTAGACGTTCCTCGTTTTAACACTTTTCAAGTTACCAACACGCACTAACTACATTTTAGATCCTTTTCTTTCCTACTTTGTGTGTGTGAGAGTGTGTGTGTGTGTGTGTGTGTGTGTGTGTGTGTGTGCATGCACACACGTGTGGAGGCCATGTGTGCACATGAGTGGAGACCACGGTTGATGTGGGCTGTCTTCCTCAATCACTTCCACTCTGTTTTCGAGACAGGGTCATTCTCTGAACCAGGAGCTCGCTGATTCAGCTAGAAAGTCACAAGGAAGCCAGGTCTTCATATTTGTGTGGTGAGCTCTTTAACGACAGATTTATCTCTCCAGTCCCTCATTGCTGAAGAATGGGATAAATGGTGACATGTACAGATATTGCTATCTGTTCTTTCTGTTGAGTCCGGAGATAATCTGGAGCGATTCAGGCGGCCATTTTTTGATTGCTGGTAGAGCAGCTGGTTTGTGGTTCACGTCTGTGAGCAATACTGATATCCAAAATCAGACTGACATTCCAGATCAGGCTGGCTGCCTACCTGGCATTAATGCTTCTTAGCGGCAGCTGTCCCCCAGTTGAAGGAAAGGAACAAGGCGGGCTCTCATTGCCCAATTCTTGGTCCCACACTCACCATAGTCAGTCTTTCTGGAGAGGCCAAGAGAGTCCATGGCAAAGTCACCCTGAATGTGCCCAGTCTTGTCTGATCTTTAAAGTTTGGCAGCGCTTGCCTGGTCAGTAGCTGAACAGAAAAGTAAAGAGTTTATACTAACCGATATCCCTTCACCTGGGAAAACAGAGCCCATGAGAGGAGAAAGAATAAATGCTCCCAAGAAAGGGACCTATCTACAGTTAAGGCAAAACAGGCTACCTCACGATGGCACACTTGTTTTTACTGGGAGAGAAGAATGTATACCAGTCTTGGAGTGATAGATATCATTTGAAGTTTTCTGTCACCTAACCAGACAGGTTTGAGTACAACAGCAGAACAGGGAATGAGGCCAGAATTTAAAGAAACAATATATATTCAGTTTCATACTAGAGAAATGTTCCATGTATATATATATATATATATATATGCTACTGTTAACGTTTTAAAATATAACAAACCTTTCAGGGAGAATAAATATCACATGTGCTTGGCACAAAATTCAAAAGGCACAGGCGCCTGCAATGAAAGCATCTCTTCTATCTGGCAATTACTTTCAAGAGCTATTTTAGTAATTACATATAATCAGAACTGTATTTTATTTCACATGCCCTTTCTTCCTGATTTGATGAGTATGAAGTTCTCAATTTACAAATGAACATTTGGAGCGCAATCTGCTGCAAGTCAGACTGCATGGCAAATGTGTTTCTAGTTTAAGGTAACTCATTAGCTTTTAATTATGCGTCAAATGCAGCAATGCAGTAATATGAAACCCAATACTTCTAATCACACCGCTTCTGTGATAGCTTGTGCTTCAAATTCTAACCAAGGCTGATTTATTTCCCCCACTTTGCTCTACTCCAAGATTCCACCAGAGCCCATCCTGTCCCTTTCCCTGTTTCTACTAGAATTTCCAAGCTAGATCCTGGAAAAGAGGGGATAACCTGTTTTACTTTTTTTGGATGATGTATGCTGATGGAGTTTTGGGAAAGTAACCATGTGTACCATGGAAACCACCCACCAACTGGGAGTGAGCGCCGAGGCAACAGCGGCACTTTAAGAGCACTGAGAATTGGAGACACCACTCACCAGGACTTGAAGTTTGGTATCAGAGACAGCAATATCTACTAAGCATATAAGTAGCTTTAATTTATAGATGATTGAAAAGGATTCATGATCTCTTTAATGACATGCAATGATACTTTCCCTACCTCTTGGTGTTAATTAATACAATGGAGAAGAAAGTATTTTTTCATGACTTTTTATTTCTTCTTAAAAATTTTTATTTATTTATTTACTCACTTTACATCCTGATTGTAGCCCCCTCTCTCCTTTCCTGCCATCCTCTTCCTCCATCCTGCATCCCCTAATCCTCAGAAGAAGGGGAGCCTTCACTACCAACCCACCTCAGTTCATCAAGTCACATCAGGACTGAGCAGGTCCTCTTCTCCTGTGGCCTGGTAAGGCAGCCCCACCAGGGGAAAGTGATCAAAAAGCTGGCAATAGAGTCCATGTCAAAGAGAACCTCTGTTCCTCTTTCTCGGAGACCCACATGAAGCCCAAGCTGTCCACTGGCTACATTTGTGTAGGGGTCCTAGGTCCAGTCCATGCATGGTCCTTGGTTGATGCTTCAGTCTCTGTAAGCTCCTCTGGGCCCTGGTTAGTTGGCTCTGTTGGTCTTCTTGTGGAGCTCCTGTCCCCTGTAGTCCTCTTTTTAATTGGATTATTTTGTTGGTTGGTGTTTAATTTCTCAAGTTCTTTATATATTTTGGATATTAGCTCTTTGTCAGATTTAGGATTGATAAAGATTTTTTTCCCCAATCTGTAGACTGCCATTTTGTTCTATTGACAGTGCTCTTTGCCTTATAGAAGCTTTTCAGTTTCAAGAGGTCCCATGTATTAATTGTTGGTCTTAGAGCCAACAATTAATCTTGGTTGTGTTTGCTGCTTCTTCTTCTTCTTCTTCTTCTTCTTCTTCTTCTTCTTCTTCTTCTTCTTCTTCTTCTTCTTCTTCTTTTTGTAAAGCTTTCCTGTGAGCTGTTAAGTCGCTACTATGAGATCTCTCCAATTTCTTTATGAAGGCACTTAGTGCTATGAACTTTCCTCTAAAAACTACTTTCATTGTATCCCATAAGTTTGGTATGCTGTGCCTTCATTTTTATTGAATTTTAGGAAGTCTTTAAGTTTTTTCTTTATTTCTTTTCTGACCCAATAGTCATTGAGTAAGGAGTTGTTTAGTTTCCATGTATGTATGTATGTATGTATGTATGTGTGTGTGTTTGGTGAAAAGTTCTGTAGATATCTATTAGGTCCATTTGATGTATGACGTCTGTTAGTTTGGTATTTTTCTATTTAGATTCTGTCTTGATGATCTGTCCAGTGGTGAGAGTAGGGTGTTGAAGTCTTTAATATCTGTTAAGTCTATTAATTTGTGGGGATCAATGTGTGAGTTGAGCTTTAATAATGTTTATTTTACAAATGTGGGTGCCCTTGTATTTGAGGCAGAGATGTTCAGGATTGAGATGTCCTCTTGGTAGATTCTTTTTGATGGTTAAGTGTGCTTCCCCATCTCTTTTGATTAATTTTTTTGAAAGTCTATTTTATTAGATATTAGGATAGCTAGTCTAGGTTGCTTCTTGATCCATTTACTTGGAAAACCTTTTCTCAGCTCTTTACTTTGAGGTAATGTCTATTTTTGAGGGATGTTTCTTGTTTGCAGCAGAATGATGGATCCTGTTTACTCATCCATTCTATTAGCCTTTTTATTGGAGAGTTAAGTCCACTGATGTTGAGAGATATTAATGACCAATGACTGTTCTTTTTTATAATCTTAGTGGTGGTAGTGTATTTGTGTGCTTGAATTCTTTTGGTTTTGCTGTAGTGAACTCATTGGTGTACTGTGTTTTCTTGGGTGTAGTTAACTTTTTTGGGTTGAAGTTTTCCATCTAGTATCTTCTATAGGGCTGGATTTGTGCATAGATATTGTTTAAATTTGGTTTATCATGGAATATCTTGCTTTTTTCCATTTATGGTGATTGAAAGCTTTGCTAGGTATAGTAGTCTGGGCTGACATCTGTGGTCTCTTAGGGTCTGCAAGACATCTGCCCAGGCCTTTTTGGCTTTTATAGTCCCTGTTAAGAAGTCAGGTATGATTCTGATAGGTCTGTCTTTATATGTTACTTGGCCTTTTCCCCTTGCAGCTTTTAATATTTTTCTTTGTTCTGGGCATTTAGTGTTTTGATTATTATGTGGTGGGAGGAATTTCTTTTCTGGTCTAATCTATTTGGTATTCTGTAAGCCTTTAGTATGTTTAAAGGCATCTCTTTCATTAGGTTGAGGAAATTTTCTTGTATGATTTTCTTAAAAATATTTTCTAGTCCTTGGAGCCAGGGATCTTCTCTTTCTTCTATTCCTATTATTCTTAGCTTTTGTCTTTTCATGGTGTCCTTGATTTCTTGGATGTTTTGTGTCAGGAACTTTTTAAATTCAATATTTTCTTTGACAGATGTATCGATTTCTTCAATTGTCTTTTGTGCCTGAGATTCTCTCCTTCATCTCTTGCATTGTTTGTGATACTTACCTTTTTGGTTCCTGTTCTCTTCCCTACGTTTTCCATCTCTAGGATTTCCCCAATTTTGTGTTTTCCTTATTGATTCTATTTCTATTTTCAGGTCTTGAACTGTTTTATTCATTTCCTTCATTTGTTTGTTTTCACTTATTTCTTTAAGTGATTTATTTGTTTCCTCTTGGGTGCCTCGATTTGTTTGATTGTATTTTCCTATATTTCTTTTTACATTTTTTATTTTTATTAATTACAGTTTGTTCACTGTGTATCCCAGCTGTAGCCCCTCCCCCAATCCCTCCTAATCCCACCCTCTCTCCCTTTTCCTACATTTCTTTGAGGGATTTCTTTGTTTCCTCTTTAAAGGCCTCTACCATCTTCATAAGCATATGCTTAGGGTTGTTTTCTTTGTTTCAGCTGTGTTAGGATATCCAGAGCTTGCTGTATTAGGATAGCTGTGTTTTGGCAGTGCCATATTGCCCTGGTTTTTGTTGATTGTATTCTTCTGCTGACCTTTAGCCATCTGTTCATACCTGGCATTGGCTGGTTGTTCCTGGAGCCTGCTGGGCTTCTGAGGCATGCGGGAGGAGCCCTAGGTCATGGGCTGGGGTTGGGGGAGGGGCTGGATCTCCTCAAGTACCTTAAAGTTCTGCTTTGCTGGTTGTGTCCCAGTTGGACCTATAGACAGGGAATTAGGGTGTGGGTTTCTAACCTGTGTAGTCCTGAGGTCCTGCAGGTCTCCTCAAGACAGCTAGTAGGTCAGTGAACCATAGGCTGGCTCTGCACGTTTCTGGAATCTGGAGTTGTTCTCAGGATGACAGGAGTAGCTGGGTGGTCTGTGGGATCCTCTCTGCTCTCCTCAAAAACACAAATGGCTGTTGGTGTTTTGAAATCAGCTTGCTCTCAATGAAGACAATGAGTTCCTTGTGCTCAGACTCTGCTAGCACTGCCAGCTTGGATGGGGGCCCTGCATACTCATATTGTCCAGCCGGTCTCCACAGGAGCACTAGTAGAATCGTGGACCAAAGGCTGGGGCCATGTCCCTGGTATCCAGGAGTTGTCTTCAGGGAGGTGAGAAGAATTTGGGGTTCTGATACTGGAGGTGTGTGTGTGTTTTTGGAACTCAATAGTTGTTGTTTGAGTAGGCAGTAGGCAATGGGTGACCCAGGTGCTGTCGGCAGGGGGCTGGAACTGAGTCCTTAGCTCCCTGGATGCCTCCTCTTGACCGAGAAACACAAATGATGGCATTTTGAAATCAGCAGCTTGGTCCATACTAAGCACTGGGTACCACCATCTTGGAGAGTCTTGTGTAATTCTTTTACATTATGTTACAGATCATAGTGATCTGTAACAAATATTTTTGTGGTGTAAACCAAAGAAGTAATATTCATAAGCAACTTACCTCAGAAATAGCAACCAACATAGAATTAAGCCAAATATTTTCTTCTCTCTCAGTTAATTAATTGAGCAAATATATTAGGGCAAGCTATATTGTTGGAGATGGGTAAGACAGTCTTCTGGAGAGAAGCTGCCATGTAAATGAAGAATATTCTAAAAGACACAAACAAGGAACTTGAACACACACTCACAAATGATTGTAATAAATAGACCACAGACCAATAAATTGTGAATATCACCAAAGAGAACTTACCCCACACTGAGAAACAGGACAGTATAATCCAAAAATATTAGTGGTTCTACAGTTAGGTAGTAAGTAATAAGATTCATTGTATTAATAAAACTAAAGAGGAAAAAAATCAGGTGATTGCTTTTGTAAATGCAGAAAGGGCATTTGCCAAAACTCAACACCCTTTCATGTAAAGGAAAAAAGAAAGAGAGATACTTCAGCCCAAATGTCAACTTCTTACTTAATGGGAAAACATTACTGACAGTAGGGAGACAAAGATGACCACATTAGTCACTATATCTCTAAAAAACAGAGCATTTTAGAGCATCTAAAAAGCATTTAACCTTACAAGAGATGGAAGAAGAAAAAAAATATCTCTTTAGATAGCAGGATTATACAACTGGAAAACAAGAACTGGACTCACTAATAAAAATAAAAGAATTTGGTAACAAAAATAAAATTAATACAAAAGCCAATAGCCTCATATGAACAAAAATCAGAAGAAACGATGTTTGATAGACATCTGTATCTCTAAAGTAGTTTTGTAACTGTTCTGTCAATGGACTATAAATTCCACAGCCAAATACCGCCATTTAAATATGAAAATGTCCAACTGGTTTATCCTGACCCCAATTCAATGGAATGTTAATTTTATCTTGTCATTATCAGATGTTAAAATAATTACAAAGTTTAAGACATTTTAAAAAGCATTTATCTGAAAACAGATGTTAATGAATTACCTCCATCAACTTATTGAAATGTAGAAATAATCAGGAGATTTGTAAAGCACACCTCAGGGTGCACATTTGAGGCATTCCTGCAAATGATTGGCTTGTGTGGACTCTGAAATGATCATTGTTTTAAGCATTGCTGGATTTCAAGTTTGAATACACTATCGGGAGGTGGTAGAATGGAGGAAGTAGAGCCTGGGGGACTGCTGCTGAACAATGTGCCTTGGCTTTGGCTCCTTTTGGCTTCTCATTGCATCCTGGCTGCCGTGAGTTGAGAGTAACTTTCCTTGGCCATGTTCTTCTGTCATGATAGTTTTGCTTTGTCAAAAACATGATGGCAATAGAACCAGCTACCCATGGGCCGGAACCTCTGAAACCAGGAGTCAAAATTAATCTTTCCTTTTAAATTGTTCATGACAGGCATTTTCCACAGCAATTAAAAAGTAACAAATCAATTTGTTGACACCAGTGAAATAAAAATTACCATCTTCTCTACGACTGCCTTCTGTCCTGCTGCGGTTGGTGAGGCTTATTTAAAAGAGAAAGGGGGTAACTGTATACAATATATATGAATCAAGATAACTGAGTTTAAATTGAGTTTAAATTTAAGTTTAAATTTAAATTTAAATCAGGCTAGGACATTAATGCCCAAATGGGTCAACAATGAGATAGAGCCTGCTTCAGAAATGGAAGCTTTTGTTATTTTTGTTGGTTAAGCCTTCAAACTGACTTCTCACATGGAAGCTGCTGAAAGCAGATTTCTCTAGCAAATTGGCATCCTAGGGAGAGCCAGGTACTTGAAAGGTTTCTAATTAGAAGTTAAAGGTTATATAAGCTCAGCTGTGAAATTGACTGCCTGACCTTAAAAGCAAACAAAATTGCCCCCTCTTCTCTACCATCTCTTCTTTAGTCAAGATCTCATCTAGAAGTAAAAATTTAAATGCTAACACCAAGCTGTGTGACAAATGGGGTCTGAAAACTAGATGGGAGCTTGTTACAGCCGGTGGCTTTGGTAACTACACAAATTCTTCCCATGTAAGTGTCATACTCATAAAGAACTTATGTTTTGTTTCAGTTTCAACGTATTCAGGAAGAGAGCAAAAGTGTCTGGTCAGCTGTTCTGTATCCACTGAACATTTGCATATTAAGCATATTCACGACATTAAAAACACATCACCTCAGCCTGAGTTATAGATCCTAGTGCTGTAGAGAAAGCTAAGGAAGAGTGTACAGATACAGTGTCATTTATATGGGATAAATAACAAGTAAACAAATAAACAACAGCCCTGTGACTACCTCATCAATAAATTATTTTACTGTCAACTTCAAAACTTTCTAACCCAACTGTCACCTATCCCTACTTACCAAAACAAATGTAATCATATATCTATACATAAATTACAATAGACCCAAATTCTATTTTATTTTTGCTCTAAAATGATCCTAATTGTTTATGAAAATTCCTGAACATATGCTTTGCCCAAATCCATAATGCCACCTCTCAGATTTGTTATTACATGGTGCTGTTCAGCCATCAATTAACATGTACTGAATGCCTATCACTATTACATGAAAGAATGCTGCTGAGTTCTGTAGAAACTTTGGTCTTGCCTTCTTAGGACAGCCATAATACATTCCCTTGTTTATACCATTCTTATTTGTCGACATTCACTGCTAAAATACAGTGAGTGGAAGAAATTTTTACTACTACGTCTGCTGAGGAAATCTACTATGAAACACTTGCTTAAGAATGTGCTAAGAACATTGTTTTCCAGTGTTCCTAGGGACACTGCTGGGTTCGATATGGAGGTAAGGAGAATGAACCTCCACCCCCACAACTCTGTGCTATAGCTCTGCCCAAATCAATATTTCTCCATGAATATATAAAGATGTTCTGTAGCTCTAGGAGCTTATCACCCCTTTCTCCTGGCTTACCTAAGTTACTTAAAAAAGCACCCGGGCACATCAATAAGAGCTTTCATTGGGTAGTTGAAGTTGTATGTTTATAACCACACATTCAAGATGCATCTGCTCTCCAGGAAAAATGGCCTGTGGTAACACGCAGCACACTTCAAAGGCTTAGCCATGAGCTGGCATAGAGAATGAAGCTGCTTGGGCTGAAGGGCTGACTCAGAGGTTACGAGGACCTACTGCTTCTGTAGAGGACCTGAGTTAGGTCTAAGCACGCATATCAAGTGGTTCACATCTGCCCATAGCTCCAGCTCCAGGGGATCCAGGCCTCTGAATTCTGTGAGTCCCTGTACTCATGTTCATGTACTGCTCACCCACATACAAACACATATCATTAAAATAATATAAAAAAAAGCCATCTGATGATTCTTCACAGAACTATGACAATAAAGCACACAGCAATAATCCACTGAACTTTGCCTCTGTTTAGCAGGCTGGTTCAGTCAGATACTGGTTTCAGTTGACTGAACTATTTGAAAATAAATAGAAATGAAAAAACAATAAAGACCTTGACATTGTGTAAAGCGGGGTGTGGAGCTGAGTCATACGTGACTACTAGTTCTCAGTAAAGTTGAAAAGGGTTTGACATATTTACCTCCAGAGGATTCTAGGCAAAGCATTGTCCCTATGTACAACTTTGCAAGACAGAGTTTGCATTGCTAGGGAAAATGTGTAGTGACTTCCAAGAGCAAGAAAAAACAAGTAACCAAGTAAAGTAATCACTAGCCCAAATAAAAACTCTTACCAACGGGTTGCTCCGGAGAAGCTATGGACAATACTTCGACCAGCCCTAGGTATGACATCAGCCTGAAGATCCACGGGAGCCTGCAGACTTTAAGAACAATCTCATCGCACAGTTTCTTGTCTATTGAAAAATAATCCAGCACAGGCCTGCGGTGTCTGTAATCTACCCTGTGATGTAGTTAGATCAGGTAGTTGTGTACATAAATCTATAGGTCAAGTAGCTTAAATCTGGAAATTGCTGTTATTTTGTTCAACTTCTTTCCTATGTCATTTGAATTCCTTTAAAGGATATATTTATATTTATGAAGTTTCTAAAATTAAAAAAAAATGAATTCTCAGCCTCTGACTTGAGATGGGAGCCACATCATTGTTTTTGCTTGAAAACACTTTGCTTTACTCCAGTCTTCAACTGCGCAGACATAGCACTGTTAAATTTGCAGTATATTATTGTCTTTCCATTATGCCTATTCCTCTTTTCCTAGACTATAGATTAATAAACTGCTCTGAAACTTGGCTTTCATCACTAAAAATTTAAAATATATGCCTTTGCATTTCAATAAACAGAGAGTTATATACTTTTTAAAAATCCTATAACATATCCCATTATATGTATCTAACATTATTTATTCATCTAATTTCTCATTGGGTTATTTCATTTGGGTTATTTCCAATTTTTTATCACTAGAGGTCATGATGCAACTAACATCTATTTACATTTATATTGATGCATTATATAAGCATTACAGAAGATAAATCCTTAGAAACTGAATTGCCTTGCCAGATGCTGTATTGATAAATGTAATAAATACCCTGAAAATCATTTTCAAAATGATTGCACCGATGAGCACTCCTAGCCAGACTGATGAGGAGTTCTGTGCTCCCTACAGGCTTCCCATACTCTGTATCGAGGCACTGCAGAATGAACCTCTTACTTCAAAAGGACATGATAATAAGGATTTTACCTTAAAACATCTTTTCCTTTCTTTTCACAGCTGTCATTTAATTATAAGGGAGGAAAAGGGAATGCAGTTGTGACATTCCCAGAAGGCACAGGTGTATGTATATATGTTACTATAAGTAAGCATTTAACAGAGGCTGCTTCATTGTTTTAAAAGTCGTTTATTTTGGCTCATGATTTTGGAGATCTGGGGTCACCAAGGTCACAGAGCTGCATATGGTCATGGTCTTCTCACTGGCAGGGTCCTAAGCCAGTGCTAAGGATCACATAGCATGTGTGTGCACGTGTGCGTTCGTGTTTGTGGTTGTGTGTGTGTGTGTGTGTGTCCTCTAGTTTCTCTCCCTGTAAGGATTCTGGAGATTGAGCCCAGGGCTTTGGGCACCAAGCCGTGTCCCTATCCCTAGGGTTCTGATTCTCAGCCCTTCGTAGTGGAGAAAGTAAGGAGTGGCTCTCCCCATGGTGGTGGGAAAATGAGGAAGAGCCATTGCTCAAATTGCAGTGAACTGTGAAGAAGAGCAAAGGTACGACCTTCACAGGCTTATACCTAGTGACCTAGTTCTACTAGCTAGGCCCCAGGTCCTAGGAGTTATGCAACTTTCAAAATAGTACAACAAGCTGGGACCCAAGTGTTCAAAACATGAATTCCAGGGGAGACATTTTAGATTCAAATCGTAACACGGGGTCTTATGTAGCCTAAGCTGAGTGTGACGGTTTGAATGAGAATGGGGCCCGTAGGCTCATATATTTGAATACCTGGTTTTTGGTTGATGAAACTGCTTAGAAAGAATTAGGAAGTATGACCTTTCTGGAGGAGGTCACTGGGACTTAAGTAACTTCTATTTGCCTGATGTAATTATCATCTCAGAGGCTTACTGCCTCCATCTGCTAACCTAGGCCTAGTCCTGGAAGCTTCTAGACTCTGTACAATCTAATCTAGGCCTAGACTGCTTTCAGCCTCTGAGACTTACTTCAGAATAAGCTCACCCTTTCTAGTTTTTTCTGAACTCTGGCTGCCTGGTTCCACCAGCTGTTCTGGCTCAAATTCCTCTCCAGGCTGATTCGATCTGGCTTTTCTCATTTCTCACTGAATTGTTCTGTTTGGCCTTATACTGACTCTAGCAATCTGTTCTAATCTTCTGTCTCCTTCTCATTCTCTGGCTCATTCTGTCTTTACCTGTGTCTAGCTTGTTCTCTCTTCAACCTGTCTCTGTAAAACTCTCCTTCCTCCCCTACCCACACTGCTCTCCTAAGCTCTTTTTCTGCCTTTACTGGTAAGAGTTGGGCATATCCTATCCTGACTCATATTAAATTTCTCTGATTCATCACTCTGTCTGTCTCTCAATTAGATGTCACTTTCAAACATGGGTGCTTCCTTCTCCACACTAAATTTACCTTAATTGTTTGGGTAAAGGTGTATGCTAAGGGTGTGTCTGTATTCCAGCCAGAGTAGTCTCGTTTTTGGATTAAACTCCTTCTACAGGGATTCAAAAGTGGTTTCAGAAGCCCACACCGTTTCCACTTAGCTCTCTTTCCTTCATGGTTGTGGTTTGAGATTCGAGTTCTTGGCTACTGCTCCAGCACCTTACCTGCCTGCCATGTTCTCCACCGTTGTGGAATCACCCTCTGAGAGTGGAAGCTCCAAATTAAATACTTTCTAAGTGCCATTGATCATGGTGTTTTATCATAATAGAAAAGTAGCTAAGACAGAAGTTGGCCCCAGGAAGTGGGCTATTGCTGTGATGGGCCTGACCATGCTGATTTTTAAACAAATTTGAAAGACTTTGAGATTTTTGAACCGGAAAGGTAATTGAGGAGTGTAAGCAGAGCCATCTCCATAGGATCTTGGCGAAGAGTAGTACTGAGAATAATGAAGACGCTGTAGGCCCAACTCAAAAGATTTCAGAGGGAACCAGTATTAGCAACTGGGCTAGAGACCATTCTTGTGAGTTCTAGCAAAGAAGGTGTCTGCTTTTTCTCTTATCCTTATGATATATAATGATTCGGCGGGGGATACCATGGTGTGTCCATGCCAAGGTGTGTCCCTGAAAAATTACATGCCACACAACAGATCTGTTATTAAGGTGGCTGCAGCGGAAGTTTTGGTTTCTTTAAAAGCTCAGTTGTGTTATGGAAACAGGGTTTTGTTTTGTTTTGTTGTTTTGTTTTGTTTTAATCCCAAGTGCTGCTTGGGATATGGAGCTGCTTTCAGTTTATTCACAGCTGCTAATTGGCCTCCTGCGGCTCCAAGAGGAAAGTGTTCTTTGTCAGCTGGAGACAGTTTAATTCTGAGGACTCTGAGAGGGTATAAATACCAAGGCTCAGGGAGGCTTCGGAGAATGCTTTGAGGGACGCTCTGAGAGAGAGAGGCTTTGAGGAGATGGTAGGAGAAGGAAGAAGGTTGCTGCTGGATATTGCCCCCAAAAAACCCAATGATCCTAATCAACAGGAACTAAGTCTGAAGAGGTTTGTGTCTCCTGTCCCTTCTAACCTTCTTTCTCTCTGCTTGGGGGGTGGGATGGGGTAGAAGCTCTAAAGGGTGGAGAAGGGAGGTAGAAGGCGGCATTAAGGAAGCCCTATTAAAATAGATAATTAAAAGTTGCCTGCAGAGGGTTTGTTGGGTGAAGGGAGAGGAGGGCCTGGAAAAAAAGTAGAAGCAGCCAAAGAGCCACGAGGGCAAGAGAGACAAGAGGGCAGGAAGGGAGATAAAGGGGATGCTTAGGACAGAGAGGAAGCTGGCTCAGAGGGAACAAAAAGAAGAGAGAGAGCTGGGGAGGCAGGGGTCCTTTTATCCTGCAGCCGGTGATGACCACGTGACGACACACGTGATGATGTGCTGACGTCAGAGTTGCTAGCGCCCTGAGGTCAGGCTAGCAGAATCGCTGGTGCACTTTTTGTTCAATTAAGAAATAAGAAACTAGGAAGGGGTAATGTTGGGGCAGAAGGGAGGGCGGTGCCCTGTTCTTTGGACTGTTTCCTGCTGATTGAAGGTGGCCTCGTCTTTGGGAACCCTAAGAAAACTGGGATTCTGGTGAAGTCCTGGGAGAGCTGTCTGTTTCACTACTGTCCAGGATGTGTGAGAAATCTGCAGCCTAGCTGAAGCAGTCTGTGAGGCTGGGCCAGAGCACCGATGGGTAACTGCTTTGGAGCTGTCCTGGAAACACCGGGACTTGGCAAGATGTAGGAACAGATACATATATTAGGGGCAGAAGATGAAGTTAAGAAGGTCAGAGAGAAAAAAGGATTAGGTGTACATGTGAAACGTTTAGGCCCGTGAGCTTGGTAGTTGTGAGGAGGGGAGTCCCAAAATCAGGGAAAGGGGGATGAATTTCCACCCCACCTTCCAGAATAGGCAATAGGTGGGAAACTTGGGCTGTTGATTGACAGGTTTACTTATCCACAGTTCATTTGACCTGTGAGAGCTGGAACCAACTAGATTCTCTGAGGCTTACGAGAATCTTTTTAAGTTTACGAAAGAGATAAGATTTAAACACGTTTGCAGTGCTGTTGTTTGTAATCTATATTGAAGCCCACATAGTAGATAGAGAAGAAGCTCAGGAAATGATTTTGGGTTAACAGCATGAACAGCCTTTGAGGCGAGCTCAGGGAAGACGGTGATTTTCAGTAGGACTGCAATCGTGAAATCAGGCTTCTTCACCCTATCCAGGAGACTCGATGTATGTAAATTTAGCACAGTGAGAAACACTTTAAAGTCTACACTTAAAAGATAAACCAGAGGGAATTTAAAATCTTGAGGTTGGAACTATGATAGTGGATCATACAGTGGAATGTCTTGCCAGAGCTAGATTCATAAATCAGAGCTCCATTGATAAATGTTAAAGCTCTCAACTTGGAAGTCTTAATACAACACTCATAGCAACAGGAAGAAATCCGAAACATTTTTTTCATTCCTTTTATATACCTTAAATCACTTTCATAGACTCTCAAACACTTTCTTATATTCTCATAACTCCTCTAACCTTCGTAAATTGCATATGCCAACCTTAAAACACCACCTTAGACACTCAAACGCGTTCTTAGGTCCTCATAACTTAAGCTTCTGTATCCTTAGGCATTGCATGAACTTTACATCCATTTTCCTATCCAGTTATTCACCATGAGTCACAGTGACATTACTGGGAGCAGTCACTGTAAAACTAAGTTCCTTTAGGTAAAGAAATGGTAAAAAGTTACTTTGGAATATGTTTTTTTTAGTCTGGTAACAAAGTGAACTGTGTCTAGATATAGTGATAGCAGCTCTGGAAGAGTGAAGCGTAGGCCTGATTTTTACATATGAAGAGAACTGAGAAAGCATCTGAAACCTTGGTTTCTGCTGTTATACTTAGAGATCTTGCTCTATCCCAGTCTTCAAACCCATTAGAGACCTGAGTAAGTACCGCTTGTATTACCTTTTTAAGAGTGAAGACATAGAGCATAATCATAATTTTCAGAAGGCAAACTCAAGTTCTAACAGCAGTACAAAAATTCAATGTCTCTAAAATTAATAAGTAATTTTAATAATTTAATTTAGTAATCTCAATTTAAGTGTTTTTAGTATCATGTCACATGGCTTAAGATTTTCTAAGTACAAACTTTCACTTACTGATCCCCAGGTATGATTTTTAACCATATCTAATAATTTATAAGTCTATGATCTATAACTAAGACATACAGAATATAAACATGTAATGGCCATATACTAACAAAGATCAATGAATTAGCTTTTGTTAACCTGACTAGACCTTTATAACCTTGAAAGTTCATTTTTCATATAAAGAATATTTTAAACCAGGGCTAAATCACAGGTACAGTATGCTGTAACTTTGAATTTCTATCATCATATAAAAATCCATACCGATTTAAAATGAGACTTGTTGCTTTCTTAGTCTAAAAGGAGATGTGATAATAAACAGAGATTTCTTTAGGAGTTGAAGTTTTATAAATATGGCTTTCTACCATGTGATCATCTTAAAGTGGTGCAGTCACATGGCAGTTGCAAGCCACGTGGTTGACACAGTAGCTATTTCAAAACATCTGTGTTTAGATAGACATATATCTTTAAATGAGAGTTTTAGTTACACACACATATACACATACGGAGTTGAATTAGTTAACGTACACACATGGCTGAATCATATATATATATATATATAAAATGATAAACCATTTGTTATATAAGTTTAAACCCAAATATTATTGCATATGATATAGATTTAAACCATATCCAATGAATAATTTATAGAGCCTTAGATAAGCGTTCACAGCATAATACTATGATACTATTTTTCTTTTGAGAGCAAAGTTCGAAGAAATCAGACAAAAGATTTCTTTTTAAGAGTTGGGAAGCAGAGCCTTAGAGATAAGAGACTTTAGGATTGTAGAGCAGAGCAAGTTTAGGTATTTTGGGGATCATTTGTCTGTGGCTGTGAGAATATGGAAATTTTCACAGGTGTGCCAATTTCTGGTCCATGGAGGAAAAGGAGAGAGAGCCCTTGGTTTCCTGCAGTCTAGCAGCAGGAAGGGGGCAGGGGAAGGGGGCTCACGGCTAGAGCTACAAGGAGGAATTAGATTCCAGCTAGAATTTGGAATCAAAATAACACACACAAATGAACTGAACGTGCCTCAAAGTGATCTTGAGGGCGGCAGCTGCATTGGAAAAGGCGGGTGTTTGCCCTGCAGTGCCTGTTCCCATCTGGAAGCTGAGTCTATCAGGACACAGTTCGATGGATGAGATAAATTCCAAGCCTGAGTTCCGGGTTTCCCAAGGAGCTCAACTGAGAAGCCCGAACTGTTCTGGTAAATCATTGTTTACTCAGATGGGGGCCAGTGCCAGGAGCATGAGCAGACCTGGTTACCAGTACCAGGATTTTTTCAGAAGCCAAGAGGGGGAAAGAGGGAGAGAGAGAGAAGAAGGGATGGGGAACGTTGCTGGAAAAACTGGTCAGTGTTTGGCCTCAGGCATCCCTCGGTCCCTACCTGCCACAGGGCATGGCTGGCATGCCCTGCTCCCTACCCTGAATTCCCTAGCTCAGGTACCGGCCTCCCCTCTCATAGAGGCCCTTCATTGTATAATCCAGACATTCTGGTTCCTCTTCTCTCTCCTCGGCTCTCCTCTCTCTTTCTGTATCTCTCTTCTCTCTTTCCTCTCTCTCTCATGGTGGCTGAGAGCTGCGTCCAGTAAACCTCCATTTATATATTATAACTTTGTCTTGCAATTGGCGCACTCTGCCATTTTCAATCCTTTTGTGCCCATGGCTTAGGGGAGGTTGAGTTCCACTCAGCTCAGCAGGCCAGGCCAAGCGGGACACATGGGACTACTCCCTTCACCTCATCTTTCTCTGCTTGATCCACCTGGAAACCCGGGAGGAGCTGAGTCCCCAGCCCAGTGGCTGACCCAGCTGGCTTCAAGAGGTACCAGATGCCTCTTCCAGGGTCTGGGACACCCCTCCCCCATTTCATCCCACCCTTCCTTGCTCTACTGAGCTGCAGCCATGCTGGAGCTAATCTTTGTTCTGGGGAGATTACTAACCTCACCCCCCTCCCCCGGCTCAATACTGTTAGATCCCAGATTATTGATTTGGGACAACGTTTCCATAACTTTGGGATTCCAATAAAGGCTGCCAAGATGGCTGCCATTGGGCGACTTTGAAAATTTTTCCAAACTGCATTTGTTCAGGGTTTTGGGAAGTGTGCTCTTGCCCCTCCCCTCCCCCACAGGACAGATTCAGCTGTGGAGCTTCTTCACATACAGCTTCAGGTGCTGCCTAGCCTCTATCCAACCTCACTCTCGTTCATACGTGGTCTCCGAGCAGAGGCAATGGTGGCAGCAGCACTAGCAGTAGGGACACCAATGACTATATTTTTTAAATTGCCTGTTGCGCAGCAAAGGACACATAAGAGAGTGGAGCCATGATTTCACCACCATCTTGACTAAGGGCAGGCGCATGACTGGCAGCCATCTTTGTTGTGGGAGAGTCATTGCTTTGCCGCCATCTTTATTGAGGGCTACCAGGTGCGTTCAGTGCCTTGCGGACCACCAACTATAACTTCTGTTTCTTAAACTCTGGCTGAGTGGATGCACTGGGACATACAGAAAACCACAATGGTCTGTAATGATGCAATGTGGTAGGATTATCAGGGTTACCATTCTATGAGCTGTATCTGTGATTGGAAGTTTTTCTTTGATAATAGTATGATCAAATCCTTTAATGTATTCATATATTTAAAGTCATGCTAATTACTCCTCTTTTATGTTTACATTTTAGAGCAGATAACTGAAAACACACAAGGATTGTTTAACTCAGAATGCTTGATAGGTTATGGTCCTCAAACCTGTCAGAGAATCTGCAGCATGTGGCATTTAAATGTTTAATTAAAAAGCTTGCTGTGACAGAGACCCTAGCTTCTGATGGTGCTCCAAGGCCTCCAAGACGAGCCGAGCACATTGACAGAGGACTCCACCTGAATTGTAATACTGGACTAGACTGCCTCATTGCCTCACCATCTGCTAATTGCCCAAAGCGTGGACAAACCTGATACTGGGAGAGCTGACTGCCCCATTTTGCCTGACAAAATGAGGTTGGTCGGTCTCCCTCCACAGATCGCCCCCTGCCCCAAGATTTCCTGGGCCTGTCAGCCGCAGGCTGATTCTGCCCTAGGACCTGTGCCCACAATGAAGCCAACAGTGCTATAGGAGCCTGGTGGGAAGGCCATCTGGATAACAGGTAAGCCTCGGTCATTTAATCAATACGTAGGCTGCTTGGATTATGTTTCCTGAGGTAATTTATCTTTCTCAGGTCTCTGATGTGTTTGAAGATCAGTTGAACAGCAGAAACTAAAGCTTCAGCTGCCTTCTCAGAAAAGAGTAAAGTTTATGTAAGGTCCAAGGATCAAAGGAAGTATTTGAGGGTCTGTGAAGGTGTTTTAAGGTTGGTAAATGCAAGTTACAAAGGCTGGAGGTGATGCTAACATATTTCAAATCTGTCTCTTTTTGTAAATTTAAAAAGATTTTTTTTGTAAGCTTCAGGGAATACACTTCTCACAGGACAAATAGACTCCAGGTAAGTACTGTTGGTCAACAGCCTGTTTGGCTGAGGGTGGGATTTATTCCCTCTTCTCTGGTCCTGGGACCCACTCCCCTCCAACTACCAAAACTGTGGGCCTAAAAATCTCAAATGCATATTCTGCACCCAATATCTATATAAGTTCCAGCATCCTGCCAGGTTCAGGTGTTGCCTCAAGAGCTCCATCCAGACTGCAGGTGCTTTGGCCCCACAGGCTGCTCCAGCTGGCCTTGTGATTTCCTAGCCTCAGCTGGTCTCACAGATCCTGAACAGCAAGTAGAACAGCCTGCTCTTCCTGGACTTGGCCAACATTCTAACCTTTGCCTCCCCCAGTATCGACACTCTCAATGTTAGCAGGAAGCGGCCAAAGAAGATTACTTTGCCCCTTATTGATTCATTATCAACAAAAGGCTGAGATGTTTAGTTTCCATCCTACCTGCTGCAGGGCTACTGCGGGGCATGGTTGGCATACCTTGCCCTCTATCCTGAATTCCCTAGCCCAGGCTAGGGCCTTCCCCTCTCCTAGAGACTTTACTATATGATCCAGATAATTTGGTTCTCTCTCCCCTCTGTCTCTCATGGTGGCTGAGAGCTGCATTCAGTAAACCTGCATTTATATATTATAAAAAATTCTGCCGTTTTCAATCAGTCAGACCCAGAGAAACATTTAACTCACCGATCGCTGGTGTTGGGTGAAGTGCCTAGCCATCAGTGGACTAGAAATCAATTCTGTTGCAGGCAGGGATAGCCGCACAAGGGATCCCAGTGTGTCCAGACACCAGTCGAGCCCTTCGAGGTCATGACATCAATGTTATGATACACAATGCTGTGGCTGTAGGGGGACCGCTAACGTGCACACCTGAGAAATTACGCCACACAACAGACCTGGTGTAAGGAAGTTTATTGAGGGGAAGGGAGAGGAGGGCCTGGGGAAGGGGTAGAGGCAGCGAACAAGCCATGAGGACAGAGAGAGGGGTCAGGGGGAGAGAGAAAGGAAACACTTAGGGGACACACACACAGATCTGGAGCAGAGGTGTGGGATGGGATAAAAGGGTGTCCTTTTATCCAGGTGCTGACCGCCTAGCGGTGGCAGGTGATGACATAAGATGTTGCTAGGGCCCTGAGGGCAGGCCAGCAGAATCACCTGTACCTAACACTTATCCTAAGAATCCACCTGAGGTTAAGTTGAAAACTCATAACAAATTTCTTTGGTGGAAGAGATTTCAAGACAGCTTAATATTAACTCTGTTATATGGTTATATATATCTTATGCAAGCCTAACACCAAATGAGCAAGAGAAGGTACATTTTAAAAACAAAATAAGAAAGAATCAGGAAATGTAATGTTAGAGCCAAGGCGTGTGCTTAAAGATAGGGAAAGATTAAAGGCCTGCTCTGGAAAGGAGGAAAGGGAAGGGTGCCTCAGAGCAAGACCCTACCCAGCAAAGCTTCCAACTTGTAAAAAGGAATTTTCAGCTCCCCCAAAAAACAACAACAAAGAAAACCTTAGGCAAATGTGATTCCAGGTGGGGAGGGGCAGGCTCTATCCCAAGAGGGACTCTGAACTTGACATTATGGTCCTTGTGGTTCTGGATTCAGAGTTAATAGGATGCATGAGTAAAAGTCTTCCTCTCTGGTTAATGAAAACCATGGAGGCCAGGCATGTGGCGGGGGAGTCCCTGAGAAGCCATTGCATGAAGCTGTGAAAATGAAGAGCTGCAGACAGGGAATGGAACCCATCCAAGAAAGGAAAGTGTGTTGCAGTCAACAAAGCTGGAAGGGCAGAGCCACCTAAGTCCTGTGATATCAGCTGTGGAGCTACGGGGTGTGGTGTTTGTCCTGCTGGGTTTTGGTCTTGCTTTGGTTCAGTATTTCCTCAGTGTGCTCCAGTTGGGGATGATAATGTATATTCTATGCCACTGTATGTAATTTGTTTTTTTTTTTTTAATTTTGACTTTACACGGGTTACAGTTAAGAGATCATCTTGAGACTTTGAAATCTGAAACAGTGTTAAAGCTGTAAAAACACCATGGAGACTTTTGAAGTTGGGTTCAATGTGTTTTCCATTATGATATGGCTGCGTATCTGTGGGGGACAGAGAGTAGAATACGGTAGTTTAAATGATAATACCTCCCTTCCCCTCCCCCGGGGGCTCATATATTTGAATATCTGGACCCTAGGTAGAGGAACTGTCTGGGAAGTTGTGGCTTCCTTGGAGGAGGTATGTCACTGGGAGCAGGCTTGGAGTTTCAAAAGCCCACCACATCTCAGTGAGCTTGCTCTGCCTCACAGTTACGTCTCTTGGTTTCAAGAGGTTAGAGTCCTCGACCACCATGGTGAGAAGCATGGCAGCAGGCAGGTACGTGTGGCACGGGAGCCGTAGCCGTGAGCCCACATCTTGAGATGAAAACTACCTTTCAGCAGGGAATCCCTTACAGGACAGAAACTATTCCCAAGCCAGAGCAGCATGCTCCAAGTTATTAATATCTATTTCATAAGCACTCACGCTTTGCAGATAAACCACTTAGGTAGATGTGAAATTTAATTACCCGAAAGCAGGAAGGTCGTGTCTTTCGGATCTCAGAGATGGGAAATACATACTCTCATTCCTCCTTGCCATTATTTGTTGACTCATCCATTCGCATACATATGAATCAACATTCACGCCTGCACTTATGGAGTCGCACAATATTCAAGTCAGTGAGGTCCTGGGGTGCCATGCCAATCATTCCGGTTGTGGACGTGAAAAGCAGCTCTGCCCTCGTGATCACAGTCTGTGTAGCCCAGTGTGTGGAAGAGGGTTTGGAGGGGTTGGAGCTATGGAATGCACGCCTGAGGACAAGCTCAGAGAAGGCCAGGCAAACATCACCTCTAATCAAAGAGCTCAGGATTGGGTAGTCTAAAGCATAATCTTTGGGTAGGAGCAGAAAGTTGTGTTTTATCAATATTGTTTGTTTTACTCTTGGGTTTTTAATGAAAATTCATAAGTATTAAGGAAAAAAAAGCCTCAAACCCGTATTTGCTGAAGCGTATGGAAATGGAAGAAATGAGATTTTTTTTAAAATCCCATCTGCTAAACCTGGCAGGAAGTTTAATGCCTCTGTCGGTTGTCAGCTGAACTGTTCTAACTTGTTGATCCTAGCGAACAGCACGGACACGAAGCAACCACGGCAATTTAGCCATCCCCTGTCTTAGTAGTTATCCTGAGGATGATATCCGAGGGTAGAGAGATATGGATGAATGTTTCACTGATAACTTAGGAGTCAAATGTGGAAGCTATTAGGAAACGTGCGAATGTGAAGGTTACACGCGGGTCCACAAATCACAGCACAGAATCGGTTCCACGTGGGAGGTTTATTAAGGGAAGGGGGTTACAGAGAGAGGGAGAGAGAAAAGGAAGAATCAGGGAGTGGAAGAGGAAGAAGAGAGAGAGAGAGAGAGAGGGAGGAAGAGCAGGAGAGCGGAAGAGGAAAAAGAGAGAGGAAAAGGGGAGGGTTCCAGTTCTCTTATAGGGTGATCAAGGGCTTGCGCAGGTAATTCCAGGTGGTTAGGGTGTCTTCACAAATGCCTGATAACCGGTCTATCAGGTCCCTTGGGGCTGGCCATAGAAGTGCCTGCTTACTGATCCCAACAGAAGCAACGCAAATGCCTGCAAGCAGAAGACAAATTCCTTCTGTTTAAGACTGTGAAGTAGAAACGACACACAGCCATTAAGATATTAATTTCAAAAAAACCCATGGAAGACAATCTTATTAGCGCATGACTGTGTTCCATTATAAGGCCGAGGCAGGAGGGTCATGAGTTCAAGCAGAAAGACACTGCCTCAGTAAACAAACCAGAAGAGAAACAAATCCAGACACTATATGCCAAGACGGGGAAAAGACTGTACATGTTTGTGTACATGCAGGTGTGTCGGTGTGAACACATGTTTGTGGAGGCCAGGGGTCAGCCCCAGGTGTTATTCCTTGCCTGTGTGTGTGTGTGTGTGTGTGTGTGTGTGTGTGTGTGTGTGTGTGATGAGTAAATGTTTTCTCTCCCTCTACCTTTATGTAGCTTTAGGGATAGAATTTAGGTCATCAGACATGTGTAGCAAGCACCGTTACCTGCTGAGCCATCTCACCACTTTGTCTTTTGAGACATGGTCCCTCATTGGCTCCAAGCTCACCAAGGACGCTGGGCTGTCTCTGTCTCTTCAGCACTGGGCTTACAAGCACATACCACTCTGCCCAGAGCTCAGTTCCTCGTGCTTGCACAGTGAGCATTTACTGATAGTTCCCCACCTCAAGAGAGGAAACTTTTGTTCTGCTTTGTTCTGTTTGAGACAAGGTCTCACCATGTGGACCAGGCTTGCCTCAAACTCACAGAAATCCACCTGTCTCTGCCTCCCAAGTGCTGGGAGTAAAGGTGGTGAGGTGGCTCCGTGGTTAGGAGCAGTAGCTATTCTTCCAGGAGATGCAGGTTTGAGTACCTCGTGCTGGCTCACAACTGTCCTTAACTAACTCCAGTCTCTAGGGATGAGACACTTCTTTGTGGCCTACGCAGACGGTGTACAGACACACACACAGGCGGAACACCACACATATAAACATAAAAGTAACGGAAGAGAAAGAGGAATGTGAAAAATAATCGATGCCGCTCCTCTAGTGGGGTGGTGACAAGTCTCTAAATATTGTTTACATTGGCTTTTCAGTCTTTCTCAACTTTATTTTGATTGTGTCTTTTTTTTTTTACTTTTAAAAATACTTTAAAATACTGTGTGATGTGTGAAGCAGCAGAGAAATATCGAGTGACCGAAACTGCTCCTTTACATCACCTCTTTCTGCTCTCACTCCCTGTTCCTACCCCAGAAGTAGACACAGAGTAAAGTTTGCCACATTCTTTCAAAACTGTTTTTATGTATGTGTTCATGAACGTAAATGTGAATATTCATAAATTTCTCTTAAGAGAGAAAAAGGAAAAGCGGCATATAAATTAATTAATACACGTATGATTTTAATAACATAGTTTCTCATAAGAAATGCATAATTTATAACATCTCAGTGTCCTTAACAATGTCCCTCTAACTCATACACACCGATCTTTCTTCCTGGCTTTCTAGTTTTTCCAGCCTTCTGCCTGTTTTATGTCACCGACTTTTCACTTTGAAGCTTCACTGCAGATTTTTATTACTCTGTGCTCCTGCCTGCATTAGCTCCTTTTCTCTTTGCCTTGTCAAAATAACCGACAAAGGGAACTTCGTGAAAGGGGGGAGGGTTCGTTTTTGGCTCACAGTTTGTGGGTGTGGCCCATTGTTGTGGGTTAGTCGTGTGAGGCAGCCGGTCACGGTGCAGACAGCCTGCCTGCAGGTGCTCAGCTCACCTTCACCTTTTTAGTTCATCCAGTGCCCATCTGGATGGTGCCGCCCAGGCACCTCAGTGAACTCACAGACATGCCCAGAGGTTCGACTCCTTGGTAACTGTAGATCCTGTTAAGCTGGCAATAAATGTCAATGGTCACACTGGCCATGCCTGGGAACAAGGGCCATAAAACCTTTGTTTTCTTGAACGGCTGCAACCAGCACCACCTCCCCGTTGTCCTGATTACCACACCAGCCCAGATGCTCAGCCTCTGGGAGAAGTGTGTGGAGGCGCGTGGTGACGTCAGGCTAGGGTGGGAAGCCTAATGGTGATTCTTCTGGTAGTCTGTAGTAGTATGTACAGGTTACAGAGCATGTCCATATTGTTATCTTGATTGGAAAATAATAAGGGAGCCTAGAAGTTTTAAAAGCAGAGCTTGCCGACAAATCAGAGCATTGATTGCCAACAAGAGAAACAAACTCCATGTGACTATGGTGACTTAGATCTGGATCTAAAACTATTCTGAAATTGAAAATAACTTTTTAAAGCAATGCTTATTGTATCTTGTCATTGCTTCAGAGTTACAGAGTTTCCTCATCAAAGGTGGATTCTCAAGACTCTATGTAGGAAATTCAAATATCTAGCCCTATGGTAAAAATATAGACAGAAAGAGAAGACATAACCAGAAAAGCAATTTGAGCCAGAACACAGCAATAGGAGGAAACTCCTGCTGGGAGCTAGCAGGGAACAAGAATTCAGGTCTGTGCAACGAGCTTCTATAGCTTAATGTTATTTATATCCAGTGACAGCCAAAAGAGACACCAAACATGATTATAGCACTACCTCATACTGAATTGTGACAATATGGGAAAAAAAGGTAGAACAACATTTTTCAAAGTATATTTCATAGAATGGGATTTTGTTTTAAGTGAGAAACCAAGTATTATAATCAAATAAATCTTGAGAAATTCCTGAACAAAATGAAACAGTACTTCTTTCTTACAGACTTTGGCAGAATCTTTGGCTTCTAAGGGACCTGGCTTCTATAATAAAGGCTATTTATTGTACTGGATGAGAGATTTTAAAAACTTCATTAATTCATTTAAAAGTATTCTCGGGCTGGAGAGATGGTTTAATGGATATTGACTCTTGCCAAGCAATTGTGAGACACAGAGCGCAGACCCCCGGAACAGCTCAATGCAGTGGTGCACTTCTGCAATCTCAGCAGGCTGCAGTGAGATAGGAGGGGGAGACAGAGGAACCCTCAGCAGCTTGAGCCAACTATGCTAGTGTCCACAGCCGTGGACCGCAAGAGCCTCCTACCTCAGACGAGGGGGAGGTCAAGGTCTGGTACTCAAGGTTGTCCTCTGACCACACACATGTGTCAAATGTGTGCTTATACTCACACACACACTTACACTCATACACTTATGAGCATATTCACAACTGTCTTCATTAGGTTTCTATTGCTGTGATAAAGACGATGACCAAAAGCAACTCGGGGAGGAAAGGGGTAATTTCATCCTACATGTCCTGATCACAGTCAGGGCAGGAATTCAAGGCAAAAACCTGGAGGAGGCTCTGAATCAGAGACCACAGAGGAGAAACATGACTCTTCCGAACTTGCTTCCCAGGGCAGGCTCACCCTGCTTTTCTATACACCCTTGGGCCACCAGCCCAGGGTTGGCACCACCCACAGTGGGCTGGGCCCTCCCACATCAATCACTAACTACAAAAGTGCCCCATCCTGTTGCCTACAAACCAGTCTCAAGGAGGCATTTTCTCCATTGTGGTTCCCTCTTCTTGGATAACATTAGCTTGTGTCGAGTTGACACAAAACAAACCACAATCAGGACATACACATTTTTTTTTTTTAAAGATAGAAATAACGAAATAACGTTAGCCATTTTCCTTCTAGTGAGAATCTTTTGTTCCCTCTCAAGAAAATGCCTGGCAGATACCAGACAGTCTGCATTAGCATCACTCATCCCCTCAGTTATGTTTTCCTATAAAAATGCTGTTCTGTGAAAAAGCCGCTAATTCAGTTAGAAGCTCCTAGAGTCAGAGCCCAAGCACACTGTACCCTGGCGGCCGCCTAAGTGCTCTCTGAGCACTTTCATTTCCTCAAGAACTGGCGTTTCATAAAATTGGTGATTTTTACTACCACCTTTTTCTTTTTTAGCTGCAAGTCTAACAGCATAGATCATGGTGACAGCCAGTACAGTTGCCCTTGTTAATGCTTTCGCAGTTTGTGTGCTATAAAACTGGCTTTGGCACCTTCAGTGAGAGAGGCGCTGGTATTAGAATTAAATATGAAAATAGTTTCCTGCTTTGCAAGCTCGTATTAAGGGATCGGATATCTGTGGTTCAACACCACGGGAAGGCTGACACACATGAAGTGTGGGGGTTGGGAGAAGCAAAGTGAGAGGAGGAACAAGTGTATTTCGAATTTGATTTCATCATATTTTGAAGGGGGCTCTTGACTGCACAAAAGTAAAGTGCCACAGTTTGCAAATCCTACAGAAAATGGCAAGGAAAAAAATGAAAAAAAAAAAAAAAAGGAACTGGGAGGAGAATCTGGGCCTTTAATGAAGATTGGTAGCAGGTCACACTAGGTCAAAGTTCAAATTGTTTGCTGGACCCACACTGTGAGAGGAAAATGGAGTTTAGATCTTTGTAGCAATAAAATGCAAGAACAAATAATATTCCCTGAAATGTGACTGTTATTCATTTAAGAGCAACTTAAGATCTAATATGGTATTCTGAAAGCTATTTCTTTTTTAAGGATGTATTTTTTTTTCATGTGTATTTATTTATGAGTGTTTACATGTATCTCTGTGCACCACACACATGCCTGGTGACAACAGGAAAAAGACAGGCGTCAGATTTCCTGAACGGGAGTTTCAGGCAGTTGTGAGCTGCCTTGTGGGAGGTGAGTTCTCTGCAAAAGCAGCAAGTGCTCTTAACCACCGAGCCATCTCTCCAACCCCTTGAGTGCTATACCACTCAGATAAACGGAAGTATGAAGTAAGTAAGCCAGAGATGGTGGTATACATCTGTAACCCTAACACTTAGCAAGCCGAATCAGGTGGATTGTAAGTTCCAAACTGTCCTGGACTACACAGTGAGTTCTGAGTCAGGTTGGAGTACATAGTGAAACTCTTGTTTCAGGAAAACAAAAACAAAAATCATCTTCTTTGCTACAATTAATTTTTTAAATGTTAATTTTTATAGGATTTCCTTGAAAATTGTGGTACTTGAACTTTGTATAGCTCAGAGCCAATTTCAAAATGCCATCAACTTCCTTCCCTTGTTTATTCTTGTGTTTTCAATCCCTGACTTCCTCTGAGGTTTATGATCCAGGGAAGTTTCTACTTTTCCTTCCCATGAAAATGGACACCGTTTATCAGGCACAAGTGACATTTGGTTGCTTCTCTCCACACCGGGGCTCCCATTTGCAATGATTTCCTGCTGTCCATTCACCTTTCTGCCTTTTACTTTTGTCCATAGGAAGGATCCTATCATGTAGAATGAAGAATGGAGGACAAAACCTGTGAGCCAGAGTCCGGTTCTGCAGACATTGGTTCTTCCCTCATCCCATGACAAGGTTCTCTAGTTACTTTACGGCTTACAACGTCCAAAGACTTGTAGTAGTGACAGCAGTCATAATGATAAAGATGACGATAATGAAGATGATGATGATGGATTAAAGCTTCACCTGGAGAGTTTTCAACAAAACAGAAGGAATTTGAGCGTGTTGTGGGATTATTGATCATTTCTCTCTGGTTCCCATAAAAATACTCTGGCCTACTTCTAAGTGGAAGGGGAGCGTTTCCTGTGCCTGGTCCCCAATGGGAAGATACAGGGCAAGTGCCCCGAAACACTACCAGGCAAGGAATACCGATGGCTCATCCCCTTTGCCACTGTACCTTTCTGCAGAGCGTAACCCTTCGTGCTCTGCAGCTGGGATACTGCGCGTTCAATTTATAACAGCCTCCTCAGAACACTGTTAGGCAGACACCTCCTGTTCTTAGAAGCCTGAAGGGTTAACCACCCAGGCTTCTGTTTGAAAAACAATAGTGAAAACAGCAGCGGAAGGCAGAAGAGGGTGGGGAGAGGGAGACATGTACAATTATGTATGTTTCTCAAAATGTGGGATGGGTTGTGCTCAAGTCAGGAAAATAGTTAGAAATGTGATATTAGTGCTCCATTTAGAACAGTTCAGACAAGTTCTTTAAAAGGTTCACTGTGTGATACTCAGCATGCTGAGCCGTGACTGCCAGTGGGCTCAGGAGTAAATCAGATGTCTATACCTTCCCCTCCTAGGCTCAGGAATACAGGGAGAAGAGGGGCTGGAAGACTGTTAAGAGCTGGAGAATGGAAGGAGTGTGTAGGAGGTGCATTCTTCTGGCAATGGCGAGGCTGTTACACACATGAGCCTACAGAAACAGTGGCTGTCTGTACTCATCAATATTCCGTCATCCACAGGCTGGGAGCACAGATAGGCAGGCAGTGGTTGCTAAGGGAAGAACAGCCGTTTCTCAATGGTAGCCACTGCCCCATTGCTCTCATTCAAGTGTAATTCCCCATCTGTGCTCATTTAGGCAGCCCCAGTTAAAAGCAATGGACATCCCAAAATAAGAGGGGTAAAATAAAAGACATAATGTAGGAAGAGGACTTGGAAGAATGAAGAATAAATGGTTTGGTGGGAGGGAAAACGGTTAAGGTTAGGATTAGAGGATAATATGAAATTGTGAATGAGTACATCTCTTAAAAAAAAATAACTCCACAAATAATTTTATTCAGTAAACGGTACAGGGCTCACTTCCACACAGAACCAACAAAAGCTAATCCCGAACTATCTGTATTGGAAAATAAATTATTTTCAATAAATAGAAGTGCTAAAAGCAAGAACATGAAATATGATTTTCATAGTTTTATGTTGTTTTCTACATCAGTGCAACACTGATGTGTCCTGTGAGGGAAAGCAATCGCAGAAGATCAGAAACGTCCAAATGTAAAAACTTAAGTCACTTGATGAAGATGTTGGCTTTCCTTTAGGATCCTACAGAATTAGGTTCCAAGAACCGACCCCACATTCTGACAGAGGTAGAGAGAGAGCTTGGGTTTGTGTCTTCTGAGACAGGGTGTGTTTGTTTGATGTGAGGGTTTTGTTGATTTGTTTTTGAGCCGGGGTCTGACCCCATCACCCAGGCTGGCGTATTACTTGCTGCAATCCTCCTGCCTTTCCTTCTTTGGTGTTGCTATTACAAGCCTGAGCCACTGCACTGGCTCCCAGGTAGTTTTCCCTGAATCATTTTTTTTCTCTTTTAGCAAAAATGTGTGATGGAGTAAAATATGGTAATTGCCAGTGTGGAACCAGTCAGAGGGCATGATTAGTGCTAAGCTACTAGCATTTTCACCTGATAACATTTGCCTTGGATACTCTGAACTGTCCTGCCCTCCAAAAACCTGGAGTCCATTATATGTTGGTTAATTATTACTGAACACAAGGCCTGCTTTGGAGCATTTGATATACCAAATTTCACTTCATTGGAGAAAACTGATTTTCCCACTCCTAGCAGGTGTAAATGATGGTTCAGTTGTTAACCTTTACCCTAGACTCTAAGTTTTCACTCATTCATTTTTTTAAAACTATAACAAAACAACAATAACAATAATAATAATAACAATAAAACCTACCACATCGAAAGTTGGACAAGACAACCCAAAAGATGGAAAAGAGACCAGAACAAGGCAAAAGAATCAGAGACTCGATTCTTCACTCAGGAATCCCATTAAAAAAAAAAAAAAAAAAAAAAAACCTAAATTGGAAGCCATAATATTTATGCAGAGGACCTGATGCAGACCTATGTAGCCCCTGTGCTTGCTGCTTTAGTCTCTGTGAGTTCATATGAGCTTTGATCATGTTAATTTAGATGATTTGTCTTCTTGGCGTCCTCCATCCCTTCTGCTTTACACTCTTTCTGCCTCCTCTTTCATGGCATTCCTAGAGCTATGAGGGGAGAGATTTGATGAAAACATCCCATTTAGGGCCAAGGTGAGAGTCTCTATATGATGTTTGCCTGTGGGCCTCTATCTTTGTTTCCATCTTCTGCAAGAGAAGCTCCTCTGGCTGAACAAGGCACTACTCCATCAGCATAGCAGAATGTCATTACGAGTCATTGTGTCACTACAGTTGTTTTCTTTTTTTTTTCCAGACTAGTATTATTTGTTTTACCCTTGGTCCCTGGGCCTGTTTACCCAAGCAGTGTCAGGTATGGTTTCTGTCTCATGGAGTGGGCCTCATGTCAAATCAGTTATTGGTTGTTTACCCCCACAAGCGTTGTGCCACCATTGCCCTACTCTGCCTTGCAGGCAGGACACCATTGTAGATAAAGGGTCTGTGGCTGGCCTGGTGTTTATGTTTCTCTTTTGATAGTGTGCAGAACACCTTCCTGTCCTAAAGACGCTGGAACCTAGGGGTAAAATGCTAAAGTGGGCACCAGCTCAAAATCTCCACATTCAATGAGCTGTGTAGGTACTGTCTTCAGCAGTAGGGACTTGATCGGTTTGGGGAATGCAACCTATAGTCTTGGCAACAATCTGGATTGTTCTGGGAGCCTCACGGAGCCCTGTTAGCCAACAATTCAATTAGATGTAACCCACTACCGGTACTGAAAGCTTTGTTTGGTGACAAGAGATGGCCAGTTAGGATTCTGTCTTCTCCATTATTTAGGGAGTTGGTTTAGAACACTTTCAAATATGTATTTATTTTAGGAAGTTCCTACGGTATGAGATTTTCATAGTACCCCTCAAATTCTCCTTAATTTTGGCTGTCTCATCCTGTATTCCCTCCCACAGCCCCTCTCCACTCCTCTTCCACACTCGATCTTCCCATTCCAGCCTCACACCACCCTCCTTCATCCACATCTACCTATTCGATTTCCCTTTCCTAACGAGATCTGTCTGTTCCTTCCAGCCCAGTGGTTCTCAACCTGTGGGTTGTGACCCCTAAGGCCATCAGAAAGTACAAATATTTGCATTATGATTCCCAACAGTAGCAAAATTACAGTTATGAGGTACAATGAAAGTAATTTCATGGTCAGGGGTCCCCACAACATGAGGAGCTGTATTAAAGGTATTACAGCATTAGGAAAGTTGAGAATCACTGCTCTAGTCCCTTACTCTAAACCTACCTTCTGTGGTTCTATAGATTGTAGCTTGGTTATCAGTGACTTAACAGCTAATATTCACATATAAGTGAATACATACCATATTTTTCTTTCTGGGTCTGGGATACCTCCCTCAGGATGATTTTTTTTTTCTAGTTGTAACCATTTGCCTGAAATTTTCATGATGCCATTCATGCTGAGTAATACTCCAATGTTTAAGATAATTCTTCATGTCATTGTTTTTAACAGCTGAGTTTTAACAACTTCGTTGTGTAAACATATCACATTTTCTTTATCCATTCTTCTGTGGAGGGACATGTAAGTTGCTTTCAATTTCTGGCCATGATAAGTAGAGGAGCAATGAACATGGTTGAGTAAGTTTCCCTGTAGTAGGATCGTGTCCTTTGGGTATACCCATTGCTATGGATCGCAAGGTAGATCAATTCTCATCTTTCTGAGAGACCTCCATCCTGATTTCCATGGCTGTACAAGTTTGCACTCCCAACCACAATGATGAGTGCTCCCCTTGCTCATCATCCTCACCAGTATGGGCTGTCATCTGTATTATTGATCTTAGCCATTCTGACAGGTGTAAAATGAAATGTCAATGTAGTTTTGATTTACATTTGCCTGATGGCTAAGGATATTGAACATTTCTTTAAATGTTTCTTAGCCATTTGAGATTCTTCTGTTGAGAATTCTGTTTAGATCTGTACCACATTTCCAATTGAATTATTTGTTTTTTTTTTTTAAATATCAAGTGTTTTTGAGTTCTTTATGTATTTTGGATATTACCCTTCTATCAGACGTGAAATTGGTTATATATATATTCCCATTCTGTAGGATACCACTTTGTCCAGTTAACAGTGTCCTTTGCCTTACCGAAGCTTTTCAGTTTCATGAGGTCCCATTAATTAATGTTGAGTTTAGTGCCTATATTATCAGTGTTCTGTTCAGAAAGTCTTTCCCTGTGCCAGGGGGTTCAAGGCTATTCCCCATTTTCTCTCTTTGATGAGCCTGTAGTGTTCTTCCCTAGCTCTTCTGAATAGTTTTGGTTTGAAGTCTATTTTGTCAGATATTAAGGTGGCTACATCAACTTGTTTCTGAGGTCTGTTTGTTTGGAGTATCTTTCTCCAGCTTTTCACCTGCAGGTGATGTCTCTCCTTGATGTTGAAATGTGTTTCTTGAATGCAGCAGAAGGATGGATTCTGTTTTCATATCCATTCTGTTCATCTATGTCCTTTTATTTGAGAATGTTGGTGTTGAGAGATACCAATGACCAACGATTCCTGTTATGTTGGTGGTGATGGTGGTATGTCTGTCCCTTCTTTTGACTTTGCTTGTCTGGATTATTCATTCCCTGTATTTGCCTGAACGTAGTTAACCTCCTTAGGTTGGAATTTTTCATCTTGCACCTTCTGTAGAGCTGGATTTGTAGGTATTGTTTAAATTTGGCTTTATTGTGAAATATTGAGAAAATATTGAGAAAAATATAATTTTTCTCCATCTATGTTGGATCGAATGTTTTGCTGGGTATAGTAGTCTAGGCTGGCACTTGTGGTCTCTTAGAGTCTATAGCATACCTGCCCAAGCCCTTCCAGTTCCTAGAGTCCCCAGTGAGAAGTCAGGTGTAATTCTAATAGGTCTGCTTTATGTGTTACTTGGTCTTTTTCCCTGTCTGCTTTAATATTCTTTCTATGTTCTGTGTGTTTAGTGTTTTGACTATTATGTACCTAGAGAACTTTCTTTTCTGGTTCAGTCTATTTGGTGTTCTGTATGCTTCTTGCCCTCTGATAGGTATTACCTTTGTATTAGGGAAATTTTCTCCTATGATTTTGTTGAAAATATTTTCTGTGCCTTTGATCTGTCTTTCTTCTCTGTTATTTATTTCTATGATTCTCAGTCTTTTCATAGTGTCCTAGATTTTTCTGGATGACTTGTACCTGGGGTGTTGTAAGCTTAACATTTTCTCTGTCTGAGGTACCTGTTTCTTCAGTGCATGTCTTCAATGTCTGAGATTCTCTCCTCCATTTCTTGTATTCTGTAGGTGAGGCTTGTCTCTGTGATCCTGTTTGACTTTCTAAGTTTTTCATTTCCAATGTTCCTTCATTTGGGTTTGATTTCTTATTGATTCTGTATCCACTTTTAGGTCTTCAAAGACTATAGTCATTTCCTTCTACTGTTAGTGCTTACATAGATTGCTTTAAAGGATTTATTTGTTTCCTCTTTTTGTTTCATCTTCATAAAAGCTGTTTTAGGGGATCTTACTTGTGCTTTAGATAAGTGGGAGCATCAAGGTCTGCTGTTGCAGTGTTGCTCTCGTGGAGACATTATCCTGGCTGTTCCTGTGTCTATTCATCTGGGATTTGGAAGGTTGTAATTCTAGGTGCTGATATCTGGTATTGTCTTTGTTGGGTGGGTGTGTTGTCTGTAGGAAAATCATTTGGGGTCCTGATAGGTGTGAGTGCTAAAGGTGCCAGGTAAAATGTGTTTCTCAGTGTTAGAAACTAAAAATTAGGAATAGGGAAGAGCTGTGGGTGTTGTGGGGAGGGCTTTAAAGAGGGAGGAAAGCAGGGTATCCCATCTGCATCCGCTTGGTTAGTCCCCAGGGTGTGGGTGCAGAGAGTGAGAGGAGGCCATAGTAGGTCTTCTAAAGAGCTAGAGAGATGGGACTTGGGAGAATGGAGAGAGAGATATAGACCTGTAGTTGGCCTACTTGCTTCCCTTGTCAGGGTGGCCTGTGGGTTCCCAGGGAGTATCTGCTGGAGCTGGGGGCTGAGACAAAGTAGTGAGTTTGGGGACAGAATTTTGGAAGGAAAGATCTGTGTGATCCACTGGAGATGGGTGCAGAAAGGGAGGTGTGTGCTACAGCAGGTGTGCTGTTGCAGAGCTGGGGAAGACTGGAGGATTTGCTTTGAAGGATCAGAAGAGTGGCCTGCGAGTTCACGGGGAGCAGTGCTGGAGCTGGGGGCAGGATGCGTGGGGGGAGAGAGGTGAGAAGCACAAGGTCTGTGTACTGTCCACTGGAGATGAGGTGGCAGGGGAGGCTGCTGCAGAGGTGGGGGTGAGACTGAGGAATGAGACTCGGAGGAACGGAGGTCGGTAACCCACCTGCTTCCCAGACAGGAGAGGTACTTAACATTTGTAAGCAGCAGCATCTGACCTAGCAAAGGACACGATGTAAAGGCCTTCCTCTAAGTTTCTCACTTGCCTGACACTCTGGACGTGGACATCATTTTCTGGACTCGCTTGCCTCATTTCACTCCCTAAGCCTTTGCCTGTCTTTTTCTTGGCATCACTTTAGTAGTTATCATCCTTGGCTCTCACCACAGTTGATCATTGCCCTTCCATCTGGAGCTTTCACTCGGGTCCCTTTGTTCATACTCAACTGTGAACAGCCTTATCATCTGCTGGCATGTCCTCAGGTGCCACCATCTAGCAGTGTTTGTTGATGTTGATTTTGAAACCCAGGTGATATTTCTGTAAAGGACCGGGTAGAACATATTTATCTTTGCCCCACACATACACTAACTAACTTGGCCCCCATGCACTGTTTGCACCAGTCATCTCTGCATTGCTATAATGTAATACCCCATAAGCAACTAACTTAGTAAAAGATTATTTTGGTTCATGATTCTGGAGTTACAGTCTAGGATTAGTTAACACCATTCCTTTGGGTTTCTGGTGAGGGTGGCACATTATGGTAGAATAATATGGCTAAGGAAGGAAGATGAAAGATGAGTGACTAGAATCTCACGGTCAATGGAGATCCGACTCTTCACAACCCAAGGTTGTGGAATAAACTGTGGTTCTTCAAGGTTCACAGAACCTCCTGATAGTGCTTCCCTGGAAACAAAGCTTCCACTATACAAACCTTTGAGTCTACTACCCATACTCAAACTGGAGTCATACTGACAAAATGAGCACTGAATGGAAAAGGAGATAAGAAACACTTGTATTCTGGGCAAAACCTACAACTGTTACAACTTAGTCTCATGTGGGAAACAATATCATTTCCAAATGGTAATTAAAATTACATTCCAGTATTTGTGTTTTTCAAAGACTATTGAGAGGATCTCAGTTTAGCTCACTGTATTTAGAGACTGATTTCTTACAGGTCCTCCTGGGCTAATCCCCAGTCCTTCCTCGGCCTTGGTGGCCACACTCCCATGCTCTGCCCTCTTCTTAGAGCAGTGAAAGTGCCCTGCGGTGTCATCTGGAGCGGAGGAAATACACAAAGGGGGACCATCGAATACGTCACTGCTGTCACTACAATCAAGTGATCGCAAAAGCTACAATCCGGACTGCTGGTGTGGGATTTACTTCTGCCTTTTACTTCTGAGCAAAAGTTCAAAACGAGGTGGCTTTTGAGCTACCACTGAGAAACTGACCTCCCTCGTCATGAGATGGTGAGGGCAGAACCCTGAAGAAAGGACGGACATTTTGAAAGGTGTGCGCACACGAACAAGGAGGGCGTCAGTCCTTCCGTAACATCACAGCCGAGGTGGATGAGCGGCACGAGTGAAAATGGAGGGCTCGTAGATCCTTTCTCAGATTAAAGAACTGGAATTTTAAACACATAGTTTTGGGGCAGCAATTTTGAAAAAAGGATTGAAAAAAGCAAGCTTGCAGGTGAAAGGATGTTCTTACAATGATATAGAAAACCTAGGATAAGCCAGGGGCCTATAAATATCCCAGCAGTCAAGGAGGCAGAGGCAGGTGGATTCCTGTGAGTTTGAGGCTGCCTGGCTTACAAAGCAAGTCCAGGACAGCCAAGGCTACACAGAGAAACCCTGTCTTGAAAAAAAAAAAACATACATACATACATACATACATATGTACATACATAAAATGAAAACCTATGATAGGGGATGGAATTATGTAAGGGCATTAGGTCTAAAAGCTGACTGGACACAGTTAACAAAGAAACTGAGAAGTGCGGGTGATCTGGTTTACAGCTTGGGAACACAGATAAATTAGGTAATAACAAATACGGCAGAGACAACAGGTTGTTCATAAATCAGAGGAAATGTATTTTGTAGAATGACAGAATGAAAGGGCTCTGATAATTCCCTAATCCGATCCCAGAGTGATGTGACCACTTCATTCTAACAGTCTCCATTTAGGGGAACTTTTTGGTCAATCTGTATTTACTACATATTTCTCAGACAAGTTCCTCCCTCCTAAATTTGTAACTTTATGGTGAATTCTATTTGCTTGCTCAGAGGAAGACGGGTGCCGTCTCCTTTGTCTGTCTGGAAATTCTTCCTACAGTGGAAAGCTGAAGATACTATGAACCTTTAACATGGTGATTCATAGGAATCTTCGTACGCCCACGCTGTGGCATTAAGGCTGGGGGTTTGATAATTTTTCTGCTGACTAAAAGATCTAGGCTAAGCACTAGGAAAAGGCAGAACAAGCGGGGAATGAGTAGCTACTGTTCGGGCTGTCTTTTACATTTGAAGGAGAGCTTTAGGTTTTAAGTTCACATAGTCTTATTTTTCATGAAAGGATATGTTCTTCAGTGCTTTGTGGCTTTCCCTGGGGCATCTTTGACTGCAGAGCACAGACTATTTTCCCAGCAGGAAAGATAACTGATCTGCCTCCCAGTTCCCAGTCAGGCATTCCAGTCTCCTTTCCCTTCAGAAACTTTATTGGAAAAATAAGCAACACCAAAATTCCATAGCAAATTTTGCTCACAATTCTGTCACTTGATTAAATCAATATTTTTAGTTACTCTGTTACATTCTAGTCCTTGTCCATAGGCATGGTCAAGTTTTTACGTCTTTTGTGAGAGAAACCAAATTCATATGGTATATTTTATATTCTCACTTAGTGTTGTGTTATTTTTCCATTAACCTCAACTTTGGCATCCCTTGTAACTTCCTCTTTGAATACTGTGAACCTCACCATATCTGTCCATGATCATCCGACAACTAAACATCTATAAACGCATATGGATTTTAGTGTACTCTTCTTTTAAAATTTATTATTTTTTAAATTTGATTTTTAAGATTTCTTAATTTTTTATTCTCAACAATTTTAGACATGAGTGTAATGTGTTTTGTTCATTTTCACCTCCCATTAATCTCTCTTTTCCCCTCCCACTATCACTGAAACTTTTCTTCTTTCTTCTAAGCCCTCTTCCCAGTTTCATGTTTTTTTGTTCATCTGTTTTGTGAGCCACTGAATTTAACTACATTTGCTTACATTTATTAAACGTGGGCAACTTAACAGTGGCCACGCCACTAAAGAAAATTATTCCCCCTTCCCATTTGTGGATTTTTAATATATGTTTTTAAGTTGGTAACTGCAAATATTTTTACTGAAACTTGTTTTTTAAAGGCATCCTTAATACTTGACAACATTTGTTATATTTAACAGCTGTATGTTTTTCATAGTAGAAATATACTAGAATTACATTAAATTTTTCTCTAAGTTTTACTGTGACAAAAAAAGCTACAAACATTTTGACATGCACATCTCCTTTTCTGAAGAATTAATAGTGAAGCTATATATGCCAGAAGAATGCACTAGCTAGCAGTAATAGCACACCTAGGCCCCAATGTAGAAGACAACTGCCTTGGACCTTTTAGTGATAGCCTTTTCCACCAGACAAATAGAGCATGGGCCAAAGAGGAGGTGCTCAGTTACCCCAAGCCCCCTCCCTTTGAATGACATTGACACCCAAGATGCTAGAATTCTTTTTGTTGTTTGTTTGTTTGTTTTTTACTTTTTTTGTTTGGTTTGGTTTGGTTTTTTGAGACAGGGTTTCTCTGTGTAACAGTCCTGGCTGTATTGGATTCACTCTGTAAACCAGGCCGGCCTCAAACTCAGAGAGATCTGCCTGCTTCTGCTTCCCAGAGTGCTGGTATTACAAGCGTGCACCACTGTTCAAAGCAGGATGCTAGAATTCTTAACTCCAAAGTCCTGAACCCCACTTATAGGGCCCACATGGGGTTCTTCCTGTAGCCCAGGCTCCTCCTATTCAGGCCAGCCTGAGCCACTACTGTAACCATGCCTAAGGGATAGCCCAGAGGTGCTTATGGAATAGAGCATGGTTGGAGGCAGAGAGGAACCTGTACACAAGGTTCTCAGTGAAAGCTGAGGTTCAGGTAGGGAGAATGTGCTAGTATGTCATGGGCTACAGTCTGAAGACAGAGGCTATATTTCTAGAAATTTCTAAACTTACTATGGAACCAGTGTTACCTTCACACCATATGAAGAAACAGACCTCACAAGAAAAGTACAGGCTAATCTCTCTTGTAAATGTAGCCACAAAAGCCCCTACAAGAAAATTGAAGCCTACATCCACTCAAAAATCTGCCAACATTATTTACAACACAAAACCAGAAGCAACTCAAATGTCTACCGACTGAAGAACAGGATGAACATGCTAATAGTGTGTCTACACAACTGAATATTGTTTGGCCTTAAAAGCAAAGCAAGTACTAGCATGTGCTAAAATATGAAAGAACGAACCACATGAAGTCACAACCCTATTATTACATTTATATGAATATCCAGAATAGGTAAATTCATAGACAGAAAGTAACTAGTGAGTACTAGATGAAAAACAAAAAACAAAAACAAAAACAAAAAAAAACAGAGAAAAACTGGCAATAGGCATAGGGCTTGTTTTTAAGATAAAAAACTTTATGAAATTAGTAATGATGCTTAAGCAATGTTAAAAAATTACTAAAGACCAATGAATTCCTAAAAGGAATGAATACTCTAAAAGGATCAGTTTAATGACATGGCAATCATATCTAAAAAAGCTGGTATTCTTTTTTAAAAAATAGATTTGTGTGTGTGTGTGTGTGTATACCTATGTGCCTTGGCACACATGTGTGGAGGTCAGAGGATAACTTTTGGGGGTTGGTTTTCTCCTTCCACCATGTGTGTTCCAGGGATAGAAGTCAGATAGATCATCAGGCCTGGTGGCCAAGTGCCATCTTTGCTGGCCCTGTCAGCATTCTTTTTAAAATGATACTGGTTTGGTCTCATGGGTCATATTTTCTAAAATTCACTATTGTAGACCGCTTGTGTGTCAGCTTTCCATTACCGCAACAAGTTATAAAGAAAAAAGGTTTCTTTGGGCTCAGCATTTTAAAGGTTCAGTCAAAGATTGGATGGTTGCTTTGTGTTGGGTGGGCACCATGTCACCCGAGTACACGTGACAGAGTGAAGCTGCTCACACTTGACCAGGATGAAAAAGAAAAATGGGAAGGGATAGCTCCGTCCCCCAAAGTGCCCTTTAAAAGGACACCCTCAATGGGTACCCAGTATGTCCCACCTCCTGAGTCTACCACCTTCTACTAGTGCCACGGAATATAGTCCTGATCCAAACTATAGCATACATAATGCGGACACAAAGGCAAAGTCATACACTAATGTTAATTTTAAAACAAAAAGGCTGCGAAAGGAGGGAGGGAAATCAAGCACTTTCTTTTCTTCTATATGTAGCAGAGCCAAAATGATAGATGTCTGGAATCCACCTGACTGGGTTTGAAGGCAAATTTGTCACTAGTCAGCCATATCTTCATGGGGACAATAATAGTGTCCCTCTCTCCTACAGCTCTTGTAAGTATCTAGAGCACTCAACACGGTGCATGGTACCTCATAAGAACGCAGGGCGTGTTGACCGTTAATTATTCTCTCCAACTGAAAGTCGGTCTCAGCAGTCTCATAAGGTGATTTTTTTTTTTTAATTTGTGGCACAAGTGACATCTCAGCGAGCATGTCCCCTGCACTGTGCCATCCACCTCACACTCAGGCCGTGAGTGTGGTGGCATGGATGATGAGGGTAGATCATTAATACATACGAGAAGAGATGCTCTTATCTCTAGGAGCTATTGTTGGCTCTCTTCAAAGGCTTTCCTTTTGCAGTATCTGAAATACATTGTGAGAAATTAATTGGTTTTCTCAATCTAATTTCTAGTGTCAGCTGTGACATCACAAAGCAAGCTCCCAGATGGCACCAACGGGGCCCTTTATCAGTGGTTTCAGCACCGATGCCAAAACAAAATGAGCCCAGCAGCCTGATCAAAATATCCACACAAAGGAGTAGCCTCTTGTGAGTGAAGTTCAGCAGAGAATCAATGAATTAATAGGTTATGGTTCTGTAAAAGAATCTTTACAGATTTTAAATCATAATACAGTAAGTCAGGAATAAATCTCAGACCTGCCCAAAATGGATATAAAATAAAAAAAACATGGCATTGGAAGTAAAACAATTTCTGAAAAAAGAAATTCCAAAAGAATTGGAACCCACATTATTTTTTTTCAGTTAGAAGTTAATTTTTAAAGAAAAATCTGATATTTTAAAGCACGCTTAGTGATGTTAGTCCTTTGTTCTCTCTGAAAGCCCCTGAGAAGGATTCCATCTTTCACTATGATTTTTTTTAACATGTTTGTCAGTTCTGCACTGCTCTTGTTCATTCTACAGCTCTTAGCCATCTGTCAAGTTTTCTGAGGAGCCTGAAAAATCACATTTAGGTTAAACTCTTATGATCTTAAAACCCGCGACTGTGTCATAGTCAAGGGCTCCTCTTTCTTTTTAGCAGAAATATGACACCTTTCCCTTTAGAAGTTTCGGCTTAATCCTGAAACCAGTCTTCAGTCTGACAATAAGTCAGATTTGAGGGTGTGTGGACTGTCAGTAAAATACCTGAGCAGTACACGCTTCAGTGTGGCCTGATTCTCTCAAGTTTGCTCAAATTGTGTGTTAATGCCTCTTGAGCCGTGTCTCATGTTGTCCCTCTCTGGGATTTTAAAAATTATTTTTAATAATTGTGCTTTGTGTGTACAGTATGTGTGTTTGTGTGTCATATGTGTGCAGGCCAAAGGCCAATCCTATAGGTCTCCACCTTATTTCCTGAGCCAGGGTCTCTTCCTGAGCTTAGAGACCAGAGTGCACCAGCTGACCAGAGTGGCTACCCAGGGAGTTCCAGCGACTCCTCCTGTCTCTGGGGCTATGGGTGTATACCGCCACACCTGTCTTTTCTGTGGGTGCTGGGTCCTCATAATTGCATAGCAGGTGCCAACTGAGCCATCCTGCCAGCTCCCTCGAGTCCTCCAAGATCTGCCTCTTCTCTTCACTCACCCCCTGTCGTGGCTAGTATCCTGTCATTATCAGAACTGCCGAACTCGTGGACTTCACCCTCGAGAACCCGAAGCCAGCTCACAAATTAGTGTCACAACTCTCCAACTCTTCTGTCTTTTCATCTCTGACCCACCGACTGCACCACCTATAAAATCCTCGGCATCCCCCCCCCCTCAGGTTTCAGCGTGCCTGCTGACCTACTTTAGACTATCCATGGCCTTTGCACTCATACTGGTCCTGCTGCCTTTCCCCCAGTGAGCTCATCTGGCAAAGCTCTGCCTCTAGCTGAACTCTGCTTTCAAATTATACCATGCCTACAGCCTAGCATCTGGGGAAAAGGTCGGTAAGGATGATGGTACATTCAAAATCCATGCTCTAAACCTTCAGGGCTCTGAAACCCACACCACAGTTATTTTCAAACTTAACCTCTTGTCCCTTCCAAAACTCCTTCCTGCTCTCTTTGAGGTCCTTCCTCCGCCATCATAATGCTACATTTTCTATCTAAAAACAAAATGTTCTTCCCAGGATCCACTATCCCTGCCTAGTGACTTTTTCCTTTTGCCATCTCCAATCTTTTTTTCTCTCCTTGGTCCATTATTTTTGGATGGCTGTCTATACAATTCTGACACACATGATCTTGCAAAAGTCACTAATGATTCTGTGTTGCCAAATCTGGGGAAGAGCCCCTGTCCTATCTACATTAACCTTCCTGAAGTAGCTCACAGGTAGATAAACCTGCACTTCCTAAATGACAACCTTTTCTGCCTGATATTTCCATAGCTGGCAACTTCTTATGGTTAAGAACTGAACTTCAGTGCTTGTCATTCTTGGGAAACTAAACAATAAGAAAGATCAGCATTCGTTCCAGGCATGCTGGTGCGACCTGTAATGCCAACACCAGGAGCCTGAGGCAGGAGGATGACAGTGTAAGGCTAAGCAGCCTGGGCTACATAGTGAGACCCTGTCTTTTAAAAGGAAGGAAAGAAAAGATTAAAAAATAATAATAATAAAAAAAAAAGAACTAGGAGTAATTGAAGCTTCTCAAACGTGCGGATACTTCAGGGGCGGGCCAGCACAGAGATAACTCAGTGATACAGGACACCACTTGGCTTGATATATACACATATCCCTTTCCTGACAAAGCCTGCAACCTGACTCCTCCCCCCACCCCGCCTGCATCAAGCTGCATATATATATATCTTGTTCCAAACAAAGCAGATCTTCTCCAAACACATCCTAAACATACCTGGTAAATAAGGAGAACAGGCCAAATCAACCTGAAATGGTTCTGGGTGCATGCACAGAAAAGCAAATTGCTTTCTTTGAATAAACCTTTAGGAATTTTTTTCTTATTTACAATATTATGCCTGTGAGTGTATGTAAAATTAAAATCAGATAGGTCATGGAAAAGGGCATGCGCAGTAATCAAAGACTTAGATAAGTCTGTTGAGAAAAATCACCCATGTCTCACCCCTAAGCAGCCAACTTCTGTCCCTGTTGGACCCATACAAGATAGCCCTGAACAGTAACCCAGTGTTCGTGAGTAACTATCGCTCATGGCCTCTCGTTGGCTTGAAATGCATCTATTCCGTACTCACCTTTTCTTTCTGAATAAAATCCATTGCTGCTTTGAAATTTGTGTATACCTCAAATCTTCTTCGAACAAGAGAGCAAGACCTAGAAATTCCCTCTAGACAAAGGCCACTGGTAACACTGGCAACACGATATCGAGTGACTGTAAACAGTGGCTCACTTTTTGTGCTTTAAATACGTGTATCTTTTTACAATTGAAAAGTACAACTTCCTTCCTGAATTTAAATATACTCCAACTGTCACTGAAAGCTAGAGACTGTGTCTGCCAGTGTCTACCGGAGCTCACCGTGTTGTCTTTCCAGACCGTGCTGTATCACCATGTGCACCCGTCTTCGTAAGCACAAGTTTCCCTACCTGAAGAGTAGATACAATCCCCCTTGCTTAAGACAAGGAACGTGTATATGTTCGCATGAGTGTGTACACCACACTCATTAATAGTGATTAAACGCTCACCTTGAATTCATGATGCTTTCAGTGTGTTCACTCACCTGCACATAACCTCTCCTGGGGAAAAACCAGGATATACGAGCTTAGACTACCTTGGAATGTAAACTCTCCTTACGATGGGACAGATAGCAGTACCTGTTTACACAGTTCCTTGGGGAGAGATAAGGAAATATGACCGACCTCCCAGGCACTGAGCTGATGAAGGAATGATTGAGAAACAAGAGAAGAAGCAGATGAGCCAAGGGTAAGGGGCTCTTGGCACTGTAACTGGGAGCTGACCAAGTGGTCACTGAACTGGGTGGCGCATTTGGCATCCCTGAGCCTCCAGAGAGTGAATGCTGTCGGCATCCCGCCCAGTCTTCGTCCCCAGCTATTCGGCCAACCACAAACTTCCAACTACTTCCCGGGAGCCTGAGTGAATGGATGGCACCGCCGTTTGCTGCACTTTATTTTACAGCCAATGCGCCTTCAGAGTGAAACATGCTGAAGAGACAATCTTTAGAGTGCATTTACCCACAAGGCTTTATGCCTTGTTAATAGCCTTCTAAGCTGAAAGCTTTTTGAGTCTCTGAAGCTAATTCTGGAACACATTAGGCATATTAAGTGAAGGATATATGAGGCTCTAACCCGATTGAATGAAATCACAGAAGGATCTTTTGATTTGCAATTTGAAGACAAAGAGGGACGCCTACATAATAACTATACCACAGGAGAAGCCATTGCTCCTTGGTGCTTTTGAGGGCACAGCAAACTTAGGGATCTCCATATTATTCTTGAAAGAAATGTATTTTGCCCTCAGCCTTCCCTGCATGGAGAAGGTGTTCAAGGACATTGCCACTGTCACAAAGAGCTCCCAGTGATTTCTGCTCCTGGTCCTCATACCTTCAACAATCCAGATTTGTATATTTAGACAAAGAATGAGGCAAGATTGAAAACAAAACTTTCTAGAACATCTTTGTTAGAAAAATAAAACAAAACAAACACCCTAGAGAGTATCTAGACGGATAAACCCCACGGTCCTATCACTAATTCTGCAAATCTGAGGATGGAGAACTTCTGGGAAATTCAGTTTCTTCATGAAAAAGCTGGTGACAGAGCTGGTCTTTAGGAAGTGAGAGGGTATGTTCTGTGACGTTGTGATTTGAGGACCAGGGGGAAGCCACATGCTCCAAGTCTCCTTCTCATTAGCTGGAGACATCATTGTTAGGTTTGTTCCTCAGCTTTTCTGGGAGCTGTCCTTGAAGCTAATAATCCCGGGAGAAACATGGGACAGATGGAGACAGAAATTCTACTCTACCGTCGAGGACAGTGTGGAGGGAGAATCTTTCACTTCCATCAAGCCAGACCGCTGTAATGGTGACAGCGATGCAGCAGCAGGCTTTGGGACTTTCCACATGTCCCTCTCATCACAAAGAAGTTTACAGCAACTTCAAGTTCAGTCATACCTACTGTGTCAAGATCAGTGGTTCTCATGATTGCATGACTTTTCTACTTCTGTCTTATCTATCACATGACTTTTGTTATATCTCAGCTGAACTCCTTTATGAAAAACGTTGGAGGCATAAGTAAATGAATCTTTTATTCCTCTGATAATTTAAGCATAAATAACAAATCTGGAGGTTGCTTTCTTAATTATTTTCAGAACTGATTTGGTTTGGAGTCAGGGGGCAAATACATACATTAGCATAATTTGGAAAAAGTGTACATCTGAAAAATGAAACAAGACACAAATTGCAACAATATTTGTACCGTTTTTATTTGTAAAAATAACCATCTGAATGCATGTCCATTGTATATTACAGGTAAGTACTTCATTGCATTATTAGAGCATTCAGTAGTTGCAAAAGTATGAAACTGTGCTGGGGAAGGTTCAGTCCAGTTCAAAGTCCTTCACTGAACCCAAAGCGATTTTCCTCATTTTTACACTCAGGACGCTTATCAGAGTCATTCAACTCTGGTCCACATTTTAAAACTGCAGACAAAATCCCACTGAAATTACATAGTGGTTTATGCTGTTACAAATATGTTATACAAAATATAACACTGGCACAAGATGTGTATCATCGTGCTTTGCAAGGATATATTGCACATGCCGAAGCGTAGTCTGTAGACAAAACTACTAAACAAAAGATTCTTGCACTGGAGCTTCAGATCACTGTGTAGGAAACTCACAGAATTACATTTTACACACACACACGCAGATTGTCACTATCTTAAAATGCTGTTCCCCTATAATACTGACCTATGGTTTACAGTTCTGTAAGAAGAAAGCATTTGAGCACTGCAAAGCCAAATACAATTCCTATAGAAAACTTGAGCATTTTCGTTCAAAGGGGAGGGTAGAAACAGGAGAGGTACATTCAAAGAAAGGAAACTCACTAGGATTATATTGCTTCAATAACACTCAAATGAAAAATACAGAACATTTCATGGAACATTTCCAGGATATACAAATATAAAAAGGCACTCTAACGTCATGTCACACGACCACAAAGGGGTGAACTCCTCGACCAGCACAACGGGTCCGCAAACCAAGCTGCTCAACAGTGCGCGGTGTAACTAGAGCAGCAAATCCATCCGGTGTTCTTGTTCTTTCTCAACAATAACTCAAGCCACCGCTTACTGCCCAAAGTCCCAGAACATACCATGGTGCCCTTTTAGTAGTGATGAATAGAAATCCCCTGAGCTATTATTTACTGGGACGTTAGGCAATTTGGAGATAGTAATGAATTTACCAGAGACAGACAGACACCAGTGAACAAGGATGTGCAGTGGAACATGGTCCTTGTGGTGTGGCTAAAATACATTCCAAGAACAATGCATTTCGGTAGAAACACGGAGCCACTGGGACGACTGAAAGTATTTTCCCCTCAGAAAGCGATGCTGCATTTATGAGACAACTGAAATATATAGATGTTATTTCTTCTAAAAAAGTTATTTCTTCTAAAAAAAATTTGGTCTTGTTGGATGGGGGAATGGGGAGCAGAGCCAGAGAAGGGGAGACAGACAGACAAGTAGAAAGACAGAAAGACAGAGACCAGCTCAGAAGAACGGCTATTGGCAAGCTTGATTTCCTCGTGTCCCTTTGTCCTTTATCAGAAAGAGCCAGGGAAGGTCAGTGCATCTCTGTGGACACAATGGTTCCTGCTAGGTCACTTCTTTGCTGAAGGGACACCTTTGCTCTCTGCTGCATCACCAGCAATGCAGGTATTTCATTTCCTGCCTTAAATGACAAACCAGCAAGACTTCCATTCCTATAGAAATGCTACAGCAAATCACACCTCTTCAGTGGGAGAGCTGCTTTAATCTTCAGGGTTCCCTAAAGATGAGGTCATCGCTGCTCATTAGCCGGCTGTCTCCTTATTTAAAATGCACCTGCTCTAAACAAAACAACAACAACAACAAAAACAGATGGCGAGGCACATTACACCAAGAATGTAAAAATGAAAACAAAATGTTGCTGGTGTAAAAAAAAAAAAAAAAAATTTTTTTTTTTATAAAATCATTATCAGTTTTATAAAACCACTGAACAGGTTTTCATTTGTGAAGAGCCAACATGAATTTTAATTAAATCCAGGATATTAAAAGAGTAAGGGCTCTTACAGCTTGACGAAAACAACAGAATACGTTCTCCGGGTCTGATCCAGATGTGATAGGACACTGTTTTTAAAATGCTATAAAATAGAACATTCAAAGGAGAAGAGAGAATCCACTGTAAAGCTGTGCCCCACTGCTGCGGCTTTCCTGGATCTTCAGCATGGAATATGGCACTCAGGCTTGTGTTTGTTTTTTAATTCCTTTTCTTGGCATAGTGCCCGTACTTGGTATCATTTCCCATTCAGTTGTCAGGACCATGTGGTATTTTTTGGTGTAGTTTCTGTAGTCTCTGGGTCTTTCTTTGGGCTACCTGTATCTAGATAATCTGCTACATCAGTTCTCATCTCACAGAAGGGCTCTGATTGGCTATAAAGCCGGGCCAAGCAATGGTAAAACCCAAGAGCCAGCTGGTGGAAGTGGGAAATGCTGGGTTTAATCCTAGAGCTATTGGCTAGCTCAGAGTCCAGGCTCTTCCCCACCTACTTTGTTATTCTAAATAGGTAGGTAGCAACTAAAACAAGAGATGGGGAGAGACAGAGGTCAGAAGGGAGGGAGGACAGGTAGGAGAGAGGGAAAGGGACAGAGGGGAAAAAAAAGAGAAACCTAAACAGTGGATATTTCCTCCGCATTTGTTTCATTTCAAATAAATACAAACACATTTACATCAAAGCATACGGACATATTCTCTAGTTTGAAAACTAAACAAACAAAAACCTGTTGTCAACATACCATCAGTTACAAATGTCAAGCAGTCAACTAGAAATGTGTCATTAGAAATATAAAATACAACAAAGACTGGTATGCAAAAAAGATTACATTTTAACCCCATAGAAAAGTTACAACAGTTCTCACTTGCATTTAGAAAGAAAGAGTTTAAAATCTCCCGGTTTAGGCAGAAACATTTTGGTCCTCATGGATAGCTGGTTGACGAAGTATAGACATAAATATTCACATGTGTCATGTGTATGTATGCAATTCTTAAAGCCTCATTCTTCTTTTCGCACAGCCGTTCCAGGTGGAGAACGGGGTCCATTCGACCTAGAAGCTTTGGCAGAGGGAGCAGACACAGGATTCACAATGCTGATTTTTATTACTGAAATGACTGGCAACTGGCTTGCACCTCCACATCAACCATTTCTGCTTTCTGCTTTCACTTTCTTGGTTTCCTCTTACAGGCACACTGTCATTCCTGTGGCATGAGCTTGACTGAGCAGCTATTTTGCTATTCTACCATTGAAGGACAGTGCCAGCCATTCTAATGCCCTTACAAAGTTAGCATTTTCATTTAAGAGCAGATTCAATAAACAGCGATTTCCTATTTGACTTGCATATTGTTTCCAGTTTTGGCACAATGCAATTTCACCTGAAATGTTATTGGAGAGAGTTGGGATCCATTACTCCACTGAAAAATTACTCACAGGTTTCTTATGGAGAGCCCTGGTGCTATTCCATTTGTGTTTAACAAAACAGAATAAAACAAAACAAAATCATAATCAATGCTCACATTCATCTGGCAACTGTAACTGAGATCCTGGGAAGAAGCTCAGTATTTACGGCTTCCTAAAGAGGAGGCGGGGTCAGGTGTACTCCCTTAAGAGGTTGATTTATAGGCATTATGTCTGAAGATGAACCTTGACCTTTGGCTTCTAGTGAGGAAGTAAACAGCAGAGTGAGAAGAGGGTCTAGGCATTTCCTATCTCTTCCCTCCCCTCCCAGGGGATGTGAACTTCACCTTTACAGACCTCAGAGGACTCACTGGCGAGTATGTGAAAAAAAGAAAGTCTTTAGACTGAACATTTGTTTCTCTGTTGCATTATCCACATAGATGAAGAATTACGTACTTAATTTTTTTTTCCTTACTTAAAATGAGAGGTAGACATTCATAGAAATACCTTAGACTTAAAGAAAACATGAAGCAAAACACAACCCAGGCCCATCTGTGTGTGTTTCAGCCTACAGCCTACTTGCCCTCTCTTGGTTAGACTGACACCTTTCCTCCTGGCCTCACACACTTGAATGCAACAGAAACCTGGAATTCAAGCTGCCACCCCTTCCTGAAACACAGGCAATTGAGGAAACGCCTCTACAGTCCAGAGTTAGAATGTTTCCGAATCAGAATCATTTTCATTGTACCCATCCTCAGAGCCCACGTTGTTACTGCACAGACTAACCCTACTGCCCAGGTTGGAGAGGCTTGATCTGCTCAAATTCTCTTTTCTAAAACAAACGAAGTTGACAGCCGCCATTGAACTGGAAGGAGAGAAAGGCATCATGGTAGCCAGAATGAGGGCCAGGCAGTCAGCCACGTCTTTGTTAGGAGCACAAGCCAGGGCCGGGGTATGACCTGGGCGTAAATGCAGACAAGGCAGTGGTTAGTCCTGAGGCCCAGAGCTGCACAGCACTCCACAGTACATCTCCTACAGCCTCATGAGTGGAGATGTATGTTGCGTTAGAATTCATGCCAGGGAAGAGGAGTTGCTTCTCACAAGTCATGCTGGGGTACAACTGGAGTGGGACAGGAAGGATGTGACATTTCATGGAGGTTCTGGGTTTGTTTTTTTTTTTTGGGGGGGGTGGCTCACATGTCTACAGAAAGCACAATATGATCCCAAGTTAGGCAGATCTCAGCCATCCTCTAGAGAACGGGGACACATGGCAAGGAAGGGAGGTTGGGGACACAAGCCACAGAAACCAGCAATAGGACATCCAAGAGGGAGTTCCCACTGAGAGCACACCATGAGCTACCGACCTGGCAGGAGACTCTCATTTTAACAGGGGTCATTTTCCATGACAAGCGTGTGTGTGTGTGTGTGTGTGTGTGTGTGTGTGTGTGTGTGTCCAGCAGAAAGGGTAAAACCAATAACTGATGTCACTTTATACACACTTCATAGAAAGCACACACCAATTTACTATTCTAGAAAAAGCATTTGAAGAGGTCAGATGTGGGAGGCTGGTTGTCAGTAAATACTTTATGATCATTTAAGAGCATTTTAATAGACCTTTAAAAAAAATGTCACCTCACCAACTAAAGCCACAAATCTGAACCATCACAAATGTGGGGCAAATGATGGTTTGCCATAATTAGGTGTTGTGACTCAGGCCTAAAGTCACATATCATTCAGACTTGAGGCTGTAGAAACTCCTGAGAAAACTGCACCCCAACACATGCCGGGAGTGCTTCGCTCTTGAGATGTACTTGCTGTCTGTATCCAACTTCTAACCTGTTGGCTACAGAGCCCCTTCCACATTGAGCAGTGAGCTTCCTCAGTCAGTCGGAGGCACTGTTCTGATAAAAGTTGGCTGTTTCCTATCACTGGACATGAGGGCCCTCTGTACCCTCAATCCCAAATAGATTATTCATCTTTACAGAGTAAAAACACATGAAGAAGGTCAGGTGTCCTAACACTCCATTTCTGGAAGGGCAGGGATGAGTGGAGGAATTATTGGTGCAGCGCGGTACAGAGTGGTCTCTGAATGCTCCCGGCCACTGGGCACAGCTAAACCCTGAGCAAGGCAGGTTCTAGCGACATGGAGCTCCTGTATCCATAGATACAGACTGAATAGACCTAAGGGCACAATGACAGCCACTCTCCTTTTTGGAGAGTGGGCTTCTTCATGCTCTGTGTAGGGTATGTGATGCTGCTCAAAGAGAAGAAAGATAAGGTGGAAAAACAAAGGGGAGACGTTAAGGACCCTCTGTACTTCCTGCGTGAGCCGTGTTGGGGAGAGAGCAGGGTGCATGCTAGGATACATGGGTTGCAAGAGCAAAACTAAAGAGTCAGCTAAGATTCAGCATGGCTGCTTACTTCTTAGAAATGGGCATGAGCTGCTAAGTCCAACACCTGTAATAGGCAGTTAATTGAGTAGCATTAACATAGCAGAACACTTTAGTTAGATGTCACAGTGCAGAAATCACTTAATTCATAAATATCCGGAATCTTCTCCTTTGCGTCCCAAGGTTGAGAGGCATTGTGGGTACAGTGGTCCTTTAGTAGGATTCTGGTATTCATTAGTTTTTATCATGTTGGAGGAAGTAGAGATAAGAGCTGGCTCATTTAGGGAAGGCAAGTCATACACGACAGGAGGAACTTCCAGCCTTAGACCTTAGTTAAAACATTTTATTCATGCTTGCCAGCTTTCTCTATGAACAAGGTGAGTCCTGTTACATATTTGATCTCAGAATGAGTGAAAATGAAAAGATCTGTGATCCCTGTGCCCTGGTGTGTATACTGATGACACTGAGACCTAGTGTGTCTCCCACCCCTTAGCGTGTGCAGTTGGAACTCCCAAGGCCAAGCTGAGAGGTTGCTGGGATGCCTGAGAGTTTTTGACTGAGATGTGCTCAGCTGGTAATGTCACATGCGACATGGACAACAATGGTGGGCTATAGGCAGACAACGTATTGTACAGAAAGACAGGCAGGTTGTGTTACTTGGGCTCGATTGATTACACACAAAACACTTCCAACGGGAAGAAACCTCTTACTGGCTCTTAAGCAACTCCTCTCTCTTACACTGTCCTCTGGCTTCAACCAATACAACCAGTAGCAATTTTTCCTACTTACCATTTTCATCTACAGCAAGTACACAGGCTCCTTTGGCCAGCAACTCCTCAACTACCACCTTCAAGCCATTGCGTGCGGCAATATGGAGGGGTCTGAAAGACAACACGACATCAGCCGTGATAACATGTTTGTGTGAGTGGTATAGCTGGGACCTTCCAAAAGCCTGCACTGTAGGCCTGGTGGAGGTGGGAGATGGTAGCTACTGTGAGAGGGGCCCAGTGAGAATCCTCAGTCACTGGAGCATGCCTTTGAAGCACTGCAAGACCCTAGCCCACTCCTGCTTTCTTTTTGGTCCTGTTAGTGAAAAGCTGTGGGTTCCTGGTCAAAATGTGCTGCCTCATGCAAAGTGGAGGGGCCAACCATCATGAACTGAAACATACAAAACTGTGAGCCAAAACAAGCCTTTTCTCTTCACGATTCTCTTGGGTATCTGATCTAAAGAAAAACTCACAGTGAAAAAAAAAGTGACATTTTTGTTAACTTATGTCACTAAAAGGAAGGAAGTTATACTTAGGAATCTACAAACAATACAGGGTTATTTTTTGTTGTTAAAAAGAGTCATGTTGACCGTATCTTTTCCAGGTATTATTGATCCAGCTATTCTTATGTGTTTGGCTCAGATCTCTCTGCAAGTGTTATACATAGTCTGTGTCTTAAACAGTCTTGGTGATAGTACAGAGAAGGCCAGGAGAGGAATTCAGGCTCTGTGTGTTCTGTAAGAGGCCCTTCACTGGCTAATTCGAGTCCCTGTTCCACAAAGTTTGTTGGGATGGCTGATGATAATATCCACTCTTAAATCTTTTTAGTATTACATGTCCATAGATGTCTTACTGGATTATAGCACCTTATAAAAGAGTCTCACACTCAGTATACTGTGCCGTATCCTTTATCCTTTAACAATCTTAAATAAATTAAAAAAAAAAAGTGTTCTTTGCCTTTAAAACAAATGCATAAGTAATTTCCCAAAATGGAAAACGAAGCAGCTTTTAGATACTTCACACTGAGGGTTACACTGAATTACATTAAAATATAATTACAACAAATAGCTTAGAAACTGTTCAGATGTGTTCTGGGAACCTGATTTATAAACCTGACGTTTTTCCAGTCAGACTACATAATGCTAATGCATAATACACACAGTTTCCCCAAATATGTCAGTTCATAAGCCCAGAAGATTTTTCTGAAAGCTCACTAAATTTATAATGAAGCACAGAAACACTGGTAGGGAGAACAAAGATCTTCCAAATCCTTTGAGCCATATCAAAAATAAGGGCTCTACCTACAACCGTGTATCGCTAGTCAACATCACAGATGTGCATAAATCAACCTCATGCAGGTGAAGGCAGGTCAGCACTATCTATCACTCCTCTGCCTCTCAGAACTAGACTAGTACGTGGCAGGCTCTTCTAGGTGTTGGATAAATACCATGACTCTGGCCCCACCCCAAATGAGACATCTTTATCATGCCCTCCCCCACAGGCTAAGGCTCAGGGAACATCTCAGGGAAGACGGTAAGAAATGTAAAAGCTAGAGGATGTGGAGAAGAGCGGTGGCGTTCTGTCTTTTGGACATGACTCAGCCATTGCATTCATTAACTCACAGTAGCTGTGCTTAACTGCATAAGACTTGCACAAGATCAGTCCAGGCAAAACCTCAACGTAGATGGGATAGAAGATCTCCCCTCACTGAGGAGCTTTTTGCAGAGGACAGTTGGGGTTGCAGGGGGAGGATCATTCTTTTTGGCAGAGGTGGCCACTGGTAGGTTTCCCATGCTCCAGGGAATGGTCCATGTACGCAAATTGGACTTAATGGGCTCATTGAAAGAAAAAAAAAAACATGCAGTTGGGATGGGGTCATGCTAAGGGGATCTTGGAGGAGGGTAATGGTGATGGATATAGCCATATTTCATTGCATACATGTGAGAAGCTCCCAAAGAATAAATAAAGATAAAATCCTATGATTCCGGGCTCAAGTCAAGCTACAGTTGTCACACTCACGTCTGCAGAGCACTGTTTTTCGCGTTAATAAGGCTCTCATCCTGTATCTTGTCAAGTATTAACAAGGTACATCTCTCATGGCCCTAATAAAGAAAAAGAGCATGAGACATGAGACAGAGATGCAGAAAACCTTCTGAATGCTCACCTGATTGTACTCTCAATTGAATACCAGCTTCCTCTGCCTGAAAACATTCAAAGCTATTTTCTGAGTGATTCCTTTTCTAAAAAGTAGCTGGGCCCAGGGTACTTTTAAGCTTCTACATGGGGCCTATTAGGACTTGTTTAGCATGTGACTGACCTAAAATATCCATACTGAGTATGAATATTTCCAAGATAATTTTTATAATTAACATCCAGAGAGTGAAAGCGGATGTGAACCTTGCTGGGTCACGGGTGATGAAGGGAAGAGTTAGCAGTGCCCTTTAAATTCTTTAGCACTGCTTCTTGAGCATACATCATGTCCTTCCTTCTTCAAGCCTTCAATTACCACCCTAGTGATCCATCTCCCTTGGAGTTACCATGACACCCAAGATCTGTATCACTTATCTTCATTTCTGTTTGATACTATGAAGAAACCCTGTTTCTGATATGTTTTTTTGTTTTGTTTTGTTTTGTTTTTTTTAACCAAAAATAAAGATATCTCTGGATCTTATGACAATAGATGCTTGATAATTAAAAATACCAATTATTAGGTCTAGGGTCATGGATTACTAAGCCTTTGCTAATTAAGGGCATAGATCACTATCATCAGTATTATCTGTGAATTAGAAATGTTGACTCTTCCTAGCACATACACAGGCAGGGAAATTCTGCCTAAAACAAACAAACAAACAAACAAACAAACAAAAAGCTTAGGCCATCTTAGACTTAATAAAGAGCATGTATTTTTATTTGTTTGTTTGTTTGTTTGTTTGTTTTTTGAGATAGGGTCTTACTACATAGACCAGGCTAGCTTTGAACCCTTGATCCTCCCATCTCATCCTCTAGAGTACATACCACCACACCTGGCTAGAATCTGTATTTTTTTAATTTGAGAATGTGACATTCTTAAGTGATTCCTTTACATAAAGATGTCTGAAAAGCACCACAGGTCTCTTCACTAACATACTCTGTAGAGGAACTTTAATTTAGAATGTGGCTGCTCTGGCAAGAGATCACATCCAAAGACCTTCTAAGTCTACGTGATCTGGCTGGACTACAAACACGCCTTTAATCCAGGAGACAAGAGGCAAGCAGATCTGAGTTCAAGATCAGCCTGGTATTGAGTGAGTTTCAGAAGAAAAGCTTAGGTCCAGGTGTGGTGGTCCACACCTCTAATCCCAAACAATGAAGATGAAGTCAGTTTGCACAAGGAAGCACCCATGTTTGAAAGTGATGCCTACAGTGAGTGCCAGAAAAGGTGACATCAGGAAAGGTGAAATCAGAGAAAGATTTGACAGAATAGGAAATTTCCAACTACTTAATAGGCAATTCAGATAGAGAGGTGACAGTTTTTACCAGGACAGTAATAGACCAGTTGAAGAGTGAGAACTCAGGTGAAGATGAAATGAGCCAGAGAATGACAAGGAGCCAGGAGATTAGAGCAGATTGCTTGAGTTAGTTGGAGGCTAAGCAGAGCAGAGCAATCCAGGGACTGAGAAAAAAGACAGACTGAATAAGTCAGCTGGGAGAGGAGTTTGAGCCAGAACAGTTGAGTTGAACCAGCCAGCCCAGAGCTTAGTAAGAGCAAGAAAGAGTGAGCTTATTCAGCAGTAAGTCTCAGAGGCTGAAAACACTCTAGGCCTAGGTTAGACTGTATGGAGGTGAGAAGCTTCCAGGACTAGGTCTAGGTTAGCAGAAGGAGGCAGTAAGCCTCCCAGACAACAATTTCCTCAGGCAAATAAAAGTTACTTTTACAACACTGTGCTTTGACATAAACTTTCAGATTCTGAGCACTTCTGTTGTTTCCAAGTTCTTTCCAGAGCAATAATACAAAATATAAAACCAATGAGAGGAATGGCTGAAGCCAGGCAGTGGTGGCACATGCTTTTAATCCCAGCACGGGAGGCAGAGGCAGAGACAGGTGGATCTCTGAGTTCGAGGCTAGCCTGGTCTACAGAGAAACCCTGTCTAAAAACAAAACAAAACAAAACAAAAACCAAAAACCAAAGAACAACAAAACAAAACAAAACATGGAGAGGGATGGCTGAGATTTCTGATACCGCTGGTTTCAACTGGCATTCTATATAATGCACTTTGTAAAAATCACACACATAGGCATTTTTATGTATCTTTTATGGAAGAAAAAAAATCTACCACGCTTTTTGCACATGGATATTGCTTTGCAATACCATGATTTGGGGCTGTGTTCTCAGTGTCTTCAAATGAAACTCAGTGGAAAGTGTTTAGAGTTTATAAGCCATATAACTAACAATCTTAACCTGTTGTGTTGTACCAAAACATATTTCTACAACAGGGAGACAGAGTGGCAATATCAGGACAGGTAGGATTGCAAGCGGTCAATGCAAGTGAAACAAGTCTTCATTATTCATTCTGACGGGTGGAGCATCCTATCAACCCAGAATTCTGCCCCTTCCTTCTCTCCCTTCATTTTCATGAACAGTTGACAGAATCCTGAGAAATGGTCATTTAGCTAAAATCCCTGCTATGTAGGTCCCAGATGGACAGATGTCCTGTGGTTTCATACTATGACTGCAACAGTAAGCGGCGCTGTTTAAAACCCATTACATACTTTACTGATAGCCAGATGTAAGGGAGTGTTCAAGTCCTTATCCTTCACAGTCAGGTCAGCGTGGGCACTGTTCACCAAAATATCTATAGACAAAGCCAAGAGAGAGTTACTTAGACTGCATGCCAACCACGTGTTTTAGTGTGGCTACCAAATAGCACAGCTATATTTAATGTTTGTAAAAAGGAGTAGTTTGCTGCCATATTTGTTGCATTCAAATGGGAACTGGGTGGGCTAGTTCCCACCATCAGCTGAGTTTCACTGTTTCACCACTCTTCAACCTTTGGGCTAAATCCAAGTACAGTGCTGTTATTTCCAGACAAGATGGCTCTGCTGCTGTATCTTGTTTCTGAGAGATTTCATTCAGGTGTCAGCGTACTTTGCTGCAGTCCTCCAGAGACAGTTACAAAAGCTGCAGATGACTGAGCACACGGGTGACTTCGGTAAAACTGGCCCTGTCAGGTGCCTGTGCTTCAACAGCGCTGGCTCCTCTGCTTGAGGAGTTTTGGAGAGGCCTAAAGTGTGAAGTCCACAGCCCAGGTACCTACCCACAGCACTGGCCTGCCCGTTCTCAGCAGCCATCATCAGCGCTGTTTTCCCTGAATTATCTACAGCATTCACTTGAGCATCGTGTCTCAGAAGCAGCTGCAGGCACGTCGCATGATCACCGAAGGCTGCTGCATGGAGGGTTGTCCTGAAGGTTTCAAACACATACGGTTTATTGCCTTCAAACATTGCCTGCGGAAACTACCAGGAACCACATGAGGTGTTCTCTAAAGATTCAAGGCATCTTGGCTATCAGATATAATGACCAAATCCTCTCTAAGGATTACTCAAGATGGTTACTGAAGCCTCACCTATGCAGACGGTACCCTTTAGATTTTGGGGGGAGGCTTACCCAATAACCCTGATAAGAAAATCAGCATGTTGCTGACCTTTTAATCTTGAGTTCAGGTGAGTTCTCACTCATCTATGAGACAGGTACTTTTAACTTAATTAAGGGCTAATTTGTAGGAAATTTGTTGGTTAACTAAAAACTTTAAAAGCCTATGTTATCTAAAGCAGATGGTAGGGCTCCTGGGGAAGGCGACTTGACATTACTCATGAAATGGAAAAAGCATTAGCCTTGGCAAAGTTGCTCCACCTAGGACCCCATCTCCTGCATACATTTGGCCTTGTAAATAGATTCACACATAAGTGTTCACTCTGCCACTTCTTAGAAATAGCAGAGTATTGAAAGAAACATGAATATTATTCTAAAGAAGTCGGGCTAAGCAATGTGTTATGCATTCATTCGATGAAATAATATGCAGCCTTAAAAAGCAAAGTAAATTTTTATGTTTAGTATGGAAGGATCTCCAGAATACATACATATATAGAGATATATAATTCATATGTGTGTATACACATATATGTATATATCTATATATATGTTAAAAGCAGAACATGATTATATAAAGTCCATTTGTATAGAAATAGTCTTTATATATATTCAATGTCTATTTTGTAGATGTGTATAAAAAAGTATAAGATAATACAAATACTGGAAAGAATTGTGCATACCTGCTTTATGTAAGGCAGGGGCTAGAGATTCTGGACCAAGAGGAGCAATTTTTAAAAGTCTATATCCTTTATAATATTTGATTTAAAAACATACTATGCATTACTTTCTCAATTAAAAAATCTTTTTCTTTTGTCCAAGCCCTGTCTATGTCCATGATCCTAGCACTCAGGAGGGTAAAGTCAGGAAGATTATGAGTTTGAGGCTAGCCTGGGCTTCATAGCTAGTTCAAGGCCAGCCTGAGCTGCATAGCAAGATTGTCTCTAAACACTAAAGGCTGGGGATACAGTTCAATGGTACTTTTTGGCTTGTCTAAGGCCCTGGACTCAATTCTTAGCACTACTAAAAGTAAGTGTATATTAAAAAAAAAAAAAGCAAATGTTCTACTAGCCTACAACTTGAAACAAAGGCCAACATTCAAGACTAAGAGCGTGACACCTTTGCATCACTTACCTGCCTTTGTTATCCCTACAACTGACGATGCTGGAATCTATGGCCCCCAGTAGCAGCGATGCACAGTTCTCATGACCATTTATTCTAAAATGAAAGTAGATTTTACTGTAAAGAAACTCATTAAAATTATATATTCCTCCAGACCTCGTTTTTATATGCACTGTATATTTAGCAATTTGATGTATTTTTAGAAATCCGATGCCAATATATGTGGCATGCTGCAATACACTGAAACCTCCCACTGCTTCCATTTAGGACCTCCGCATTTGGTGATGTCCAGACATCAAAATGGAGAAGACAGAGATCCTTCACACATGAAGTCACCCTGGTTAGTATCTTAAAGATGTGTTCGTTTGTATTTTCTACGCACCAGTGTTTTTCCAGCATGTATGTATGTGCACTGCATGGGTACCTTAGTGCCCAGGGATACCAGAAGAGGGTACTAGATCCTATGACACTGGTAAGGATAGCTGTGAGCCACCATGTGGATGCTGGGTACCAAATTTGGGTCTTCTACATGAGCAGCAAGTGGTCTTAATCATGGATCCATCTCCCCAGCCCCTAAAATCACCTTGATTCTCTCTTCCCTACTCTTTACTGATGTGATTTCATGCCTCTAGTATCTCTCCAGTCAAATGACCCAGCTTGGTGGGAAGTCTGCAGACAATGTGAAGACAAAGGACTTTCAAGCCTCGCACCCCAGGCTGACTCGTGGAACCCTGACTTCAGGTCCCTGGAGTCTCTGAATAACATTTCTCTCTATGAACTTGCAATAACAAGTTTGAAAAGGAGGAGGAGAGTGAGGAAGAGGAGAGAGGAGAAGGATCGGGGAGGTGAAGCAAGATCAGGATGAGGATGAGGAATTATATGAAAAGCCTTCCTGGTGGAAAATTTCTAACCAGCTACAGATGTATCAGGATTAACCTTGGCTTCTTTTCCAGAATTTGCCAAGCAATGGAGGCTACCACTGAAGGGTTCTCCAATCTACAAACCAGGCGGCTCAGGCCACTGCCCTCAGTGTCCCCTTGTGGTACATGAGTCACCTTGGAACTATGGCTTCTGGAAAATCATTAACGTGAGAGCCCGTGCATTGCTAGCAGACCTATTGTCTTTAGCAGCAGAATAGAATACATTAGTCTTATCGGATCTGAATGCTTTTTCCATTCATAAAAGGTACTTTTTCTACACATAGTTAAAGGACAAAAGCAGCACCATAGCTTCTCCAGCGTTTCTACTTACATTGCACAGTGCAATGGAGTGAAGGGATTACCGATAAATTTTCGAAAACATTTTTGCTCCAAAAGTACCTCTATGCAGTTTTCATTACCTGTAAGGAATAATAATAATGATAATAAAAATTAGAGAGCTCCCAAGAAAGAGACTTTGCTCAACACAGTCTTCTGGTTTTGTTTTGTTTTGTTTTTAATTTCCCATTAAGCATTGGGTTCTAGCATATGAATTTTCCTGAATTGGCTGAACGCTTGTTCTCTGTGGAATAAAATTAACAAAATGTTAAAATGTTATTAGCTATGCTCACAGGTGTTCTGAGATATAATGAACAAATCAAGCAGTGAAGGCCATATGGTCTGGTGGAGAGAGATAAAGAAGCCACCTCATCTGTAAGCAGCAGAGATTCTAGCCACCCTCAGCTCTTTCTAGATGCCAACATCGGCATGCCTCAATTTTCCCAGGTTTGTAATGGAGAAATTTGCCATTCACCCACACAAATAGCTTAACTTATGATCATGTACCCAAGGGAAGGGGCATGTGCCTTGTAGAAAAACAAACAAAAATGGCTCTAGATGTAAATTATCATGGCCATGGTTTTAGTGGCACCTGGCCACAGTAGGCTCAATGAGCTTTTTTTTTTTTTTTTTTTTTTTTTAGAAAAGCGCATGAGTAAATGTGAGGCATGATGGTAAATAGCTCTGACATGAGACCTTTAAACCTTGCCCTGCCCTGTCTTAACTAGGGCTTTTAATGCTATGATAAAGCACCATGACCAAAGTCAACCTGGGGGAAAAAAGTATCCATTCTCATCTCACAGTTTGTCAAAGCCAACCATCCAGGGAAGCTAAGACAGAAACAACTGGAGAGGGCACAGGAAAATGCTGCTTCCTGGCTTATTCCTCATGGATTGCTCAGCCTGCTTTCTTCTAGCACCCAGGACCACCAGCCCAGGGATGGCACTGCCTATAGTGAGTTGAGCCTTCCTATATTAATTATGACCTAATTAATAAAAAAAACCTACCACAGGTTTGCCCACAGGCCAACTGGGTCAGGGCATTTTCTTAACTGAGGTTCTCTCTTCCCAAATGACTCAGTTTGTGTTAGGTTGACATAAAACTAGCCAGCACGGTCCATTTTATTTGTACGTGACCTGAGACAGTTTATTTGTGACTTTTTGAACCTCAGTTTCCTACACATATTCACAGCTGGCCTAGGAACATCCACCTTGCCCTGTCACAGACGATGGGACTTTGTTAAAGACCTAAGTGTCCTTTGGAACATGCTGTACAATTTTAGGACGGGTAGGCATGGTTAGTTGGCTTTATCACAAATCACCAACCCAGAACCTCTTCTTGATTGACCTCAGGGCTAATTTAGTCAAAGTTCCCACATGGGCAGTTTGAAATACTAAAGTACAAACAAAACCTTTCTAAAGGGACACGTTGATAGTTCTTTTAGAAGGACTGAGAAGTAAATGATACTATCTAACTTTCTCATTGCCTCCAACCATCACTCAGTGGTCATGGACAGGAACAACTAAGGACAACAGCTGCACATTCCGCTCCGTAGAGGGAGGCTGGGCATACAGCTGAGACTGAAGAGTGGCACTTTCAACAGTCTACACTGCCCAGTGAAGGGGATGCTGGCAGCTTGGACCTCTGACCTCGAGGGAGGCTGCTCTGGAACCCCAGAAGTGTGGATGCTTGGGAAAAGCCCGCTCTCCTTCACTTGTAACTGGACCCAGCCCCAGGGTGAGGAGGCTGTGGTCTGTGACAGACTTGTGTCTGCCCTCACCTTCAGTGATTTTCAAAACAACCTTCCCTTCCTCATGTTGACTCTCCCTTGCCAGAGAGAGCTCACGGGTTGTAGGTTATTTTAGGGCAAGAAAGTTTGGGATGAGAGTGACTCATGGCTGGCAGCATTCCTTCCTGCTACCAAATGCCATTTTCAGTTACTGAATAAGGTCACAGCAGCCACTGGGTTGCCTAGCCAGCTGTAGATATGGTAGTTTTGATGAAACCGCCATATGTCATTCTGTGTATGCCCGTGCCGCTGGAGCAGAAAGATCAACTTCAGGTCTCTTTCCCTGCCATTTTACATCTTCTCTACATCTTGTTTCCTTTCTTTCTTTTTTTTAAATTAATTAATTCAATTTACACCTCGGTCATAGGCCCCTCTCCCCTAAACATATCTTTTTTACATGCGAAGTCAAGAGAAATGCTGTCTTGCAAAACTATAGTATAAAAAAATATGTGCAGATGGACTGGACCTAGGCCCCTACACATATATACCAGAGGGGCAACTTGGTCTTCCTGTGGGCTTCCTAGTAAGGGGAGTGGGGGCTGTTTCTGGTATGGACTCTGTTGCATGCTTTTTGATCACTTGCCCCTGGTGGAGCTGCCTTGCAGGCCATTGAGGAAGAGGATGTGCTCAGTCCTGAGGTGCTGGGTGGGCTGGGGAGCCCCATTTCTGAGAGGTAGGGGAGAGAGGACGGCAGAAGAGGGAGAGAGGGTGAAACCAGGAGGAGAAAATGATGGAGACTACAATTGGGATGTAAAGTGAACAACTAAGTAAATAAAGTTAAAAGTTAAAAAAAAATATGCAGAAGACAGTAGAAAATTTCTGGTAAGCAAACAGGTTAAAATTAAGTTAAGTGATGTATTTTAGTTAACAAATATTTCTAACACATTAAAAATTATTTTAGGTAAAAAACTTATAGTCGGCCAGTGGTAGAAGAGGAGCAACCTTTTGTTTTGTCTTGTTTTAAATTTAGGCAGAACCAATGAAAGAGAAGACTAATGAAAACACACAAGCAGTTTTAAGTCATGGAATTAGAACGCAGAAACTCTTCCCAGAAGTCATGATGACAATTTCCAAATTAAAAATCCTAATGAAACCGACATGCAAATGTAAGGGCACAGAAGTAGAGTAAAAAATATCTGCAGAAAATATCCGTTATCTTGGCTGGTGTGAGATCTTCTTACAAAGGCTGGTTAGAGAGATACCATAAAATAGTTTCAACCTCAAGACATCTGCATGGGAAAGGGCATTTAAAACAAGGATGAAAATCACCGCCAACATACAGTGCGGAAGATGTACACAGCTAAGATACCAGGCTTACAGTTGCACGAGAAAACACAAGCTGTCTCTTTCAGTAAGAGAAAGCAAGCATGGATGGAGAGGACCACTCTCAGAGAAGGAACCACAGCCCGTAAGTACAGCCATAAGCATGGAGACGCACACTTTAAAAGACATGTTTGCACTTTTGTTGTTGCCAAAAATAGAGGTAGACCCACCCTGGGCTAGCAACGCTGTGGGGAAAACACTTTCATCACATTATGGAAGCCTCTTGTGCAAAATATTATTCCTTACAGTTTAAAAACACACCCTTCATTTTAAAAATTTCAACTTCTGGATATTTAATGAGATTTTTCATGTTATAATATGAACATGCATACTTGCCACAGTGTTTATGGTAGGAAAGAAAGCCTAAAGTTAATCTGAATGTCTCTTCAAAGGAGATCTGTTCCAATAAGCAGTAAGTTCTGAGGAGTGTGTCTATGTGTGTGTGTGTAGCTATTAGTATATAGCTACTAAAACTATTTATGATGCATACAGTGGCTAAGGATAGCCTGATAGGTGATTTTAAGGAAACACCAGTAGAAAGAAAGAAAGCTGTGGGTTGAGGCTTGTTATATAATTTCACTTAAAGTAGATGTATACTATTTTATTTATAATCTCAGAGGGGAAACTTAGAAACATCCATACAAAATCATATCAGAAAATGAGGTTGGAAATAGAAAATGTTGGCTTAGCTTTCCTTTCTTTCTTTAGTTTTGTGACAGGGTCTCTGGTAGCTCAGGCTGATCTTGAGGTTGTTACATGGCTGAGGGTAGCTTTGAATTTCTGATCCTTCTGCTTCTACCTGCTGGGTGCTGGGGTGAAAGCATTGCCAGCAGACCTAATTGTTTTATGCAGTGATGGGGACTGAACCAAAAGCTTTATGCATGCTAGGAAAGCACTCTACAGAGCCATAACCTCAGCCCTTCAATAGTTATGAATTGGTACAATTAGCACTCCTCTTTCTTTTTTCCACATAGCTGAAATAAAAAAATTAAATATTCCAAGTAGTAAGCACAACAAAGTAAATGTGAAACATAAATGTTAGAAAAGAAACACTAAAATATAAACCACATCTGCTAGTGTTTACTTGTGGCAGGATCTATACTGTATGTTATTTTGTTTCTACCCTTATTGTTTTAATACTTCATAGGATTCACGGTTATCTGATATAGATCGGAAACTCTGGTTACAATTGCTTAATTCCACTGGCAACTCTGAAGAGGAGTAGTATGTCAGAGAAGGGGGAAGCAACTCGTACTCAGCCATGGCATCATGGCAGCCACAGGGTGGGGATGAGGGATCTGTTTAAAACAACCAAAGACAGACACCGGAAAGCCCAGCATGGCAACGTTCTCACCTCCACTGAGGTCACAGAGGTCAGAAAGCCCAGCTCAGGGGACAAGCCACTCACCGTTGTAACAGGCCCAGTGCAGCGGTGTGTAGCCCTGGTTGTCTTTGAGATAGCAGTCCTCTTCAGACTGGGCGATCTGGAGCAGCTCACTCAGCCACGTGGCGTGGCCCCGGGCAGCCGCGTAGTGCAGGGGCGTCCTCCCTCTGGAGTCTTTACAGAGGATCGACGCTTCTTGTTCCAGCAGCATTTGCACACATTCCTCGTGCCCTGTCATAATCTGGCACATTGTGATCGAAATGCAAAACAAACCTCAGTCAGCGAGGGACAACACCCCTGAGAATGGAAGGCCTCCCCCGCCCTGGACCTGTGGCCTGGCCTAAAGGAGCAGGAGGAGCGGATGCCTCTGCTGCGCAGGTAGGAAGCAGAACTACCCTAGCAAAATCCCTACTTGAGAAGCATTTCGGAACTCTCTCTCCAAACACAACCAGGGACGGTATCGTGATACGTCAGAAAATACCAGCTTCGGAATCAAGCAAGAGTATGTCAAATCCTGCCTGTCCCACCCACCCCACGCCTCCCGCCCCACTGTGGGAGGCGGAGAAGCGATGACCTCACACGGTGGCAAGTGTTCGTATAAAAGTTCTACATGAAAGGAATCTCTTGAGCTCCATTAGAACCGGATGACGTCACTGCTCCACGAGCAGCCCGTCACGGATGGACGTGTGTGTGTGTGTGTGTGTGTGTGTGTGTGTGTGTGTGTGTGTGTGTGTGTGTAAAATTCCCCCTAGATTGCTGCACGGCCTGAAAGAAGGGTCAATAAATAAAAACCGTGCTTATGTCAATAACCTCGGAAAAGTCTCTTAGTCACTAACTAGATTGTTTACACCACCGCCACAGAGCAATTTTATAATTTTTTTAACCTTTGTTCATTTAGCTTATTTTTGTCCTTCAAAAAAAAAACAAAAAACAAAAAACAATTCAGCAGATATGTACAAAGAACTGGCCATAGTTTACGTACATCGCTGTCATTTGTCACAAAGAGCAACAGAAATAGCGCGGCTGCTCAAAACCAGGTAACCGCCGAATTCACCTGGGCGTCTACACACAGTGGAGCATTGGAAAAGCCCACGCGGAAAGAATACTCGATAGCATGGAGAATGCTCCTTTATGCATACCAAGAGGAGAAAAGATCATTGTGCGCTGTGTAGGTCAAGTGCGGTTATCTCTCAGAGGTGTGATCACTGCTGGTCGTGCTGTTTCTTCTTCTGCACTTAAAAAGCATGTTTTGCAAATCTTCTGCGATATGCGCTCCGTAATCAGAAAGGAGAGCCAGCCCCTCCCACAGCAGGCTCTCACGTGTCTGTATTCACAGTCCAACACAAGCGCTCACGGCGCCAGGACCTGACGGTAGCTTTCATTATCGCACCATTGTATGACACTCCGTAATTTCATCCCCACTGCGAGGCTGACTGACTACATTATGAGACAAATCTTTCCCCCTAAAACCTAGCGAAAGACAAAGCAAGCTCGTGGGAAAGGGGCCAGCCTGAAGCTGGGAGACATGGACATACCCCTCTATGCAAGGCTGTGCATCCCACTATGTCAACGGCATCTACATCTGCCTCCTTCTCAAGTAACAAGGAAACGGCGTCGATGTGTCCGTACGCTACTGCAAGCATCAGCGGGGTTCTAGCGAGGGAGAAGAAAAAAATAGGCATTTAAAAAGGAAATTGAAAACTACTTCCAGCGAGGGGAGAGCTTTCCTTCTAGTCTCAGTACTTGCCGAGTATCCTCTATGTATCTAATTCGCTGCTCTACACGTGGAACGAGAGATCCATTTCTGTTCTTAGGGCCGCATGGAATGGTGGCATGAAACACAGGGCCAGGGCAGGGGCTCATCTCAAGTAGTCACGTTAATTCCACCATTTAAAAAAAAAAAAAAAGTGTGGTGGTCACTAGGAGCCAGCTGGCTGGGGCGAGTGTGCACACAGAGGAGTCTCTGGCCTCTGTCACGGCAGCTCTACTTTTACAGCAGTCCGTGCTGGACTCTGCTAAAGACTTGCCTGATGGACAGAGCTGATAGAAGATAAGTCTGACTAAGACCTGGCCCCTCTCTGTCACTTACGCTCATGCACCTGGGAACTAACAAGAGTCTTTCTCTCTGCACTTCCTTTTTGTAAGAAAAGCCTGGGTAAAGAATAGGCCAGTAGGGACTGGGGAGATGGCTCAGAGGTTAAGAGCACTGACTGCTCTTCCAGAGGTCCTGAGTTCAATTCTCAGCAACCACATGGTGGCTCACAACCATCTATAATGAGATCTGGTGCCCTCTTCTGGCCTGCAGGCAGAACACTGTATATGTAATAAATAAATTAAAAAAAAAAAAAAAAAAAAAAAAAAAAAGACTAGGCCAGTAGAGAGAAAATGAGAAGGATTTTTTTTTCCACAAGAGACACACTCTTAGGGTCTGCCTTTTTGCCATTATTAAAAAGTGGCAAAGTGGTAGCTTTAGAAGTCAAAGACAGGAAGAAAGAGGAAATATCAAAAACCAGGAAACATGGCTACAGCCAGGATAAAAAGGCGCTCACTGTCATTAACAGATGCATACACTGAGTTCTTCACTTCAAGCGTCCTGGTGGTGCCGCCTCATTGTTCAAGGCTCCTTACCCTCTTCACTGCCCGACACACCAACCAATCAGCCCTTGCGACTGACGCAACGGCAGAAGCCCACATGAAAGCACTTACTGTCCCTTGGCGTCTCTCACATCCACTGCCTCTGGGTTGTCTGCTATTTCGAGGAGCAGCCTCAGACACAGCGTGTGACCGTTAATGACTGAAAGAGAAAGTGTCGGGCATTCTTTTAACAAACCAGCATCTCTCCGAAGCGAAATTCCCGCCGCTGCCAGCGCATGGTCCTGATGGTCCAGGCGGCCTGCAGCAGGATTCCCTGTCTCCCCGGTTTCTTTTTGTCTGCACGCTTCAATCTTTACCTTTTTCTGTTCCCAGAGTTAAAGGGAGCTTTCTTAAGCTTCACATCCTTTCTTATCTCCTTGTAGAGGGTTGGTAAGTGTCCACACACATCAGTCCCACTGAGAGGCACTCCATTCCATATAACTACCCTATGTCTAGCCTGTCTACAGCCCTCTTGAAAAGGGAGAAGGGAGTGGGGATAGGAGGAAGGAAGGAGAGAGGGTGAGAGGTGGAGGGGGAGGAAGAACAGAACAATCCCTGCTCTTCTGGATAAGTGAATTCTAAATTTGATATTCCAGCAACAGTTGTCATCGATTAACGGGGGCTGAGGCCCAAGCAGAGCAGGAAGCACAGCCCTCTTGTTCCCTCCTCTCTGATACTGGAGCTCCGCGGAGCTGGCAGAGCTGGCGATCCTCAAACCGCAGCCTTGCTCCTTCGGAGTGTTAAGAATGCTACAGCAGGTGCGGCTGCCATCCTTCTCTCCCTGCTGGGTGAGGACCCAGGGATTCTCAGGCCCCTAGTTAGGGCTACTGGCCCTTACCTGCCCCAGCTACTCATCAGTGGGCAGGAAATGTAGTGCTACCCCAATGCCAGGTCCACCCCACACAGCTGGGAAGGGGCACCAGGATGTACGCTCGTGTGTAAGTAAACATGCTCCTTTAGAACATGGTGGTGCCTAAATGAGTGTGAGGGGCCCTGGGAAGCAGACCTCACGGGATGACAAATCCCCCTCTAGAACGAGGCGTTTCCTCTTATTGAAGAGAACCTTTGAAGAGCCTTACAGCTATTAAGGATTTCACTCGGGGAGTAAGATGAATATCCTTAATATTCCAGACATGGCTTACTCTCTCGACATAAGCATGCCGTACAGGACACTGAACCTCCCTCGCTCTGGATGTGGCAAGAGGAAAGGGAGTGGACACAGCCATACTGGGTGGACAGAGGCTCCTCTCAGCTGTTTCACAGTAATTTTCACTATTTTCATGACTATTGTCATGAAAGAATGGTAATTTGATTTCCACAGTGTTCTGGAACACATTAGAATTAGCTCAGACTCACTGACAGCATTCAAACAAACTACAGGAACAATGTCCACACATTAGCCATAGATAGCATCAATACATTCAATATATGTGTTGGCAGAGAATATTATGGATTGGAGTTCCAGGCAACATCTTATTGCTGCTGTTGTTAGCCTTAAGAACTATACAAAAGTCTGTTACTTTGTTGAAATTTGCAGGAAGTTTAACATGTGCCTAAAGAGAAAATACTGGCATAGGACAGACAGCTAAATCCCCTCAGCAATGGGTTCAGGGAGTGGGATCAACAGAACTTGGCTTTCCTTTCCATATCAATTTACTATTCTTTAATGCTTTGATCATTCCAAGGATACTTCACTTTTGGCTAAACACAAGAAAAACCCATCTCAGTTCCCCTTAGAGTAGCAATCTCCGTTCTCCTTGGGTTCCATGGTATCCCCCCAAATTGCCTTCTAGCAAAAGACATTAGTGCTTTCAGCTGTGCCCTGCCAGCCCCAGCTCTCTGTGAGGCTGCCTCAGCCTCTCCCAGCTATGAGTGCAGCCATTCTTCACAACGCTCAAAGACCACAACCGTCACTGTATCTGTCTGTGCTGAAGCCTCCAGTGTTCATTCTGGCTGCCCCTCCGCACAGTATTTCGAGGGTCTCAAACAAAGGAACCAGCCTCTCAAGTAAATTGAAAAGAATTCCGGCTAAGTAGATCCTGGAATCAGAGGCTGAAGCTTCTGCACAGCAGGCATTTTGTGGAGAACTGTCAAAGCCTGTCTTTTTAATGAATGGCATGAGGGAAACCCAGAGTGGGTCTAGTTGACCACTAGGGGGCATCCTTGGACCACGCCTACATCCCAGTGGCAGGTGGGCGAGGATGGTCCTTCTTATTTACTTATTTTAAGGGCAGTCTTCCACAGTTAAGCCAGTTGTTAGGAATTACATAGTCACAGAGTAGGTTGCCTGGCTTAATAACAGTCAACCAGTCTTTAAAATGAGCAAATTTGATTTTGGCAATACCAGCAAGGAATGCTCAGGAAGCAAAAATACGGGTGGGAAACAAAAAATTGTAACAAAAATTGCCCACACCAGCCATCAGTGGCCTCTTCCCAGTAGCAGCTCTTTCTGGATAGTTAGGAAACAGGTGGGCGTTCTCTGTGTCTGTCCTGTGTGTGTTCAGTGGCTTGGTTAAGGGATATAGATACAAATGTACTTCTTTTCATAAAAGCATTAATTACGTTTGCATTTCTTTTGTTGTGCGTTTATCACCGTGTGCCTGTAGAGCTCTGAGGACAATCCAAGGGTTGGTTTTCCCTGCTGCCATGTGGGTCCCAGTGATCAGATTCAGGCCCCTAGGTTCGGCGGTAAGAACCTTTACCCACTGAGCTCTCACCAGCTCCAACCGACGTATGCCCCCCTGTCTAGCATTCCTAGAAACCTTTCAAGTAATGAGAATCATACAAATCTCTTGGAAAAGTGACCTCATTCCTTCACTTCCTCAATGAGACCACATTTACTTTTGCCTCTCTATACAGCTTGAGGCTCACCCCACAGAAGAGAGCCCTCCCCGTCACTATTAATGATCCTCTGCTATGCCTACAGTCACTGTAAGCCCGTCTTCTGAGAGGCTCCTCCCAGCAGCTGACAGAAACAGATGGAGAAACCCATAGCCAGACACTAGGCAGAGCTCAGAGATTCTTATGGAAGAATGGGGGAAAAGGATTGAGGGAACCAGAGGGGTCGAGGACTCCACAAGAAGACCTACAGAGTAAACTAACCTGGGCCCATGGGGGCTCACAGAGACTGAACCAGCAACCAAAGGGGCTTGGCCTAGGCCACCTACACATAGGTAGCAGATGTGCAGCCAGTTCTCCATGAGGGTCCCCTAACAGTCAGAGCTGGGGCTGTCTCTGATTCTGACACCTGCCTTTGGATCCCTTTCCCTAGCTGGGCTGCCTTGTCCGGCCTCAGTGGGGGACCATGTGCCTAGTCCTGCTGTCACTTGATATACCAAGGTGGGCCAGCACCCATTGGCAGACTCCCCTTCTTTGAGAATAAGGGGACAGGGGAGTGAGGAGATGTGTGAGGATGGGACTGGGAAGAGAGGGGCAGGGGGTTGTGATTGCCTGAGTCAAAAGATACTTATGCTTTAGTTGGGTCAGAGATTCTTCGAAACTGCATTCACGTATGTGTCATCTGAAGTGTCCCTTCATGTGTGTTGGAGAGCCACATTGCCTGCTGACTGATGTACACAAGCACCTGTTAAGGGTTTCTGCTTTGATGTCAGATGCATCAAGGGTTGGAGTAAAAGTCAAGTAAAGTGCTACGGAAGGACGTGTTTATTACCTCACTGTCCGCTCGCTCCTCTAGAAACAGCCCTATAACACCATCAAAGCCCGGCTTTAACCTGCTCTGTGATTTTGATGTGGCTTGTTCTGTCTAACTGGCTCTGGAGATCACTCTGTAACTTGCCCCTCACTCAGAAGTTTTGTGGTGGCATTAAGCCAAAGGCTCTAAGCTCTTTCTTTGGGAAGGCCAGTGGCTTATGTCTATGGAAAAAAAAAAATCACATCAAAACCATTTTTGGAAGCTTTCGGGTGTACATGGTTTAGAAATAAAACTAAGGTGTTGAAAGTTGGGATGAAGGAAGACGCCATTGTCCCTTCTTGGTGTGTGTGTTGGGGGGGTTGAATGTAGGCCCTCTTGGAGCTACAGCCCCAACTAAAGCTTTTAAAACTTTTTAAAATATTTTATTTATTTGTTTGCTTATTAAGGTAGCATGTGCCATATGCATTTGGATGACAGACAAGTTGCAGAAGTCACTATTTTCCTCTGGCCACGTGGGTCCCAGGGACTGAATGGGGGTCATCAGGCATGATGGCAGGCCCCTTTACCTGCTAAGCCACCTCACACCTCAAATCCCGCAACAGGCCTCTGCCTGAGTTGCAAAACTGGGGAATAGACAAGACCTTTGACAGGACCTACCTGAGGCGTGAAGTGGAGTTCTTTTGGTGACTCTGTCTTTTACAAAGATGGATGCGCCCTGGTTAACAAGCGCTTCCACACACTCTGTGTGCCCCTTGAAAGCAGCTAGGTACAGAGCCGTCCGGCCTTTCTCGTCCCTGATGTCCAGGTCCACCAGCGACTGCAGAAGGACCTCCAAGGCTTGGTGGTGCCCGTTGTAGGCCTGCAAAGAAGAAACTCACAAATTGTACACCCTCATTTTCCTCAAACCCCACAACAATCCACCTGAGGGGTGAGCTCCCGAGTCTCAGGCTCCTCCAAAGAACCCACCAGAACACTTCTTGGGACAGGATCTGAAGCTGGCAAACTGAAGTTAGGTGGAAACGCTAGTGCATGAACCTCTGGTTGCTTGTGAACACCATTTTTGTTTTCTCCTTTGCCAACTTATATGCTCACCACATCCACCAGTGTGAGTTTATTAGAGCTACCCCTCTACCTGTCTAATACAGACAAATGGCTGTGTGAATCATACACTCATCTCTCTAGAGTCCTCAACAAATCAACGGACAATACGGGAACATTTTCATGAGGCTTTTCTGTTAATAAAGCTAGGGAACAAGATTACTGGAAGCAGTCAGGGCTCTGTAATTCAATCCAGGCAGGCAAACCTTCCCTCACAGCCCATCGCACAACTGATCACTAACCACAGGAATGTAGGTGAGTGTCTTAATTGTACTTAGGTTTTCCTCATCTATAAAAAGAAAGCAGTAAAAGCTGCCTCCTGGGGCTGCCACAAACATGAAGAGAGATAATTGCCCCGGCTTTGCACAAGACCTTGTGTGCAGTGGATGCCTTCCCCTCTTCCTTATTTCTTCCGTTGGTCAGAACGAAGCCACAGAAACAATTAGGGAAATACAGGGCCTGGGTCTGGGCCAAGTTCAGATCTATTATGAGGTCCTAGCTGTGTAGTATTAAAAACAAGATGGAAAGTCTGAGACTTTTAATTTAGTCTGTAAGGGGAAAATATTACTCCCACCCCCACAATACACAAGCAAAAGAACTTGGGAATAAAATAGAGAAAGGGCTAAGACTGTCTAGGGGGAAGCAGGTCAGAGAGACAAGAAAGAAAGAGGAAAGGTCTGCCCCAGGTGTCTTCAGACCACTAACACTCCTCTTTGTCACTTGAATTTTCCACAATCCTGTTCCTCAAGCCGTGTATTTACAAAAGACTTATCACAAAAAATTATTTTCCTGATGTAAAAAGATCTTTTGAAAACTAGCAAAGTATGCAAAAGACTTGAAAAGACAGAGGAAAAGGAGAAATGCAAAATGCCAACAGACATACAAAATTCTGTAAAAATTTTATAGTGCTCTTTTATAACTATCTGGGCAATTAATGAAGAGTTTTGCCATGCCCGATACCATTAAAACTGTGGGAAAAAAAGTGATTTTGGACACTCTGGTGGGTGTATAGGTTGTTATGGTGTTTGTGCATGGTAATATGAAAGAATCCAAAAAGGATCTTTTTAGAAACTAAGTTGCAAGCAATATATTTAGCATGGCCTCCTTTATATAAAAAGAAAATGTATGCATGCATATTTCTATGTATACGTATATGTATATGTAACAGGAAAAATTCAGAAGGGTGCCAAAAAATCCCCTACACACAATAATAGTGATTATTGCTATAGCTATGGGGTACTAAGCACATGTTCTTATTTTACCTTCCAAACATAATTTAAATAATTTTTGCCCCGATTATAAGTTAACAACAATAACAAAAAAACTAAGTTTAGAAGAATCCATAAGAATTAAGAGAACTGAGAAGCTAAAATGAATTTTTTTTCATATCAATGAATCTTTGTTAATGATAATATTAGGATAATGTATACATATTAAGTGTTATGCTCTATGTATCATGCAATATAAATCATATGGTAATGAATCCCTATTTATAGCCCTGTCTCAACTTCTCCGTTTACTCCTATGCCTACAGGTCCACACCTCCAACCTTGGTATCTGCTCTTTAACATCCAAATGCACCGCACATACCCGCTCTGCCTGCAGCCTTCCCTTCTGCACGTGGCAGCTTTAGTCTCTGACCGTGACCCTTATGCCGTCTGCATTTCTCTAACTCTTAAGTCCACGCTGGCAGCCTTGAACAAGCACCTGGCACAGTAGTGCGAGTGGTCTCTGACAAAGCGCGCCCTCCGTGCCTTGCCCTGTTCTTGTCATGTCTGCCCAGGGGAACATGTGTCTTCGCTAACTCACACAGCCTGTCTCTGCGTTCTCAGGAATCACCGGTGAATGCCTCACATCTGTTCAAGTCCACAGACTTGTGTGATCGACAGCAGCCCTCCACGCCACTCATGAGACCCTCGCCACCTCTTCGGTGTGTTAGAGACACATCTAAGACTACCAATGCACACTCTCCCTGCACTGCTAATTCCAGAAAAAGTATCCCCTCTGTCCCTGCCCCTCCGCGACCTGTCATGGACACTGTCACTGGGTAAAACCTCTCTACGGTCAAGCTGGATGCCTTGCCAGTCCCTGCTTTAAGCTTAGCCTGAAGCTTCTTCCCTGGATGGCAGCAAAATCCAAAACCTGGCAAGATCACTCAGGCCCTCCGTTCTGGCCCTCCGCTGCAAGCATCCTTAGCATGGCTGGGCTCTGGGGTGGCCACATTGCCCTCTATAGTTAGCTGAGTGAGTTTCCTTCACTGGCTGGTTCACCTGTGCTTTCTGACCCTCCTCTGCTGAGTGCTTTATCCTGACAGCCCCATGACTATCCTGGTCCCTTATGAGGGAAGCCTCCCAGCACGTATGTAAAAGTTCCCTCCTCTCTTCAGCCACTTACTCCTTTGTCTTCAGAGTATTACTGCCACCAAATACCAATCATGCATTTGTTGATTTGCTTTTGATAAGGGCAACTATTCACCAACGACCCTCTCTGTGCTGGGCACCATGCCAGGCACCTCCACATCTGGTTTCTGATCTATGAATATCCTTTAGTTTTCTGGACAGGATCTTGCTACGCAGCCTAGGCTGGCTTCGAATCCTTGGTCTCCCTGCCCCAGCCTCCTGTGTGTGGATTGTAGGTGTGTCACCACACCTACTGTAAACATCTTTTGTCACAGGTCGACACATCCTTAGGTAGTTACAGAGTCGGGATCCGAGCTCCGAATCTGTGTGTGGTCTAATAAGTCACACTTTCTCTCAGGAACTCCACCTGATTGACTTGAAGGCTAAACACTGTTGGGTTTGGCTGCAATGGAATAGGGCTAAACAACAAATGCTGAATGAAAACCTAAATTCCTTCTGTAGAAAGAGCCGTGTAAATGGGAAGTGCTCTGAACATAGTGATAGAACAAGAAGGTACGCTCCGGGGACATATTCCTAGGCCACCCTGCCTTTACTCTACACCACTGCCTCTCCAGGGACAGGAGAACAATTTCTGCGTCTCACGAGCTTTAACTGTGCAGGACAGGAAGTCCGCACTGTAACCTAAGTACAGCACAGTACAGATTCTGAAGTAATCCCTGGCTGGCTGCTGGCTGTGAGTTCACACTGGTCTGCAGCTTAGAGGCTCTTACCATCTTCCTCTTATTGATGAGAACCCAGAAAGGCAGAGGTACCTAGTTATGCTACGGGTATGCGGCCTTGGGTGGAAGAACTAGGGCTCAGGTAAGGCAGGCCAGCCCAGGGGCCCTTTGGAGAGAGAATATGGGAATGTGATACGGCAGCAAGATGCATGACTTGGCCTCTTATAGGATCTAAAATATCAGCAAAGAAGAGAACACAGTCAAATGTATTCCGTGTGTCCTGTACTAGGTTTAGCCATGACCAACTCAGGCCATAGGTGATTTTTAAGCCAACGCAGGAGCATCTAACCTTAAGCTAAGACCTGTAGTAACAGGAACATCCACAAAGGAGTGCAAAGTAGACTCTTAGATTTGATTTCCTATGTGAATCTGGTGGTCACTTGAGAACTGACTTTTCAAACGGTGGCCTCCCTCTTTTCAGTGTACTGGTAAACGGTAGCTACCGGTTCCACTCATGACTCCATGCTGAAGGAAAGTGTGCCCAGCAGGTAGCAGCAGGTCCTAGATACTATTTTCAAATGCTGGCCCCTTCTCCATTGTGAAAAGAATAGTCCACATTTTAATTTCTGTTCCCTTAACTTAGCCTAGGAAGATATACCGTGACTGTAAATACGCAAGAACAATGGCCAGCGTAGGTTTAATTAGGAGAGGACACACAGGGGAAAGGGGAGACACCAGGCAGGAGGCAGCAAGCATTTCTAGAACAGCTGTGATGAAGGCACTTACCCCCTGCACTCTCCTCTCTAATCCTCACAATTAAAAAAAAGTCCATTTGCTGTTTTCAAGTTAAAGCGGCTTAGTATAAAATACAATGGACGAATCCTTGCTAATTAGTACAGCTTTTCAGTTCTAGCCTGGATGATTTTATGTACTGGGCAAATGCTCAGAATGATTCAAATGCCAGATTTACCTACAGGAAGAATTTTCCTGTTTCTTCTATTTGCTTATAGCTCCTTCCCCCCCCCCTCCAATTCTTTTCATGCAATATATTTTGAGCATTTTTTCTACTCCCCTAAACTCCTCCCAGATTCTCCCCACCTCCTTACCCACCCAACTTCATTTTGTTTTCCCTCAAAAATAAAAATAAAAACAAACAAAAATCCAATAAGACAAAAAAAAAAAAAAAAAAGCCAAAGCATAAAGCCCAGCAAACAAAGCAATGACAACAATAAAATCCCCTTGGTGTTCCCTTTGCACTGGCCATCTAGTCCTGGGCATGGGGCCTGTCCCAGGGAGACTCCACTGGAGGGACAGATTGTCCCTTTGCCAGCAGGCAGCCGTTGCGAATAGATTCTTGGTTAGGGGTGAATTCCACTATGCTAAGATGTCATTGGGAGCATCAAACTTTAAAAGTCTTTAAGTTATTACTTTAAATTATTTCAAGAAATGTCTCATTAGGCAACTTAAATGCACTCATCATGATTAATCCGGCTAAGCCTTTTCATATGGAAACTATGGGCAAACAAGAAGAAGGAATTTGGGAGCCTGACACAGTTCAGGGACACCGCAAGTCCATCTAGAAACCTCAACAGCTGGAGCCTCCCATTTGCATAACCTCATTTCTTAATTTAATTTTTTCAAGTGGATGAAGTGAATATGAAATTCTCTGAGCTGATAACCCTGGAGACTCAAATCACTCAGGCAGTAAATAGTAGCTCAAGGCAGGGCAGGTCTCTTTTATGGGTCAAGGTTTGTGGGCATCTGGTTCCATTTCCTTGCTAGAATGCTTTCACCTAAGAACAACACGCCTAGGGTTTTTATCGCAGTAATTGCTCCAGAAAACCCTGAAGAGGGTCATGAGCGTTATTTATAGGTGTCTTGAAAAAAATATTTTAAAGCTTTAGTGTGTAGAACAGCGTGTGGTTCTCAGAGGACATCTGATATGGGACCCCCCAAAATGTCGAGACCCACAGGTTGAGAAGCGCTGATGTGGAGGGAAAGATGAAGTAATTCTCGAACAGATGCCTCATTGTGGTCGGAGTCACCCATCTCTGGCTTTGGCTTCTGCTGGAGTCTGTGCTCTCTGAGATGAGGCAGACCACCTCCTTGTCTCCTCAGATCTGAACAAGCGGGCTCTATTTGCTCAGAGTAAAAGTCAGGGTTCTGACCACGGACCAGGAGGCCCCGTGAGATGTTGTGGCAGTTCTTCCCCCCTCCCCCGCTCCTTGATCCCCCACTGTCCCTCTGTGGCAGCTACATGGCTGCTCAGGGGACATGCCGAACATTCTCTTACCCAAGACTTTACACTTGTGCCCACAACCTTCTGTCAGACAGCAATGTGACTAGTTCTCGGGGCCACTGTGAATGTGTGACCTTCTGTCTCTGTCAAACGGCTCTGTCTGTCACCTCAATACTCCGTCACATGAGTTCTACTTCATTTTCTCTCGTAGCACCTATTCTTACCTGCCATGCTTTCGCTTGCCTCAGGTCTCTCCAGCATGGGAGACCCTGCAAGGACAGAGGCTGCGTCCCTTCCCTGTAACATCTCCTGGGCCAGTGCTTGGCAGTATTCTCAGCCAGCGCTTGTCACATGGAGGAGACGAAGGGGGAAGCTGGCTGCTGACACACATGTCCTCATGTGCTCTTCTAATTGCTTTACCCGGATTAGCTCATGCCATTCCCATAGTGGCCCTTGATGAGGCACTGCTTCCATCTGATGGATGGGGAAACTGAGGCACAAGCATCAGGCACTTGGACAACATCACACAGCTAACAAACAAGCTGGCAATCTCAATCTTAGAGCCTTAACTAATTTGATCCTTTCAATTTTCAGTGGAAAAGAAACCCATGTTCAGATGATAAGAAGAGTAGGCAAGGGCCACCCCTCCTTCTCGTGTCTGGGCCCTGCCAGCGGCAGCACTACCAGAGTCCATTCTTTGCCACAGCGTCACCACCCTTTTCTATGTGAGTGGAGACCCAGAGATCTCAGGAGTGCACTAGGCCACCGTAAGCACAAAGCAAATGAATTTTTTTGAAAAAAAAAAAAAAAAAAGAGAGAGAGAGAGAGATAATAACAATTTTGAAAGCCTAGAAACTCTCTTCTCAGTAACAACACAATCAGCCCCATGCTGACTGGGCCCCAGGATTCTCCTCAAAATACCCCCACGTGGCCTTACTAAGGGCAGCTAGAGCTCGCTACATTTGTGCACACCCAGCTCCGGGGAGCCTTGCTCACGCACAGCCGACAGCTGCACAGCGGTTCTAAAGAGCAGCTGCTGCGAGGCTTTGTCCACAGTAACATCCGATGTCCACCCTCCTTCTCCATCTAGGTCCACCTTCCTGAACAAAGACGGAGGGGTGGTTTCACAGCATTCCAATGTGTGCGCACAGTAGATGATGAAGTATGTTCATGTGTGCCGTGGCTGTCATATGTTATGTGAGCAGTGGATGTGCTGGGGTGTGTCACAGGCTCTGAGTGGGCTTCTGCAGGTGCGTGGAAATATGTGAAGAGACAAGTAGTGGAGGGTGGGCTCCTCACAGAGTGACTGGCCCTGGACATTGCCAATCCTTGCGTCATAGATTTTGTTCTCTCTTAGCTTGCAGGAATGCCTACGTGTCTAGTAATAAAACATTCCCCTGTCTAAAGGCTCATCTGAAGAAGTGTTTGTGCTTCATTGGGTAAAATTTACCAGGTCAGTGTAGACCCAGCGCCTCCATTCTCCTTGGCTCCTGCTCCATTGCACTTACTAAACAAAACACCTAACACCACCTCTATCAACCCCCAGACCGTGACTGAGTGTTCAGCCTAGCAGCGCGGTGAGCAGGCGAGCTGGCCGTGGCTGCCAGACAGCAGAACTCTTTCAACCGGCTGCTCATCACTAACGGTCAACCAGACACCATCTGAGGCCAAGATGTGGGAGTGGAGCACCCCCAGGAGTCAAGGAGTCAAAGCTCTCTCCTTTAATCGCTAGGAGGTGAAGAGGATGCTTTGCTAGTAAGAACTAGAGCCGTCCCTCCAGATCTCTCCAGCATGAGAACTAGAGCCAGAAACTTCCTCTGAGGCCCAATGGCAAATTCAGGAAGAATGACCAGCTGCTCTTCTAAACCTGTTCCTTTTATTCTCATATAGTTGTGTTTAAAATACATACAGGTTTTAATTGTGACAGTTGAAAAATGTGATATTTGATTATTCCTAGGGTTAATGTTTGCATATTACTCTCTATAATAAAATCCTTTCAGCTGAGATGTTTCTTTTATATAAAAAAATGAGCAAAGCTTAACAAGATCATTTATTACTTTATGTAGGTCTCATCTTTTTATTTGCTCCCATTCTACAGATGAGGATACTGAGGACAAGATAGGTAACTGTATCTAAGGTCACAGGCTGGGAAGCCAGACCTTCAAGGTGAGGAGTCTCCCTTGGAGGCCGATGTCTTCAACCCTCTGCTCTTTTCATTAGCACTGATTGCTGCCTCTCGGGGCTGTTTTTTCAGATCTGCTTAAGGTTTTGGAACTTGTTCTCTGGGAGACGAACAGGCGAAGCTGCCCACAGCAGCTCACTTACCGCTAAGTGGAGCGGGCTCTTGGGAGCACCGCGACCTGACTCTTCAAAACCAATCTTGGTTCTTTCCAAGAGCTGTAGAGACAAAAAAATAAAATAAAAGCAAGCATTACCAAGGAGTTGTGGTTTTTGGATACTGACATAGGCAAAAAGGAGAAGGAAGGCTTCAGAAGTTAAGACGTCAGACAGCATGTCAGCAAACCAATGTGCAGATCCAGTATCACCTGCCTCAAACCTGCCTCCAAGCCAAGTACGTAAGTTTCCAGATCAACTTGGCATGTTTGCTACTCAAAAAAAAAAAAAAAAAAAAAAAGTTTGTACTTACAAAGATGCTCAGAAAAAAAAAAAATAACTACATTACATCTATTTCACTAAGCAAATTCATAATAGTGAAAAAAGATAGCTAGTGTTTATTCCATTATCAAACATATTTACTAAAAAATAATGTTAGAAAAGATGGGTGAGTCTCTTTATTGAAATGATGCTCATAGTTTTGGGGGAAAATCAAACACAGACAGATAAATATAAAAACAAGGAAGCATTTGAAGTGACTTGTGCCATCATGAAAATAAAACAGGGTGGTGGATTATGAGGCTGGGGGTTAGTTAACTTGGACCCATGGTGATGGAAGGCCTCTCCAACATTTAGAGTCTTCAGACGTTAGAGAGAGAACATGGTAACGAGAGCACTGGGAGAAGAGTCAGTGAGATACTCAGAGTGGCAACATGCTGAACTAGAGGACTGGAGGAGCAAGTGCAATTTCGTGGTGCCCTGGAGACTTATGGGACAATGGCATGTTTATGGACTATTGGAGGAAAAACACTGTTAAAACCTTTTTGGCTATTTGTGCATACTTTTCATCCTCACAAGGAGTATACCATAAAGTATTCATAGACAAATGTATTCATGTAACAAACACTTAATGAATGACTACTCTGTACCTAGATATTGTACAATGGACTGAAGATCCAAGAGTTAAATAAAAGTCAACTTTCTCATGGAGGAAGATATACAATAACAAAGTTACAGAGCTCATTACACAGTACAAGGTGTTATGAGAAATGATGCAGAGATGGGGGTCTAAAGGGCCTGAGGGGACTCATGTTGCCACTTTACACAGAGTGACCAGGGCAGGCCTCCCTGAGCAGGCTATGGGCAAGGCTAATCTGGAGAAAGAGGTTAGGGCCTTGTGGTTTTCTGGGCATTCCAAGTAGAAGCATCAGCGACCACTAAGACCCTGAGGGCCAGCTGTTCCTAAGATCATCAAGGAGGCTGGAGAACGTGGCGGGAGGGGGAGATAAGAATGCAGAGGAGGAAACAGCGGTAGGTGGAATGCTGGAAAGATCCTTTCCAGCATTGGGTTGTGGTCAAGTTTTTGCCTTTGAACCAAAGTGTAGTGGAAACTCACTGATGTGCTCTGAGCAGAGAAATGGCCTGATCTAACTGTGTGACTCTAGAATGGCAACGAGGGGGCCGATGCCCGTACTTAGGACCTGAAGCAGCAGTTCAGAAGAGAAAAGCAATGGCATGGACCAGCAGGAAGCAGCAGAGACAGACAGAAACAGGTGGATGGATAACTGGAGACGCAGAGTTGAACAACTATGATTAAATGGGAATGTAATGAGAGTCATACAAGGAAGAACTGTTTTGCAGCCTTGGGCTACAGCAGGAGTTCAAGACCAGTCTGGATGAGTCAGTGAGACACTGTCTTGAAACAGAAAATAAAGACTACTGGGATACAGCTTGGTGGGAGACTGCCTGCTTGGCCTACATAGGGCCCAGGGATTGATCTACAGGACCCACTGAGGGAAAAAAAGAGAGAGGGGAAGACAGGTAGACACATAGACAGACAGAGAGACAGAGACAGAGGAATCTAGATGCCATGATCTGAGCAGAATATATAAAGAAAAGAAAAGCGTATTTTTTCCCTCCTAATCAGATGTTCCTCTTTATCTTGCTTTCAAATTCTTTTTCATGTATGGATGCATACAAGGAACACACCAACCCAACATCCAGAGCCTGGATGGATGCGTGATGAACACAGTGGTCATCAGTGTCCACTCCAGACTCCTGGTGGCTGGATGCGGGTTACACTATATGTCAGAGGTTAGACAACTCAAGCTGACATTTTCTAGATGCCCTAGAGCAAAGGTTCCAGATGGGATTTAAATTCTGGCAATAAATTGCACTACTTGAAGTTCTGAAGACAGAAATGGACAGACTAAACCCCTGTGGTTCTGATGGGGAACACGGTTATGGAGCTGTGTTTGCTTTTCTTTCAGCTTCTCATACACAGACCACAGAACCGTGAGGGTGGAGAAGAAAGAGGATGACAGGCATCTACTTTGGGGCAGGGTGGCTCCCGAGGCAGAAGTGTCCCTGCATATCAGCAAGGACGGTGTGTCTGTGAGTCAGTGGCTGCCTCTCTCTGTGACTATAGGGAAGAGCATGGTGCATCAGTTCAGGGTTATTTCTGGAGGTCCAGCCTAGACTTACCTTCCTGAACATTCTAATTGTCTTGTAACACCCATTAAATAAAAATCACATTTTTTTTTTTTTATTCCTCAGGTAGGTAGCATGTTTTCATGCCCTGCAAATGAAGCCTGCACAGATTTTTACAGAAGTTTTCCATTTTTTATTCGTTTTTAGGGGGAAGGCAATGTCTCATTATATAGCCCCGGCTGGCCTGGAACTCACAAATCTACCTGCCTCTCAGGTGCTGTAATTACAGACCACATATGCCACCACATCTGGCATAGATGTTCTCTTAAAGAGAGTGATAAAGGCAGAATTATAGTATTCAAACCCTGAAAGGCAAAATTTTCTAAAAAGAGTATCACTCACTTCTGTCCTTGAAATGCCTCAAACTTGTTAAGTGAAACACACATTCCAAAGCCACCAGCACAAATGACATTATTTTCACTTAAAAACAAAAACCAAATGAACACAATATATTTAGAAACATCATAGAAATGAACAATCTAAGACGCTCAACACAACAACCTGCAAATAGGATTACAGGACATTTAACTTCCTTTTCCTGTTTCCTAAACTTTTTTCGTCTCACACTGAATATATAGTGTTATCACGTCACAGTTTTGTCACTTTGACACAAACTCAGATGTCCATGTGAAGACGGAACCTCAAATGAGAAATCGCCTCCATCACACAGACAAATGTGTAGGGCATTTTTGAAGGGTTGCTAATTGATGTAGGAGGGCAGTACCATCCCTAGGTAGATGAGCCTGGGTGGGCCATGGAACAGAAGAAGTTGGGCAAGCCAGGGAAGCAAGCCAATAAGCAGAGTTCCTCCATGGTCTCTGCTTCAGTTCCTGCCTTCAAGTGCCTGCTTTGAGTTCCTGCTTTGACTTACATCAATGATAGACTCTAAAGTATAAACTGAAATAAACCCTTTCCTCCTCCACGTTGGCTTTGGTCAGTGTTTTATCACAGAAGAAACAAAGTACGGTATACAGTAATCTGATATATGACTAAAACCATTCCTACTTGTAAACAAATTCTTAAGCGTCCATGCAATCAAAAGAATGATGCCCACGGATCCTCAGATGCGTACAGAAAGCTTTTCCAGAATCTATACATATGGGACAAAATGTTATCATGAAGAGACTTTGGTAAGTCAACTAACATGTGTAGAAATTAATAGCTCAAAACACACAATTTGAAACTTATAGATAATATCCTGTAAATAACTACATTGGAAACATGAAATATTTTGTGTTTGTTCCTTATTAATATGAGAATAGAATCTAGACTTTAAACTTAGGATATACTAAAATAATGAAAACAAATTTAATTTTAACTTCAAAGGCACTGATTAAAAACCCATCTCTCTTACATGACTGAAATAAAAAGGGCCTTCGCTGCCTGATGAGGCCAGTAAACAGCAGTTCTTTGTTTTGCAACAATATCACCTGCAAGACTTCCTGGAATTGACAGTGTGTACCAGCTCCAAATCCTGTCCTAGAATGAACCTGCTACCAAAGGAACACAGAACCATTTCCTCCACTTTCACAAACACGACAAACAGGAGCAAGAAGACAATATGCCTCGAATAGACACAGATTAGGTATGTTCCTGTGATGTTTATTTTGGAATAAGATTTTTCCACACACATAGTTTGATCATTCTACCAGCATGGGAGGCCTCACTTCACTCACTCAGCAAATATTTGCTGGAGGAAGCACCAGAATTCAGTGCGTGCAGTGAGCAGGCGTGCTTGCTGACCTAAGAGAACTTGGGGGCTGTCAGGGAACCCAGAGCAGTTACCAGGTAATGAAGGCTAGGATGGGACATATACACAGAACTCATGGGAGCTCACAGAAACAAAGTCAGTTCAAGGCAGCAGAAAGAGCATGTACGGAAGGGAGCGTGCCACGCACATGGAGAACAGAGGCTAATAACCTGGAGTGTCTGAACACACACTCCACCTTGTCCGAGACAGGGTCCATTTGTTGCTTGCTGCTGCATGTGTCCAGATGACCTAAGCTGATGGGGAATCTCCTGTCTCCACCCCCCCACCTTGCTGCTGAGACTACTGATGTGTGCTACCGGCACTGACTTTTAAACAGCCTATGGGGATTTGAGTTCAAGTCTGCATGCTTGTGAGCCATCTTCCCAGCTCCTAGGACGTTTTCAGAGTATTTTAGTGGTTTTAACCCTAGCCTTCATATATATATAAGGATAGCTCTCCTGTCAATAAAGTGATGTAAGCAGGGAGGAGCCACGATTAAGAGCATATTCTTGACTTTTATGATAGAAAAAGAGACATTCTGGCTACAACGTTAACAATAATGATAGTGAGGAAATATATAACTGGGGTGAGGAATTTAGCCCTAGAAACGGGGAGCCAGTTAAGATATTTCTAAATCATGAATTAAGTTGGAAAGACCTGTTATTCTCAAATTAAGGAAAAAGCAACAGAAGTAAAAGAAAGCAGAGTTCCATTTGTTCCTTTGTGAGTAGAATCCAGTCAACAATTATTGGTGAGCGCTGTGCTAGGCACTGAGATTACAGCTCTTCCCATAGACTCTCCCATAGAGGACTTAGGGTCTAGAAAGCAGAATATGCTTTGTTGGTTGAACATCGGAGAAAGAGGGACAAAAGTAGGGGTGACATCCAGCTCTCCAGCTCTGGTAACAGGAGAGTTTATGACATCCTCTTTAAAGTAAGAAATGGAACAGGCAGGCTCAAGGGAGAGAACTATGCAGTGAACTGTGGTCTGAAGAACAGCTGGGTCATTCAATGGGATATGTTTAGTTTGATGCAGCGGTTCTCAACTTTCCTAATACTACAACTCTTTTACACAGTTCCTCACGCTCTGGTGACACCCAATCATAAAATTATTTTTGTTGCTACTTCATAACTGCAATTTTGCTACTGTTTTGGATCATAAGGTAAATATCTGTGCTTTCCAATGGTTTCAGGTGACACCTGTGAAATGGTCATTCACTCCTCAAAGAGGTCACGACCTACAGGTTGAAAACCACTAGCTTAATGGATGGCTGGATATAAAGCATGAGGCTCTGAATAGAGATCTTGCTTAAAGCTCCCCTGTGTATTGGATTATCCAGGAGGAACGTGCAGTAAGAGAAGGCTGAAGGATGTGGGCTATCACACTAAGAACTCTGCTATATGAGGATCTGAAAGTGAAGGAGTGTCTTCAGTGGGGGTTAGGGGCAGGCAGAAGCAAGAGAAAATCAGGGCATTGCGATGATGGTGACTGAGAGATGATGTTGGAGGTACTGGTGGTGACAAATGGTGATAAGATTCTCACTGGGGACAGCCAAGTTATTAAGCAGTCACTCTAAGCCAAGAGCTACATGAACCTTACTTGGGTCATTTCAATCAAGCCTCAGGTAGTAACACCCTCATGTAAGCACAGTAAATGACAGATGAGGGAATGGAACCCCGGTCTAACTCGCACCTGTACCACAGTGCCTTCCAGTTAACAGAAAGGTGAATCTTCTTGGTATTTCATAGAAGTCTGGGATCATGGGCAGGAAACAAAGATAATTCACAGGGATATTTTAAGTATGCAACCCTTTTCTGTCTCTAACGTCTCAGTGTCTTTTAACCTAAGTGACTGTTTCCTAAAGAGTAGTAAGCATTTGTCTTATTCCACAAGAACACTGACTGGGACCTGATCCCCTAAATTTCCCCTTTCTTTTAAATTAGGGGCTCTTCCTTTCTTAAGAAGACAGTGTGGACTGGTAGAAAGAAAAACAATTTGCAAGTCCTCCAAAACTGCCATCTATGATTTCAATTAACTTTCTTTTCCAGTTGAAGATCTGGTGCTAAACATAACAGCTCCAAGGGATGGGGCAGAGATTCACTGCAGCTCAGACACCTCATGTTGCATAATCTCCTCCCTGGAGGCATTTGGGGGCCAGGGAGAGTCAAAGCACTTACACCATGATTCATGATGTGGTTTGTGGCTTGCCATATGTCTGGAAGATAACATTGTCCTATAGAGATCAACCTTGGACTACTTTGTACAAATGAGAAGTGGAATGGCTCTTCTGAAACCTCATTTTGGTAAGAACACGTGCCAAAGGAGCAGCGCTGCAGAAACAGTGAGTGCAGAGTACAGTTACAAATCAGTGGATCTGATTTTATATCTGACATCAGGGTATCGGTTTAACTTTCCCTTAAGTATACTTCCAATTAACATCTTAACAAAATTTACATAGTCCATGCATTTGTAATGAACTATACCCAGATCTAATGTCATAAACCTGATGTGTACATACTCAATAAGTCATCAGAGACTCTATGGACACGGTGAAATTTGTATTCGTCCTGATGATTGCCTTCATAAAACCTTCTTATGGACTATTTCATCGTCTCCCTTAATCACCTCCAAAATCATGATGTTCATTCTTTTCTCAACTGACCAATCAGCTTTCAAGTTTCTACATAAAGAATAACATGGCTTGAGTCAGTTTATTCCTTTTTTGCCTCTTCTAAACAGCATCAGTTTGCCAACACCTTTTTAGGTACAGAAATGCAGAAGATTTGGTATTACAGCGACCTCAAGTGCCCACTGTCATGCAAAAAGGAGGCTCTGAGTGGGAGTGGGGAGAAAGGAGACCGGGTAAGCAAATAGATTATCCAACCATCTTGATTGTCTGTTGGTTACAGGAATAGGAGGTGGCCGGGATGCTGGTCAGATCTTGCTGTTGCGTTGGTCAGATCTTGCTGTTGCGTTGTGGAGAAGGGCTTCCTATGGTTCCCAGGCTGGTTCTGAGCTCATGGGCTCAAGTGATCACGTGGCCTCAGCTCTGAATGCTGTGACTGCAAAGTGACTGCACGCCAAGCTTTCAGCCTTTTGTTCAGCCGGAGGAAACAGACTGCTGTATTTGCACTTACACAATTTCCAGGACATCTTTTCTAATCCTAGAGGCATTTCCACAGGACTATAAGACTCACTCAAAGAGCATCTTCATGTCTTAGATGTAGATGCAGCAAATAGAACAAGCAGAGTTAGAACACGCTTTTATAAAGGGCATCTGTGATTACAAAATAAAGGACAAATATGAACTCAGTGGTGAGCTGACTGGCTGGGAGGGCAGTGAAACATTAACCTCATTGAATTCTGTAAGGAACACATAAATATTGCACTTGATCTGGAAACCCAAGCTTTAGAAACAGTATAGGTTGTTTCCATTTGAAAACATAGCAGTGAAAAAATTTAAGGGTCTCAAGGGCCTCAAACCAAGCTAAACTAGTTTTAAAATGTTCTACTTAGGAAAACAAAAAGTACAGAAGCTCCAAGAGAAGATGAACAGAGCCAAAAAATTGAGTCTAGGGGCCCTGCAGAGACTGATGAATTATCCAAGGATCATACATGGAAAGGACCTAGACCCCCTGTTCAGATGTAGCCCATAGGTAGCTCAGTCTCCATGTGGGTTCCCTAGTAAAGAGAGCAGGGGCTGTCTCTTGCATGAACTCAGTTGCCTGCTCTTTGATCACCTCTCCCTGGCGAGGTGGCCTTAATAGGCCACAGAGAAAGAGGATCCAGACAGTCCTGATGACACCAGATAAGATAATGTCAGCTAGATGGGGAGGAGGACCTCCCCTATCAGTGGACTAGTGGAGGGACATAAAGGGGAGTGGGAGAAAGGAAGGACCAGGAAGAAAGAGAAGAGGAAGGGGACTACGGCCAGGATACAAAGTGAATAAATTGTAAATAAATAATAATAATAATGATGTTGATGACGATGATGCTGAAAAAAATAAAAAGAAAGAAAAGAGGAAGAGAGTGTGGCTCCAACAGTAAAAACAGGAAAGTCTAGCTAGTAGGTCTGTCAGGTAAGCCCTGCTCTGGTTGATTCTTATTAGACTCTCACACATAGCTAGTGTCCATGAATAGGAGGGTAAGAAGACCTAGAAAACCATCAGCCATGTCTCCAGAGGTCAAGACAAGAGGAGATTGGGGATAGATTTCTTGGTCCTTTAGTGTAAGGACTTGTCGGTCTATGAAGGGTTCAAAACAGGACAAGACTCCTGGGAAGTTGGCACCTCTCAGAAATCCTGTTCCACATCTCACTTGTTTATTCTTAGGAATGAAATGCTACCAGGGCAACTCCAGGAACATGGCCAAGTTCCTCTTCATGTGTGTGTGTGTGTGTGTGTGTGTGTGTGTGTGTTTACGTGCATGTAGATAATAGATCCAGCCACAAAAGAGGCTGAGACAGCTGACCTCAGACTACCCCATTGCATCAATATCGCAACTGATACATTTTCCTTCAGAATTCCCTTTCACTTTCCAGGGACATAGTTAGCTTTCAGGGGATCCCAGAGGCCTTTCAATATCAGAAGCCACATGACAAGCCAGGCCACGGTGACATCTGTGGGCACCTGGTCTCTCTGCTAACCACAGATGCTCATCCCAGTCCCAAATAAACAGCTTCCCCATGCATAGCCACATCCAGAACAGCTCTCTCTTCCCATGAGTCTGCCCTCATGCCTTCACAGCCATCAGAAAAAGCTGGGCTGCCTGAAATTGTTAGCCAGGACTCACGAAACTCAGCAGTTCTAGAAAGGTATGACTCTAATGCACTTTCATATCTCTCTCCCCTCACCGCCCCCAACCCCGAATTCCACAAAGAAGGAACCATTAACTCTCTTCACGTGTGTAAATCAGGCGCCATGCCACGTTAAGAGGCGATAACAGCAAATTAAAGAGTGCGCTACTGAAAGCTTGGCTAGATTAAGTTTCCATTTCTTCTTGGGAGCTGATTTTGATGACTCTGCTTATCTCCTCCCTCCAGTGTGTATTCAGTTCCTGTTGATTTCCTTGCCAATTAAAGGGCCTACGAGCCTGTAGTATGTGTAAAGAAAGGCTAATGGAACTCACAGTGAGGATAAAAGCTGATGCAAGACACTCCGCGCGGTGTTCAGACTATCCTGCGCTGAAGATGTCCGGATGCATTGACCCACATCAGCCTGCATCCTAACAGAGACGAAATGCTCAAAGCTATTCAGTAGTCATAGTAAAAACCAAATGATGGAACCATGGCTAAAGAGATGTCCCTCTAAGAACTGAATATGATTTAGCTATTTACACGCTGACCATGTGTGATTAGCATCTTTGAAGAAAGACTGTCATAATTTTTATGGGGGAAACATCAGCGTGTAACACTGTATATATGTAAAAAGAAAATGTGAAGAGAATCTACCAAAAGGTTAACAGTGATGAGAAGAGGGGTGTGCGTGTGTTTGTGTGTAGTGGCAGAAGAGGAAAAACAGAAGTCGGTGTTAATTAGCCAATATACACTGATAACAAGAGTTCAGGATTCAAAACAACAGGGGGCCTGGGAGATGTCAGGAGGCAACTAATAGATCCCCTGCTGATAAGAAGAGCATTGGTGCTCTCTCAGGGCTCCCTACATGCCAGGCTTGTGCTTACCACTGACAAATGTCCCAGATGTCTACACTTGTGCAGAAGACCCTTAGGAAAATCCCAGATCTTTCCAAAATCGTTAACAGGCTCACTCAAACACTGATCTGATAGTGTGATGCTAATTAAAGGCTAATTCTCTGCGAAGTTACGCATTAGCTTGTAGGTTTGTTCGACTGGTAGGAAAGAAAACCCAGGAGCTGAGTCTTGTTGTCCTTTGGGACTTTAACCAGTTTAATGCGCAGCCCGGTAGTCCTCTTCCACTGCTGCATTGGCTGCTCTGTTTCTCAAACGGTCCTTGGGTGAGCTTTGAGTCTTACTTATTTTTGCACTACTCAATGAGATTTTTTTTTTAAGTCTTTAATAGAAGTCCCTTCGCTCTTTGTAGGTGAGCTGCACTTCACATTCTTTCGAAAAGTATACTTTGGCTCCACCCATCAGCCCAACCCTAACACACATCCTTAAAAGTCTTATATTCTTTTTAAAAAGATGTATTTATGTTTTTCTGTGAGTGTACATTTTGTCTGCATTTCTACCTGTGTGCCATGTGTGAGCAGTGTCTGAGGTGGTCAGAAAAGGGCATAAGATCCCCTGACTAGAGTCAAGGTGGTTATGAACCAACACATGGGTGCTTGGAACTGAACCCAGGGCCTGCGCAAGAGCAGCAAGTGTCCTAACCACTGAGCTACTTCTACCGCACCCTTGGGATATGCCTGTACCAGTCCCTCCTTCTCACCATCCCACAATTAATTATTTTCTCAGGAACTTTTAAAGAACTTAAGTAGGTGAGTCTCCCCCTCCCCCCTCCCCATAGAAGAGCTTGCTGAGCAAGGGACAGAGCAGACAAAGCTGTGAAGTCACGAGATTAGAAAACAATCCTGCTGGAACCCAGCCAGCTCTTCTCTGGCTCTGAGACAGAGCACACAGCACCCCTGCCCTTTTAGTGGCCAGGACCATTTCTCACAAGCTCCCTCCTTCCTCTCCTGACTTCTATGGCTTCCCCTCTCAGGCTGCTTCCTTTGACAGCTGTCTACCTCTGGGCTCACCCTCTGGCCTTGGCTCAAGCATCTACAAGGGATGCCCAGCCTTTGACATTGTGATGTGGTGTCATCGACAGGTGTGTTGGCTTCATTCATAGCTATGCTGGGCCGTGACACATGTGTCCTACAGACTGGATATACCTGATAGGGGGTCACTGAGCCAACAGAAGACATTGCCATCGGCATTTATTCACTTTTCTCCCTGTAACGAGAAGGACTAAGGATGGCCATTGGCTTCATTTTGCCTTCCAGTGTTAACTTTGCTCAGCACCCTTGAGTGGGAACACAGTGTCACTCAGTCTCTCCTTCCTACCTCAAATCTTGAGCAGGAACAAGGGACTTCACCCCTGCCAGAAGCCTTCAGGACTTAAGGCTGAAGCCTAACAAATGGACTCCTCTTTCCTCCCTTTACGCATTCCTTTCAAAACTAGAACTCAGTGCAGTCGAAACGGAAGACTCTCAAAGCAACAACGAAGCAGCTCACTAACAGCCCAAAGCAAGAACTTGCTAACCGAGCCTCAGCTAATTCAAAGGGCTTTTTCTTTCAAAGCTCACAACATTAAACTTTATTAAGTCATAGCTGCTACTTCATGGGCACAGTGGTGAGAAAAATATTTTTAGACTTTAAAAGGATGGACTATGTTCCAAAGAAATCACAATAGTTCCATCTTCTTGTCATATAATGGAAGCACGATGTCCCCAAAACTAATTTTGTTAGTATGCCAATTTAAAGAGTGGTTTATTCTGTGGGTTCCTCCCCTGTGAGTCTCACTTTAGCCACACACTCTGGCCCCAACCATTATGTCTTTCCTTAGTTGAAGGGAATGCTAGGAGCAAGCTCGTGGGCCTGAGTTTTGGCATCGCTAACCCTCCTGGATTTGTTTCCTCAAACGTGTTAGACAGCCCACTCTACTAGGCCGTCTGATTCCTTTCTTCACTTCCTGCATATTGCTAACTGGGAGACAACCCCCCTCCTTCCAGAGAGCCCACATTCTTGGAAAAGAAGGAAGAACACTGTTCAAAAGTCTCCCTCAATTCCTATTCATTTCTATTCATTTCAATTACCTCCCACCCTGTCTTCCTCCCTTCATTCCCCCCCCCCCAAAGAAAACGAAAATCTGCGCTCATATGTAAGCATTTCTGGTCTTCAGTGGGAATATATAAACCTGCTTTCGATTACCAACCTCCATGAGATATCTAACAGGAGGCCACAATTCCAGAAAACTCCTGGATAATGCACAAATTGTAATAAGTTGTAAAATCATGTTTCTGTCAGGTACTTTTCAGATATTCGGGAAGTTTGGAAGTTGCTGTCTTAGTCACTATTCAATTGTCATGGAAAGACATCATGACAAATGAAAGTCTTATAAATAAAAGCATTTAAGTGGGGTCTTGTTCACAGTTTCAGAGGCTTTAGTCCATTATCACCATGGAGAGAACATGGCAGCCAGCAGGCAGGCATAGTGTTGGAGATATAGCTGAGAGCTACATTCTGGCTTGCCTGTGGGAGACAGCCTGGACCTGGCATGGGCTTTTGACTTCTCAAAGCCAACCCTTAGTGACATACTTCCTCCAGCAAGGCCATGCCTACTTCTAATCTTTTTCAAAAAATTCCACTCCCTGGTGGCTTAGCATTCAAATAAAAGAGACTTTGGGGACTGTTCTTATTCAAAGCACCATAGTTGCACCCAGCCAATGGCTTCTTGGTGCACAGGAAGCCATTCCACTCCTGGGATTCAGAAGTTCATATACCAATTGAGTATTTTGGTCTTTGCTTCCTTTCTCACTTGTTGATTGTCTTTCATTTCTGTTATTAGCTCTTGGTAAAGAGGTTGTGAGAAGGGGCATATTAATTTAGCAAAGCAAATCACAAATATTCTCACAGCTCTCACACTCCTTAGCGTAGTATCCCACCATGCTGGCCAGTAGCTTCAGTGAAAGGTTTAACGGAGGTCAAAGCATGGACCCAAGTTAGCTTTTTCTGTCATCTATGGTCTTACCTTATGACCTCATCCTCACTCATAAACAACAACAACAAAATGAAACTAGCCTGCAGTGTGACTGCCATTTAGAAGAGCCCTATAACAGCACCCTGTGTACATTTGTGACATTTTTGTTGTTGTTGTTCCCAGCCATCAGAGTGATTTCACTATAGTTTGGACAGGGCTGTTCTCAAAAGGTCATCTTTAAAAACAAAACTTAACATATCCTAAAAGGTACAGAAAAGGTGACTTTAAACAGTTTGGTTTTTAATTTTCAAAACATGTAGACTATATCAGTATGTAGCTGAAAAGTGGCCAGAAAACACACCAAACCCCACTGGAAAAACTGCCAGTTTGCTGCGGTGGAGACTGACTGAGCTGCTCTTACGTGCTGTGTGGTGGGAACACAGTTGTTAAACTGAACCCCGATTTCCCCTCTGAGGACCCTCACTTTATCATGGACTCTAAGCTCAGGTATATTGGTTAGGGACAAATTTAAGAGAAAAAAAAAGTGGCTAATTGACACTTTTTATTTATTTTTTTGTCTGTTTTAAGACAGGGTCCCTTCTACACAGCCCAGACTGATCTCCTACGAGATCACTATGATTCTCCACCATGCCTAGATTTTACTTTTAACCACCAAATCCATAAAGCAGAAAGTCGACAATTAGATGACAAAGGCCTACTTACAAAACCTAGTGCCAAGGTCAGAGTCGCTCTAACACATGTTCGAACTGATTTTTTTTTTAAGTTACAGTATCTGTGATCAGAAGTTTAAACAGAAGAAAGCTTATCTTTTAAAAAATAATCATAATTTGTACTATATTTTCTTTCTCTATATCTTGCAATATTAGTCATCAAGTAAGAAAAATGGCGATGGATATAAGCTCATACCAATGTAAACTGTTTAATCCTAGTACTTGGGAGGCAGAGGCAGGCAGATCTCTGAGTTGTCCAGGTCAGTCTGGTCCACTTACGGATTTACAGAGCTACACACTGAGAGCCCATCTAAGAGAAAATTACAGACAGAGAGCTGTAGAGATGTCTCATGGGTTACAAGTGCTGGCTGCTCTTCCAGAGGATCTGGGCTCAGTTCCCAGCACCCACAGGTATCTGGGATCCCAGCTCCAGAGGATCCAGCATCCTCTTCTGGCCTTCACAGCATGCAGACACATGCAATAAAAAACAAATAAATCCTAAACATGGGAACCTCCTTTGTTATGATAATAGAAAGATTTTTTTTTTCTCTCTTGCAATATCAAATTACTGTGCGGTTGCCTGAGCGCTTAACATTGAATTGCACAGCAGCTCTGCAGCTGCTTACTGCATATTCCAGGCTTAAATGTCTGCCACCTGGAGTGTGGAGGGACTTCATTTGTTTATGCTGATGAGCTTTGAAGACTGTGGCTCTGGTGACATTCCTGTCCCCAGTGGCACAGCACAGTGCAGGCGGAGCTCAGGCCTGGTTCTCAGGCAGCAAGGCCTCCCATCAGCCTGGAGGAAGCTACAGCCACAGATCCAGGGCCAGGGCATAGAAGACATGAAAAGAAACCCTGTGCCTAATCAAGAAAACGTTACCTGTAGCTTCATTTCAGCATTTACTCACCGTAAAGAGCTCTGAAAAAAAGAATTTCCAACTTTGAGCTTAGGGAGGGTGCTGGGTTGGAAAGATGAACTCAAAACTATTAACACTAAACATTAATGCCGGATCTTATTAAAATACCTGCTCCTCCCTGCTCCTGCCCCATCCTTTCTCTTTTTCACTTTTTCTTCTCCTGTCCCCTTCCCTTCCACTGAGACCATAGGGAGAGAATAGACTGTACACTCAGCCTTAGGAGGGTTTCAGAGCCACCCCTCTTGGACAGTTCTGTCTCTATAATCTCCTGCTGCGGCAGGGAGGCGCGTGGCTGTATACAGCCTTTTTGGAAAGTGATGGAGTCAGGCTCTCGCCTGCTCTGAGGCACTTCAGGGCCAGCCATTGACCATGGAGACTCACAGTCCACCCTAGAATGTCTTGTTCCTTCTCACTGCCTTCACAGGGGCCTCCATGCATCCTCAGCACACTATTGAGGTAAAAAAGGGTCTGAAGTCTGGGCCTGGTGCTCTTCCTCTGTTTAAAGTCAGGTTTGGGAGCTTGCTCTCAATACCCCCCCCCATCACTCTGATGAGCTTAATTTCCCTAAAGTATTTTTTAACATGGTGTCCAAACTAGTACCTGTCTCAGAAAGAATGTTCATTTGTGTTAACGCACGGATTTTAAAATGAATAATATACGTGAAAAAACGTAAAGCCTGACGAAAAAGAAAAAAATATTTACACGTTTTATTTAGTTGGCAGGCAGGGCGTGGGCAGTGCTGCTCACAGAACCCAGAGTTCTGGCTAGCCTTGACAAGCATTCTTCCCAGCTACGTTTCCAGGCCCCCACCTTCTTCCATATAAGTTTTATAAGGCAAGACACTTGAGAACGGATGCACTGTTAAACATGGTGCCTGAACTAGTGCCTGTTCCGGAAAGAATGTTCATTTGTGAAAAAAAAAAAAAGAAAGAAAGAATTATAAATACATCTTTAAAACATAGATTTATAAAGGGGAAAAACATGATCCATAAATCACAGTAGTAACAGCCTCAGAAACCAATTAATATTTAATGGATATCTATTCATGTAATAGCTCATAAACATAGACGAACAATAATGTACTTTAAAATAATTTTATCCTGTTTTTAATATGTAGTCAATATTTTTCATGTATTAAAAATAAATTTTCAACATTCTTTTAGTGACTACACAAAATCTCAGTAAGTCAGTGCAACATTGCGTCAATAATTATCTTTTTCCCTCAGTACTGGACTTCTAAAGAGCAATGGTTTTCAACCTTCCTAACGCTGCGACCCGTTGTGGCGACCCCCAACAGTAAAATTATTTTCATTGCTCCTTCATAACTGTCCTTTTGCTACTGTTATGAATCGTAATGTAAATATCTGTGCTTTCCAATGGTCTGAGGCAACTCCTGTAAAAGAGTCATTCAACCCCAAGGGGGTCACAACCCAAGGCTGAGAACCTCTGTTCTAGACTGTCCTCTCCTGGTGTTGTTAATGCCGCTACGGAGAACTAATTCATGTTTATGAGGCTTAATCTACATGAATATCCATGTGATTTCCTGATGACAAATTACAAGAAGCAGAACATCAAGGTTTTTGATTTATAATTGGCACAAAGAATCTTTCTAGTTGTGTAAGTCGAAGTTTTGCCTAGCTTAGTATGTGGTGCCAGCAGACACACTTGCTGGGTCTTGGTCCATCAATTCTTTGTTATTCACCCCAGCTCTAAGCTGTATTTTCGAGTCTAATCAAAGCAGCCAGCCTCCAAGGAAACTGTTGCTGAACAATGAGGAGAGAAAGGAAACTGTCCTCATTGTCATGGGCTCTGGGGTATTTCCCACTGCTCTTTTATGCTGGGATAGAACAGTGTACATGTCCCTTCCTTTTCTTTCTAGCAGCAAGCACATTTTAGAAAACTAATCTTACCTGACATAACTTTTCAATTTTTGATGGTGCTCATTGTTCTTTGTTTTTTGTTTGTTTTAGAGACAGGGTTTCTCTGTATAGCCCTGGCTGTCCTGAAACTCTCTCTATAGACTAGGCTGGTCTCCAACTCATAGAGATTCACTTCTTCTGCTTCCTGAGTGCTGGGATTAAAGGTGTACACCACTGTGCCCAGGATTAGTTGTGCTCATTCTTAAACTAGGAGTTGAATCACATTTAAGCTATAACAAACTTAATCCTTCCCACCTATTTAACAAAAGTGATTTTTAACTTGTGAGAAAGAAAAGAATAAAAAAAAATTAGCTGTGGGACTGGGGCGATGGCTCAGTCAATAAAGTGCTTGCCTTGCAAGCCTGGGAACCTGAGTTCAAGCTCCAGAACCCAGGTAAAGAGTCTAGGCATGGTGCTGTGGGCTTGTACCTTAGCGTTGGGGAAGTAGACAGAGACAGGAGCCTCCCTGGGGCTCAAAGGCTGGCTAGCCTACACCATCCAGTGAGCTACAGTCCAGTGGGAGACCCTGTCTCAGAATAGGTGAACAGTACTTGAACGAAGACAGCCAAGATTGTCCTCTGACTTCTGCATGCACACAAAAGTACATGCAGCATATGCGCACACGCGCGCACACACACACACACACACACACAGAAGTTAGCCTTTTGATTGTTTGTATAGCTCTCTATGGATAACTGATTCTACGAGGCTATTAAAGTTCTTAAAACATTTATTTCTGCTTGGCAAATAAAGTTATTAAAATTGCTGTTCTAAAACTAACACCAACGGGCGACATTTCTTAAATATCACTGGACACAAAATACCACAGCACCAGACTACCTAGATTTTAGAATTGAGCCTTAATAGTTCTTGGTGTATAGGCAGATTGGGCTCAGAAATATGGGCTTGGGAATTAAGCAGTTTGCTCATGTTACTGGGACCACACTGTACATTAAGAGAAGAATTTTTCCTCTAACAGGAGTACCGCAATGGTTTTAACGACTGAGCTACTGAACATGAATGCTTTACTGGAACTGGAAAGGCCCCACCACCTTTTCAAAGGGTCCGTGATGTTAGGTGGGAGGGTTGAAAGACCTGGTGACTTGTCTATAGCGAATACCCTCTGTTTTAAGAGAAGCAGCAACAGTAGCAAAGGAAAAAGGACCCTACACTCCCACAGATGCTTTGTTGAAAGTCTGTTTTTGCTAGTCTTTAAATTATATATATACATACATATATAGATATATAGTGTGTGTGTGTGTGTGTGTGTGTGCGCGTGCGTGCGCATATGTGTGCACGTGTGTGTGTGTGTGATACTTGTGGCAAAATGCTTCCATGTGTGAAAACCCACTTGGAGCTGTTAGGTGGGACCAAGGAACTAAACCCAGGTCATTTGCCTTGGCAGCTGCCTTCACCCACTGAACCATCTTCTGCTCGTCTTTCAAGAACCCCAATTATAACATTTACGTTTAGCTATAGGAATAAATATTCATATGGATTTCTTGAAATTATAAAACATTACTTTCTTTTTATATTTTTTCCTAATTAGATGTTTGCATACATCCAAATTTTTTTAATCCTTCATTTTCCAAGACAAAAAGCTGCACTGTGGGGCAAACTGATGATTTCCTGCATCTCAACCTTAAGAACTTTATCCCAGAAGTGATTTTAATGAAATAAATAATAATAATCCAGAGTTGCCTTTTCTAGTTTAACATTTATAGGTCATCCTTCATTTCTGTGAACTCTGCAAACTACATATATGCAAAAAATAGTCAAATATAAATGACAAAAATGACCCACGCTGAATATACATTTTTTTGTTAGTAGTCCTTAAGTAGTAAAACATAACTATGTATGAAGCACTTAGATTTCTTCAGAGAGGATATATAGCATATGCTATATGCTATATATATGCACATATAAGGCCATTTTATATTCCACATCTCTGGATTTTGGGTTCCACAAGAATTCCTGGGACAAGCTCCCACAGACAATAAGACACACAACCACTTTGAAAATCAATCTGACAGTTTCTATAAAAATTGAGAATAGTTCTACCTCAGAACCCAGCTAACTATACCACTCCTGGGCATATACCCAAAAGATGCTCCATCATACTACAAGGACACTTGCTCAACTATTCTCATAGCAGCTTTATTTGTAATATCCAGAAACTGGAAACAGCTTAGATGTCCCTCAACCAAAGAATGGATCAAAAGAATGTGGTACATTTACACAATGGAATACTAGTCAGCTATTAAAAATAAAAAAATCATGCAATTTGCAGGCAAATGGATGGAACTAGAAAAATATCATCTTGCATAAGGTAAGACACTCAGACCCACTCAGACACTTTCAGACCCAGAAAGACACTCAAGGTATGTACTCACTGATAAGTGGAGATTAGCCATAAAGGACAGGGTAACCGTGCTACAATCCACAGACGGAAGAAGTTAAGTAATGAGGAGGGCCCAAGAAAGGAAGCTTGAATCTCAGTCAGAAGGGGTGAGATGCACCTGAAGTGGATGGAGGAAGGGAACAGGGTGGGAGAAGGGGTAAGGAGGGGAACGAGGGGGAGATCAGGTGTGGGGACAGCGGGGGAGGGACTGAGAGGGGAAAAAATGAAAATCGGTGGGGGTGTATCTCTGGGACGGGGAGAATCCGGGCAGCAGAGGATACAGAGCCTGAAGCCACCATCTCCTGTAGCCAGGTGGTGGGGTGTTGGGGACCTTCTGGCACCTTGCTGCCCCCTGAATTTTGGTATCTGGTTTGACAGGCCTACCGCTCAGATACAATAGTGCATTCCTGGCTGACCTAGGGCTTTCGATAAGATTATCTTCCTGAAATACCTTAAATCCTCCTCTCCCTCAGGGCTTCCTAAGTAACACTTCTGAGGAAACTTTCCAAACAACCATTGTTAGCACATCTTGGTGGGCCATCCTGTGATTTCTAGTCACTTAGTAACCCTGCCAAAGGCAATTACATTCTTTTCACCCTGTATATATAAAGGATATACTAAAAATAATAAACGGAGACTTTGATCAGAGAAACTATCTTGGTCTTCATTTCTCGCACCCTTGTCCCCTTTTTCATTCTCACTCCCCCATTCAGGATCTCCCGTGGCAGACCTGCGGAACAGGTCAGTGGGGGGTAGGAGGACAGAAACCCACCTATAAGACCTTCGACCCAAAATTTGTCCTGCCTACAAGAAGTGTAAGAATAAAGATGGAGCAGAGACTGAGGAATTGTAGACCAATGACTAGCCCAACTTGAGACCCGCACCATGGGAGAGAGTGGCACTATTACTGATACCCCGCTGTGCTTGCAGACAGGAGCCTAGCATAACTATCTTCTGAGAGGCTTCACCAGCAGCTGACGGAAACAGATGCAGGGACCTATAGCCAAACAATAAACGGAGCTCAGGGAGTTTTGTGGAAGACTGGGAGGAAGGATAGAGGGAGCCCGAAGGGTCAAGGACACCACAAGAAGACCTACGGGTTCACAGAGACTGAACTACCAACCAAAAAGCCTGCATGGGCTGGACCTAGGCCCCTACACATACGTAGCAGATGTGCAGCTTGTTTTTCATGTGGGCACTGTCTCTGGCTCTGATGCCTGCCTTTGGATCCCTTTCTCCCAGCTGGGCTGCCTTGTCTGGCCTCAGTGGGAGAGGATGTGCTTAGACCTGCTGGGACTTGATGTGCCAGGGTGGCTTGGTACTCAGAGAAGGGGAAGGAGGCTGGGAAGAGGAGGGAGGGGGCTTTGATCAGGTTGTAAAGTGATTAAATAAATAAATTATGAAAAGAAAAAACTGACAAAAAAAAAAAAAGACCCACACTGAACACACATTTTGTTAGTATTCCCTAAGTAGTAAAACATCATTATGTATGAAGCAGTTACATTGCTTCAGAGAGGATATGTAGGTCATATGCAAATACAAAGCCATTTTAATGTAAGAGATTTGCACATCTCTGGATTTTGGTTTCCACAAGAGACTGCCTCACTTTTCCTTCCAACCCAACCTGTAGCTTCCTGGTCAGGATATTTGACACCAAATACTAAAGCTTCCTACTTTCCCCACGATCTAAATTCACCATACCTTTTTTTTTTTTTTTTTTCGTGATTAAATACACTCCCACAATAATTACTTTGGCTTAATTAAATTGTATGGCAGCTCCCTTCTGCTGCCTAGATGTCAAACTGGTTGTTTCACATACACAGAGTAGAAGTGAACTGTGCTTATCCTGGGCTGGGCTTGGGCCTGGTGAGAACACAGCAATGTCAGAAGCAGCGCTGAGCCGCCAGGACGAAGGCCTCTGCAAGCAAGCAATGTCCCCGTGCTTCCCCAACAACCGGACTCGCCCATGTCAAAACCATAAGCCTCTTTCACGTTCAGTTTGGTTGAATCAAAATGTATTTAATCAACTGTTCTCCGCATGGGCCTTCTGAGTCATTTGTTGAGTAGTTCCTACTGGGTTTCCAACTATATACTGTCAGCCGAGATCTATTTGTTGTACTGTTACTACTGACTTGTGAATATCATTCTTGGACAGGGAAGTATAAAATACCTTCCACCCCAGTGAACCTCTGGCAAATGTCTGTCTAGCGATACTTTTGACTGTAGGAAGCTGAGGGAGAAGGGTTCCTCTGGAGCCCAGCAAACAGAGGCCAGGGAAATTAGAAAGCATCCCGGAACGTACAAGGCAACACACATGACAAGGCAGCCCCCATAGGTCTTCCCTTTCCGGATATTAATAGTGCGAAGGCTGGGAAGCCCTTTGTCAGAGAAGTGAAATCAAAGAGGACTTAAGGAAGTATTCCCTTTGAAACTTTGGGGAGGGTTACCACCCACAGAATAGAGGCCTGATTCCATCTCAGGCAAGCGGCTCATGGAAACCCCATGGTGGAGGTGCCCCCGTGTGTTCTCAGGAAGGAATTTAGTAAGTGTGCGTTCACTGGTGGCATGATGGTTTCCCCAGAAGAGCACCACCAACTTGATTTTGAGAAATCCACCCTTTACAGTAAGCTTATATGCTAAAGAATGTAGAGAACAGATGTTACCCAAACCAGAAAAAAAATGACCTCAGCTTGAGCCTTTTTGAGTCGTCTCTTCTTTGGGGATACATTTGGCCTAGGGGTGCAGGGGAAGTAATAAATATCAGCGATGTTGTGACACCTGAGAAAGCCACAGCCATTTCAGATTTTAATCATCTCACCCCTTATTACAGATGCAGCCTGTCAGGCAGATGTTCGGAGGGGAAGCCTTATCAGGCCGATGCATCTACTTATCTTAGAGGAAATTAGGCAGGATTCCAAGGCTGCGGAAGACTCGGCCTCTGCCGGGAGTTATTAATTACAAGCAGACTTAAGAAGGACTCGTTTGTTTTGGTAGCCATGCCAGGGCGCATCTCTGTCTGCCAAACAGAATGCAAAGGGGAGAGCGGGGAGAAGGTGAGTTTCTTGGATTACTTGGTAAAGCGGATTAAAACCAGACGGCCACAATTTGTCGCCTCTAGCCAGGCTCCAAACAAAATCCTTCCTTCTGCTGAAGTCTGCATTAAACCGATGCCTGGCTGCCTCCCTCTTGATCATCTAGACTCAGTCCTTTTTAAAAATGTGTTCTTGTTTTGCTATGAGATAATTAACATAAACCCTAACGTGCAAATGCCTGCCCCCACACATGTATATACACAGAGGGAAGAAAATAAAGCAAAACAGAGGAGCTGGTTATCTCTAGGCATGAAAATCACAGATTTCAATATCGTGTGTGTGTATGTGTGTGTGTGTGTGTGTGTGTGTGTGTGTGTGTGTGTGTGTATACTATAAAGTTTCCAAAAATTCTATAACAAGGCACATCGTATTTTTATAATGAGATAATAGTCTGAAGTTATTTATCTCTTATTTTGTGCTAGTCCATTCTCCACTTATAATCCAGTCCTGCTTCTACAGCTAATCTTCTAAATATCAGCATGGCTCCAAATGCTGAAAAGAGATAGTCATAGATAGTAATGAAGTTTAAATCTTACCCCGCGTTCTCTATCTGGCTAAACAACACGGTGCTAAATAAGATGCCAATATATTACACAAGAACAAAGTGATTTGGGGCTTCTCTAGTCTGTTTTTCACAGAAGAGTGCACACGTCTTCATGTGCACACTTAAGGGGAAGGACAAAGAAGGGACTAGATAGCAGGTCACAGAGGATAGTCACAGGGTGTCCTGGACACACGGGACTCGAACCATGAAGAGGGTCTGAACCAGAGTTGTGTTTAAGCTCATCGCCTAGCTTACATATGACCTGAACTACATTCAGTTGTAGCACATTTTGGTTCAAGTGTAAACAGTTCTTTAAATTATGAAATAACACTCACACACACACACACACACACACACAACTCCTAAGAATCACGTCATGTAAAAATGGAAGTGTCTTGCTATGATACTAACTACGATACTAACAAAACTCCAATGACTGAACTTAACCTATATCAAAGAAACAACTCTATTGCAAACAAACCAAAACAAACAGAAAAACCTAGCAACCGTTTAGGTTTGGACACTAATAAGTTCATCGAAAATGGTAATCTAGTAACTCTCTGATTAAAGCAATACTTACAGAAGAGCTTCAGTGTGGCACACGTTGGGAGAATGTAGGAGAGAGATGATTCAAAGTCATAGTAGCTTGAGGAAACGAGGCAGTCATTTGGACCAATCCATTTCTATCAGTTCTGGTCTTATACGGGCCTTAAGCTGCTCAAGTATCCCTCTCAAAACAAAAGTCACGTCAAATTCTTTCAAGCCTTCTTCTCTCTGTGTCAAACCTTATATTGGATTTCTTTTTTTTTTTCTTCAATTTTTTCTTTTTATTTATTATCATTATTATTATCATTTGTTACAATTTATTCAGTTTGTATCCTGGCTGTGGCCCCCTCCCTCCCTCTTCTCCCCCTATGCCCTTACCCTAGTCTTCTGGTAGGGGAGGTCCTCCTCCCCTTCTATCTGACCCTAGCTTATCAGGTCTCATCAGGACTGGCTGCATTGTCTTCCTCTGTGACCTGGCAAGTCTGCTCTCCACAGAGGGAGGTGAGCAGAGAGCCAGCCACTGAGTTCATTCAGAGACAGCCCTGTTCCCATTACTAGGGAACCCAGTAGAAGACTACTCAGTTTCCATGTAACTCCTTTATTATTGCATCTTTCCAACATGGACCTGCAAGCCTGCTTGAATTGAGGTTAATGTACAGTAAAAGTGTTTTAATTCTCCACCCCCCAGCAAAATTTAGTAAAACGGTGCCTTTCTCTCCTACTGAACTTTTGTGTCACATTTATCATTAGTGGTGACACCATATGTGCAGTCTTCAATTTCTGATCCTTCACTTTATCGACTTTGTATAAAACCAGATTATTTTCACTTCTGTAACTCTGCTAACAGGTCTTTGATATCTAGAAGCAAAGTCTCTAGGTGTTTCTTTGTTCTTTTTTCTTTTTAAAGATAAGGTCTCACTATGTAACCTTGTTCTTGTTTAATAACTTATTTTATTTTTAATTATGTGCATTATATATGTGAGGGTTTCAGATCTTGGAGTTAGAGATAGTTGCCATGTGAGAGGAGCTGCCATGTGGGTGCTGGGAATTGAACCCTGGTCCTTTGGAAGATGAACCAGTGCTCTTAACCACGGAGCCATCTCTCTAGCCCCTAGGTTTTTCTTTTTTCAAGAAAAGCCTACATATTCTTACATATGTCTTACAAAGAATATTCTTTGCCTTTTGCAGTTCCTCATAAAATTAAAAACCAGCTTTCAATTCATATATGTGTGAAGAACCCTACTGGGATTTTGCTGAATCTATAACTCAGGTTGAAGTGGTTTACTGTCTATATAACATTATACAGATATAAAATTATTTTTGCATTTATTGAATCAGTTTTTATAATGTATTATAATTTCATCAGAGAATTTGATACTTTTATGATATTGAAAATTATAATTTTATGACTGGCTTCTTTTTAAAATTTCATTTTCCTCTTGATAATTTCTGGGGTAAAAAAATAAATTAAAATTTTAATTCCCAGATTTATATATAATAAAGATATTTATGTTTTCTTCACTTTTTTCAGTGATTTTTATTGTTTTCATGGAAGGAACATTTTATGTCTTTCAGATGCTAATGGAAATGCTACTGTATTTGTGAATGGCATCTGTTACGCTGCTACCCTATTTGGTTTCTTTGCTGGTATAAAGAACCATCTTGGCTTGGTTCATATTGGCCTTATGCCCTTACGGGTCCTTGAATCAATACTGTGTAGGATATCAGATGGGATAACCCACTCTGTGCATATTCAATCAGTCTACCACGACTTTAGTGTTTGTAACTTAATTACATGTTCAAAGTTTCTTTGTCATCACTGGGAAGCTTTCCCAGCCCCACACTTTTCCTTCATTCTGCTTTTTTGTTCCGCCTTTCTCCTAATACCGGGAATTGAACCTAGGGCTTGATACATGCAAAGCAAGCACCCTACCACTGAACCACAGCCTCCACGTGTGTGTGGTCTATGTGCATGTGTCCACATGTGTGTGAGAACATGCTTATGCAAGTACACATGCATATAGAGGCCAGAGGTTGACATCCAGTGTTCTCCCTTGACTGCTCTCCACTTTACTGAGGCAAGGTCCTCGCTGAACATGGACCATGGAACTCTGCAGGTCTCGCTAGCCAGCTCCCCCTGGGATTCCCTATCTCTGACTCCTGAGTGCTGGATTCACAGGCAGAACCCACAGCATCATGGCTTTACATTGGTTCTAGGGATCTGGTGTCCAATTCTTGTGCTGCTAAGGCAAACTCTTTCCTGAGCCCTCTCCCAAGCCCTGACAGTTTCATTGCTTTTTCTTCACTTATAAGTCCAGCTGGGACTTCCATTCCAACACTGGTAAAAATGGCAAATGCTATACACATTTGTCTTGTTCCCACCATTAAAGGGAAAAGGGCTTTCAGTGTTTCACTATTAAGTTTTGTGTTTTTACCAAAGATGGTTTGCTGACAATCTTTATCAGATTAATGAAGTTTCTTTGTATTCAGTTTGCCAAGATTTTTATATTATATGCAGACATTGAGCTCTACATAATGGTTTTTAACTGCACTAAGCTATTTTGCTGATGTTTTCCCTGCCTCTTCTCTTAATATGGTAAATGACCTTGCTTAGTTTTTTTCAGTGGTACACTCCACTTGAGTCCTAGAGCAAACAGCTGCACTTGGCTGTGACGGATTATCTTTTAAATATATTGCAGTTAATTTGCTGACATTTTGCTTAGGACTATCAATATTTTTACTGGAAGTTTTCATCTAAAATACTTTTTTTACCTCTACCTTTGCATGAAAAAAAAATTTTTTTTAAATAAGCTTTTGAGAACTAAAGAGATTACTCAGTTGTTAGGATCATGGACTGTTCTTTCAGAGGACTTGCTTACAATACAAGTACCCGTGTCAGACGGCTCCAACCACATGTGATTCCAGCTCCAGGGACCCGACATCCTCCTTTGGCCTCCATGGACACCTGCACTTGTGTGCACACACTCACACACAGATAGACACACAAACACATAATTAAAATATAAAATCTTAAAAAAAAAAACCATAAAATCTAGTCCTGGTCCACACTGATGAAAGCACATAGTAGTTCTTTTATCTAATTTTTGTGTCATTTCATCCTAGTAAGATAAGCTCATTTCTGTGGGTAGAAAGAGAGAACGCTACAAAAGCCGCCATTGCCAATACAGTGATTCACCCACTCACTTCCTGCATTGCTATCAGACCACAATACCCAAAATCCACCTCAGATGACCGACGCTTCCTACGCTGCACGTTCTCAATAAACACAGCGTCGCTGACCATAAGTCATCAGGGGCCAGCCTGGGCGATGGTGGCTTTCTATTTCCGAGTAAAGCGAAACAGAAATCTTCCTTTTTGAGTACCATGTGGTAATATTCTTGGATTGCAGTTACTGTACACGCCCAAAACCGTCTTCTCTGCTGCACATGTGATGACAGCACAGTCCTTACATATTTGCACAGATCTGGCTCACTAGCTACCAGAGAAAGCGCACTAGCTGGTTAGGAGACTCAGGGAGTTTGCCCCCTGCGGGGCACTGTGGAACACTGCAGCTCTTTGCTGTTGCACAGTGCTCTGTAAACGAAAGCCTCCTGACGTGGAAAAGGGATGCATAACACAAAAAATAACATAGGTAATTTCAGGGAAAGCAGCATAGATATGGTGCCATTTGGCTTAACCATTCACCTCCCAGAGCACTATTAATTCAATGATAAAATGTGAATGTTGTCTGTTTGGGTGTCACTCTTAGAGTCTTCATAAAAACACGAGGTTTCCGGGCATACAGGTAGACAGCATCTGGGATGAAAGGCAGCAGGGTCTTCCCTCCTCTTCCCACTGTCCATGTCTATCAACTCACCCGCTTCCTGGAGAGCTAGATTGGCTGAGGTTGTGCACTGTAGAACACTTAACTGCAAAAACTGACAGCCACCTTGGAAGGGTGACAGGTAGTCAGCTCCACAATAGTCAGGGTCGCGGGTCACATTTGATCAATTCCGCACACTGAGCACGTGCAGTTCTTTGTGTTATGCTAGGGAACAAGGCTACTGCCTGTGTTTCCATGGTGATTTCTGAGAGCAACACTCAAGCTTAAAAGTTACTCTTTTAATCAACAGTAATTTTCATCTGGGTGATATTCTGATATTCCCATGCTACTCTGAAGGATATTGGTACTGTGTTAATTTACTTTCTGCCTCAGGTCAGGGTGCAATTCATTTGCTTTGAGCAATGGATGTTTTATCAGAGGAAAAGGAGCTGGAGAGGGATGCCAAAGCTGAGAGGCATGGCAACATAATTAAAATTTCAGAACAAAAAATACAGAAGATAGTTAACTTGAATACGAAATTATCAACGTCAAAACAAAATTTAAAACAATATGAGATGAAAGAGCATCCTGCTTCAGAAAGACTCCTTGCCTGCTTGCTCTTAATAACACAAAATCTGTGCTCAGCAACGCAAATGTCCTTTGGACACCATTTCTTAATATTAGATGGCAATATAAGATTTCTGCGGTAAACATTGAGAAATGGTCTATTGATTCCGGCCCAGGCCATAAAACACACAGCTTAAGGGAAATTTCTTCTGATACAATTAAGGCTAATTTTTGTTGGGACTCAAAAACACTGGCCACAGACCACAAAGACTATGTCTGCTTGGTGAATAGTAAAAGAATCAGCACGGATTCAAGTGAGTGGGTAAGAAAGCTGTTATTACCTTAAGCAAAATCAGAGCAGATGGAGGAGACTTGACACACATATTCAGATGCGTGCTTGCCTCAGACAGCATCTTTTATGAGTGGCTGATCCCAGATGGTGGCGCGATCAGCAGCCTGGGTTTACATACAGCATCTATTTTCTCTTTGCTCCAATGTATTGTGTCACTTACGACTGTTTCAATTAATAGGCAAGGCATAGATCATCAGAATCAAAGAAGCCATCACTAGCCATGTTCTCTGATATCTCATAAATCGGGTACTTGTTGATTTAGCCAGTCAAGCTCAGACCCCCTCCCCCAGCACCCGACCTTATTCACTTCATTTCCAGTTTCAAGCTGCTACTCCATGGTCACGGGGTCACACAAATGGTCGAGGAGAAGTGTGAAGAGATGTGCTTAGCAGACACACTATGCTGACGGGAATAGGCAAGCATCTCATTGACCAGAAAACCCCCACAGCATCTCACCTGGACTTTTTCTGGAACTCCTGTTTGATCCCAGAGAACGGTAACATATATAACAGAAATACAGACTCCCAATAAAGCAACAACTTACTTTATCACGGTTATCTATTTACATGCGGTTCCCGTTGCTGGACAGTAAGATTACAGATACGGTACTTTTTCAGTTTTTAGGGATGGCCCAGCGTGCAGGAGTTGGGGGTCTCTTTAAGTTACAGACAGTGAGGAAATAACAATTGCTGCTACTTTTATCTCTCATGTATCAGGCACGGTGCTAGACAAATTCCTTATTTCTTTGTTTGCTCAACTTTACTGAAGTAAAATTGACAAAAAAATACATATTATATAATATAATGTTTTAAGTTATGCATAAAGCACAAACTGATAATCCCAAGCTACTAAACTTCCACCACCTTTCAAGTGGCTGTGTGTGAGCATGTGTGTGTGAGCATGTGAGTGTGTGTGCCCATGAGCACATGTGTGTGTTTGTGTGCATGTGTGTGTAGAACATTTGCTGTCTGCTCTGTGACACAGCATTGCTACCTGTAGCCATCATGCCATTCAACAGGTATCAGCATCCTGCAGAGCTCAGACTGCGCAGTCTCAACGACGTCCTCCATGTTCCCTGACTCCCGGCTCTTGGAAACTTCGTTTTTATGAGCTTGTATAGTGTTTCGCCTTTCTGTGTCTGGTTTATTTCATACAACATAATGTATTCCATGTTCATTTTATGTAGTTATGAAGTGGCAGAACTCCCTTCTCTTAAAAAGCTGAATATTACATTTCATACACTATATATATACATATATAATTATATGTAACATATAGTTATATACATAACTCTTTGCATATATGTGTTATATAGTTTTATTTATTCTTCCGTCAAGAGACAGTTGTTTCCAAAACTGAATAATGCTTCCATGAACACACAGTCTCTTAAGAGATACTGATTTTACTTTCTTTGGATGTACACCAGGAATGGGATTGATACTACATTAGAGTTCTGTTTTTAACTTTTGAAGATTAACTTACTTTCTCCTATTCAATGTTCAAAATAACATAGGCTCCATTTAGCAGATTAGGCAAAACATGGAGCCTAACAGAAGTAAAGCAAAATGCTCACAGGCCTTGTGTTGGACATTTGGCCTCAGGACAGCATAACATGGAAGCCCTTGAACTTTCAACCTTGCCATCCCTCCTCACCCACTAGGCCAAGCTTCCTCCAGCTCAGGCTGAGTTGTCAGGTGTGTGGCAGGGAGGGAGGAAAATGATCCTGGGACCATCCAGTGGCCCTACAGGAGATGGTTTAGTGTAAATTCTAAATGCTGGCACAGACATTGGCCGCCTCTGCCCTGCTGGGTGAGCAGTGATAGAAGCAGGGTCTTTTCTAGACATCTATGACTAAAGAGCTTTTGCTATGTAGACAGTAATAGGACATAACACCCCAGAAAACATGGAAAGGGAGGAAGGAAATAGCCATGCTGTGCTGGGGTGGGGGGGTGCACAGACCACATGGCAACATGACAAAGCTCTTCTGCAGGAACTGGAGCAGAGCCAAGCAAAATGGAAAGCACTGGGAGAAGGCAAACAGCCCAGAGTTGCTATTATAATTCCATGATTAACCTGTGAAGAACTTGGAGATGCGGATAATATTGAACCAATATTTATGTGATATGGTTTTATCTCCCAAACTAGTTTCTGATTTCTTTGAAAGTTACAGCCTTGTGTAACATATTCCTGTGTCAACCATAGTTCAATACATTCTTCTAAGTCCACCCCATTGTTTTGGTTTTTGTTTGTTTGTTTCTGAGACAGGGTTTCTCTGTGTAGCCCTGGCTATCCTGGACTTGATTTATAGACCAGGCTGGCCTCAAGCGCACAGAGAACTGCCTGCCTCTGCCTCCTATGCTGGGATTACAGGTGTGTGCCAATGCTCCCAGCTCCACGCTATGGAGGCCGGATATCCTGAGAGGTGAAGCCTCCCTGAAGGGAACGGGTCACCGGGAGCACGGCCTGAGGTTTTTTAACTCAATCCTAGCCCCGCTCTACTCTATGGTATTGACTAGCCCTCCCCTGAGGCCATCTCTATTTTACCATAGCGAACTGTATCCCTTCTTAAATCATGAACCAAAATCAGCCTTTCCTTTATGAAGCTGCCTTTGCTGGGTATCTTGACATAGCCACAAAAAGAGTAATAAATACACTCACAAAGGTCACCATCCTTCAAAAAGGTCCCCATCCTTCCTGGGATGGTCTCCTAACATCCTCCTGGGGCCAAGCTGTCTGGCTTGACAACTGGGCTGCTGTCTTGTCTCACTGAATGCTGCCTCATGGGTTTTTGACTGAGGGGTGTGGTGGTTTGAATGAGAATGGATCCCACAGGCTCAGATGTTTGAATGTTTGGTTCCCAGTTGGTGGAACTGCTTGGGAAGGTGTTTCACTGGGGTAGGACCTTGAGGTTTCAAAAATTCCTAACAGTCCCAATAGACTTTTCAGCATCCTGTTTGTGGGGGAAGTGAGAGCTCAGCTGCTTCTCCAGCACCATGCCTGCCTGCCTGCTGCCATGCTCCCCACCACGATGGTCATAGACTCACTCTCTGAAACTCCAAGCCCCAATAAACTCTTTCTTCTGTAAGCTGCCTTAGTCATGGGGTTTTGTTACATCAATGTAAAAGTAACTAAGAAGGAGGAGGGAAGAAGAGACAAGGAAGGAAAAAGGAGAACAAGCCAGATTCACTTTGTTTTTCAGTTCACATTTAAACTACACCATCTTTAAGAAGTCTTTATTTTTCCTACATCGCTGGGTCTTTAGAAACGTTCCCATTAAAATCAGTAATGCCTATTTGAATCTCTTAGTGCTCACTATATGTCTGGAAACAATTACAGAGGTGTGTGTGTGTGTGTGTGTGTGTGTGTGTGTGTGTGTGTGTAATTTTTAATTTGCCAAGTGTCTTTACATTAGTTTTACATATTTTTTTTATTTTTCTTATTAGTTACATTTTGTTAACTGTATCCCAGCTGCAAAGCTCTTCTCTGTGGCATAACAGTACTGCTCCTCCCTTGGGGGGTGGGGAGGTCAAAGAGCCTGCCATTGAGTTCCTGTTAGAAATAGTCCTTGTTCCCCTTACTATGGGAAACCAATTGGTTACACAGATTTGTAGATATTGAAGAAAAAAAATAACAAAGGAGATTACAATAAAATGCTTTCACAGCTAAAAAGAAGGCCAGTCCATAGAAGCGTAAATTTTTTTTTCTCTCCAACCTGTCATCTTTTCTGAAATTATCTTCAAAGCAAACAAAAGACTTAACCAAAACACTTAAAAACTACCCTTTAAACTTCATCATTAAATCAAGCTGATCAATTAGCAATGCATCACTTTTGTTCAGCCTTTTTGGCACCTAATAAGTGCTTGAAATTATTAGGACATGACAAAGTTGAAATTTAAAGTCATGTATGTTTCAAGTCAAGTATCCTTTAATTTGTCTTTGAAGCTGAACGCTAGTCTTCCTTAAACACTGGCTGCCAGGGTGTGACTAAGCAGTAAGCCACAGCAAGTTCCACTTTTGTGCCGCTTTTCCCTACATCACGTTCAGCCTCCATTACGAGACTCCCTTTTCCTGCCACCGAGATGAAAATCTCTAACAAATAATAAAAATCCCTCCAGGCATTTCAGTCACAAACGTAGATTCATGTCAGCAGTTAACCAGTCTGTTCTAGTATAAGAACCATAAACCCTGAAGGCTGCCTACCACTGGAGCCTCTCCCCACCAAAGGCTGTGGTGGAGAAGGGGTCAAGGCGGGACCTCTCTGTCCCCTCTTGCCCTCTCGATGCCCACTTCCTCTAAGGTTGAAGGGGATAGGAAAACAAGAGGCAGCAGAGACCATGGTCTAACCAGCCAGCATGCACTCTTGGCAGTGATGTCCACATGGGCCAGATGTTAACATTATTTCCCTTTGGAGCATCACAGGAGGCTCTCCTCTTACCTGTAGCTCCCTCTTCTGAAGTCATGGCCCTGCCTCACAGGAACTGACTCTCCCTCTCCTGTTCAAGGAACCCTGATCCTCCCCACTATCGTAGACAACTCTCTTCAGCAAGATTCAAGAGAGCTCTAAGCCAGTTGTGGCCTCTGACATACATCTGGGCACTGGGAACATGACACATTTTCCCATTGCAGCTGATGGTGGAGTGATCCTTCACAGTGGGCTTTTTGATATGACCTCCTGGCAAGCAAAGTGTGGTTAGAGCCATTTATCACGTGCCAGACCCCTGTGCCCACTAAAGTGCATAGAAGCTAGACCAGACACCCAAGCCACCTCAGTGAAGTGTCTTGGTTTGGTCTTTAGTCAAAAGGAGGAAATCTTTTTCCTCACTGTGGGAGTGGTGTGATGCAGAGTACAGCTAAACTAAAAAAAAAAAAAACAAACATGCAAACAAAAAAACACCTCTCCACAATCTTGAGCTTTCTGCCTTCCCGGGCCATATTTTCCCAGATTAAGTGAGCTGTGGGCTGAAGCAGAGGTATTTAGTTTTGAAATGTGGGGGCAGCAGGCTGGCTGTTCTGAGCCCTCCACTGGAGGTTGTTTATTTCAATAAATTTTGTTAAGTGAATCTTTCATCAATGGCCAGACTGACTCATAGTGAGATCAGAAGGACCTTCTGCTTCATTGTAATCTTCAGACCATTTGCTGAATTGTCTGTTCTACTGTTCTGAATATAGATTCAACTTCTGTGAACTCATTCATAACACTGAGGGGCTGCTAGTGGCATCGGAACGCCTGCGTCCACCTCAGCCCTCACTCAGCGGTCAGCGGTCAGCGGTAGACCGCTCACACCAGTGTTGCTGAGGGTTCCACAGAACAATGTTCATGCAAAGCCTGCCATCTCAAAGTCAAGTGCTCTAAGAACAGCTCACGGCACCTCAGGGGACAGAAAACGTCATTACAAGCTTGTTGGGGAGCCAGGTTCAAATTCACTGGTTATCTTCAGGCAACCTTTCCTTTTGATGTGACTACTTCCTTAAAAAATGTCAAAAATAAACTATCTCCTTTAAACCCCACTTTCTTGATATAAAGAAGCTTAGACACTGAAACGCATCCTATACAGACACGTGTGTTTATTCAGAGCCAGTTGCTAACAATGCTCAAGTCTGTGATAAAGGTCAGAAACACCTAGGAGTTTATATGAACGCAAATAATTTTGTTTTTAGTTGTCCAGAGCACAGTTGTCTTTCGAGAACCACAGCACTCCTGTGGGGATACACACTTTGGAGATTGCTAACTACACCCACTTACTCTTATTGTTGAAGTTCAAGATCATGGGAGAGCCTGGGGAAGCAGCCAAATTCCAAGAGATTATTAAGTTTAGCAAAATCCTGGACTGGATTTAATCTGAACCCTCTATTTTTCCAAACCATCTTTCTAAGTCTGTGGAGGCAGTTTGTGTAATTATGCTGGAAGGTATGTTTTCTGACTTTGAAAATAACAAAGTCATACGAGTCTTTTTGCTCACAGACAAATGCTCAATACCGTAAAAGAAAATGTGCCAACAGAAACTGAAATTCCAAATAGGGGTCTATTGCCCACATCTTTCTTTCCAGTCAGTTTGAGCGGACTGCACACGGGAACCCAAGCCCTCTGCCAGGCCCCTCCCCCACTCAAGCAAACATTTGATTCTGACAGAGGTACTTTATTAGACAGGAACCCTCCACTCCGCTTTGAGAGTTTGAGCCCAATTGAATTTGACTGGTCACAGTTCTTTGTGCACACTGATAGGCAGATTTCTAGAGCAAGCTCAGGACAGACATCTTTGATCAAAAGCAATGAGCACACTGGCTTAAGTGGGAGGGTGGGACAGAATTCTGAGCCTGGCTAGTCTGTCAAGACTGAGGAATTCATCACTTTCTAAGAGCTTTTTCTGGGTAGAACTAGCTCAAAGTCAGTTTAACTAGAGAAAACAGAGTTAAAACAGCTAACAAGATTTCTGTTTCATTTTGATTTTTGGGAAAATAAAAACAAAATATGGTTTATAAATTTTAAGCTTTTACTCTCAGACAAGAGCCATAAACCATGAATGTCAAGCAAATATATACTAAGTTAAATGTCACCGTCATTTATGCATATGCATAAAATTTAATGATTTGCATATTTAATGATTTGCATAAGCACAGTAATAGTTCTACTAGCTAAGAGGAGGGGCTGGGAGCAAATGTCACCGACTGTACAAAAGTCAGCTCACTCCAATGGCCACCTGCCATTTCATTGCACTGCAGCTCCAAAAACACAAAGCCAGGTCTAGGGGGAAATACTCATTTATGCTCTCTGTTCCTTCTACAGGCCAGAGCACAGGCTGGGAATCTGAACTAAAGAATTGTTTCTGGGGGGGACACGGGCTGGAGAGATGCTTCAGAGTTAAGAGTATTGACTGTTCATCCAGAGGACCCAGGTTCAATTCCCAGCACCCACATGGCAGCTCACAACTGTAACTCCGGGTCCAGGGTTTCTGACACCCTCACACAGACATACATGCAGCAAAATGCCAATTAACATAAAATAAAAATAAATTATAAGAAAAAGAGAGACTAGTCTCTTGGGAGAAAGTTTGCTCAGAGTGATCCTGAGTACCATAAAACGGGGCTTTTCATGAGAGAACCTGGCAGAATCAAGGCCAGCTTGTTAAAAAAAAAAAAAAAAAAAAAAAAAAGGTTTCTGGTAAGATAAGATGTTTGAGATAAGGGGTATTTGACATGACAGTGAATCCCATAAATCTACCCCTTGTGTATACTGGTACATTGGTTTATGTTCCTAACATCTAGTGCCTAAGGAAATGGGGCATTTTAGGGACTATGTTGGTACGGGGTTCCCAAGGGGAGGACAGAGAGAAAAAATTAGAAATGCTCCCCTATACAAAAGAAACCACCCTCTCTCACCTCTTCATGTAACACTCATCCTAGAGATGACCCTGTTCTCTCTCCCCTCCTGGAACCTTTATCCTGTCCCATCTCCTCCAAAACTGGTTCATTGTTGGATGAGCTAGCAGGAGGGTAAGACACCTGTAAAGGTCTGGCTTAGTGCTTCACATCCGGTGGGGATGGGTGCAAGACTATTCTCTGTTCTGTTTGTTTTGATTTGGTGTTAGAGAGGGATGCTGTGAGAATGTGCACAGCCTGCTTAGGAGCTCTGCTCAGTACAAAATGCACCCAAGAGGAATTTCAGGATGTATTCCAAAGTGGGTGCACATAAAGGTTTCCAGCCAACAACAGCCACTCAGGAAAGTCCCGTTTGTGTGAGAAATGATTCATGGCGGCTCTTTCTTAGAAGCAAACAAGGGTGATGCTTCTGCCAGTTTACACTGATTATCTGGTCTGATTCCGCTGACAGTACAAATGAGGATCAATTAATACCTCCCTTACCTACTATAGACTATTCCTAGTTTCCAGAAACAATCACCTTTGTAAATACAAAGGCAAGAGCTGATCCAACCCAAGAGACAAGTCTTTTTTGCCTTGTGGCCAGAAAAATCTTTTCATCTGATAAAAGAATGGACTCAAAATGGCGTTCCTAAAAAAGGAAACCAAGGCATGCAGCACATCACACGGACAGAAAGAAGGTGTTGGCAGATCATTATGCTCTGAACACTACAGGACTGTCAATAACTCATTATAGCTCCACAGAGCGGCACACATTATTAAAAGCACAACAACAAACTTAGTAATAAAAGTTCATATAACCAATTATGGCATATGGTTTTCTGGGAGGAAAGCAATTAGAGACAGCTGTGTCTTAAGTGTATTTCAGAAGACAGGCTCAGAGTGGGTAATTACAACTGTAAGCTCTCTCCTAGCGGTGAAAACGCACATTCATATATCTGCACACTTTGAAAGGAGCCTTTCGTACAGAAGGTCGAAGCCCAAAGTCATCCTTGCTCATAGGCCTAGAGCAAGCACCACTGCAAAGCTGGAGTTAAAAAGATGACACTGCCTTATTTTAACCAGTTCCTACGGAGCACCAGCTCCGTGTTTGGGGCTTGGGGAGAATCTGTAATGGAAGGGGGTGTGCAGTTTGCTGAATAACTACTCCTTTAAAATCAGAACTCATAAAATGTGCCATTACTAGTCCTTGTTCTTCCGAAGACCACAGTCATAACTTTGGACAAACTAGCTAATTCCTCCATGACTGATTCGTTCACCTGCATGATTCAAGGCTGCTCCTTGGCCACTTGGGGTTCTCTATCACAGTCAGTGCCCAGGAGTTCTGAAATCACTGGCTTCCTACACCTACTATGGAGGGCACTTTATGTTTTTCCCTTGCCTCACTGTATTTCATCATCACCTCAAGAAGTGGATCCACAGGAGGAACTTTAAGTGGTTTTCCAAGACACCATAGCCTTCCTCCTTTCTCTTCTCTCTCATCCCCCTTGACAGATCATGAGTCACCACATAAGATACCCAGCTACACTAGAACAACATGGAAAACCCCAGAGAATAGTGGGCCACAGCTGTAAACCCAGAACTGAGGAAGTAGAGGCAGGAGGATTGAAAGTTTGAGGCCAACCTGGCTAGACAACAAAATTAGAAAGGGGACCATTTGGGAAGAGTAGAGAGATAACTAGAAGAGATAGAGAGGAAGACAGAGAGGAAAGTGGAAGAAAAGAAATACCATGAACACACAGGGCTAATACATGTCTTAGGAAGCCTTTAGTCCTTAGCCCAGCATGTGACCTCTTCAGATATCTTTGCTAGACCTATTCAGCGCAGTCATTCCGGAAGTCCTAGCTCACCACAACAATAAGGCAGAGCACCACTATTGATGGTTTCAGCCACTAACTTTTTGGGTGATTTATTATGTATGCAGCCAAAGTAGCTGAAAAGGAACTAGGGGAGGAAAACAAACAAACAAACAAACAATAATAATAATCAGAAAACTGCTACCTACTCCCAACAAACTCTTCAGTACTCATAAGAACCCCAGAGAAGATGATAATGAATTCTTCAAGAATGGTGAAGGTAAATGTAACTCACCAGGCCGTGCAGTGAGAAACAAGAGAAACAAGAAAAATCCTGTTTTTGTTTCCAAACTGGGTGACTTTATATGGATTTCCCCGTGCTCCATAGTAGAAGAACTCTAATAAGACTGACCATGGGCCGAAGCAACTGAAGGACAGCAAAAGAGCACAGTCTGGTTAGTTCTGTGTAGGTTCTGATACTCTAGCTTTCTGGTTCCCAGCTCATGTCTTTCTTAGTAGACGAAGTACAGCAGACACTGTGTGTTTATTCAGAGGAATAACATGGGAAACTAGAAATGCAAGTAGGGTGGGTTGATTGGTTGATTGATTGATTGAGGCATGCTCTCACTATGTAACCCTAGCTGGAATGGAATTTGCTATATTGACTAGGCTGGCCTCTAACTCAGAGCCCTCCTGCCTCTGCCTCCCAAATGCTTGATTAAAGGTGTGTGCCATCATGCCTGGAACAACTTCTTTACTTCTTTACAGGATAAAATTTGAGGCTAGGCTGTCTTCAAACTCAAGATCCTGTTGTGTCTACCTCCCAAATGTTGGGTATACAGGCTGTCTTAGTCATGGTTTCTATTGCTGTGAAGAGACACCATGACTGGCAACTCTTATAAGGAAACATTTCACTGGGGCTGGCATACAGTTTCAGAGGTTTAGTCCATTGTCATCATGGAGGGAAGCATGGCAGCACACAGGCAGACATGGTGCTGGAGAGGAGGCTGAGAGTTCTACATCCAGATAGGCAGGTAACAAGGAGTAAGATGCTGGGCCCTCAAAGCCCGCCTCCCAGAGACACACCTCCTCCAACAAGGCCACACCTCCTCCAACAAGGCCACACCCACTCCAACAAGGCCACACCTCCTCTAACAAGGCCACACCTCCAGTTTCTATGGGCCTATCAGGCCATTTTCATTTAAACCGCCACATAGGCATATAAACATATTCAAGGGCAGTAAAGAAAATGGCACCAGTCATCAGCCCACAAAGACAGTGGGTTGGGAACATTCAAGTATCCTCGTGAAGCTAAGCCAAGAGTGGTGTCAAGAAAGTAGCCAATTGTGAGCTGTTGGACATAGCTTTTATTGAGCTTTCCCCTCAGCCTCCCCAGGAAGATTTCAAAACAGGAATCTTACATTAAAATGTTAGAGTTTAGGTCTGGCTAGATGGCTCGGTGGGTGGAGTGCTTGCTCATCAAGCCAGTGATCTGAGCTCAACATGAACTCATGTAAATAAAGGGAGAGAGATCTGACTCCACAACGTTGTCCTCTGCCCTTCGTGTGTGCTGTGACATACGCATTTCACATATGTGCACACGCACTCACACTCACACACACACAATTTCTAGCAACCCTTTCCTTCCTGGTCTTCCAACCAGCTGGGCCTCCCTTTGCAGAAGGGTTCTCTATTTGCCACAATCCCCATCACTCCTGACTGTTTTACACCTGAGCTCACATCCCCCTCCATGTTTCAAGTCACTGTGGGCACTGGAGTATTGTGTCTCATGACCATCACCAAGAGAAGAATTCAGATTTCAACATCCCCACCCCCAGTATCGCTTAATCATATGATCTTTCTTTCTCTACCTCTTTCTTTCTTTCTTTCTTTCTTTCTTTCTTTCTTTCTTTCTTTCT
>NW_026593286.1:34858919-34880629 GCF_907164565.1 Psammomys obesus | reverse complement strand
TTCTTTCTTTCTTTCTTTCTTTCTTTCTTTCTTTCTTTCTTTCTTTCCTTTTCAGTTAAAATTCTGTTCTTGGTCTTTGCCCATTTCTTTCTTTCCACCCCATACGTGGGTTGGACCCAAATGAAGCCCTGTGCCTAATGACTGAATAAGTCAGTGAGTACTAAGATACAGCACTGTTAGTGAGCATTGCTTTACTAAGTTCTCCTCAGAAAGAGCTACTCGGCTTTTTCGACGCATCCTAACTATCTTTCAAACAAAAGCTGTGTCTACACACGGATCCAACGTTCGCACCACAGTTACTGAGGATGAGCCCACTGCCAGTCAGATGAGGACAAACTTTTCACCTAGCAGAAAACATCTTCCCAGAATTCCTGGTGATGACTAAACTAGGCAGTGAGGGTGGCTGTTGAGAGTTCGGAGTCAATATTGTGTTAGAAAGAAAAAAAAAATGGAGACGAAACAACTCACCAGTTCTAGACACTGTCTGTGGCCATAGGCGGCAGCATAGTGGACACTACTGTAGCCTTCCTTGTCCCGGATGGATGGGTTTGCATCATTTTGAAGCAGAAACTCTAGACATCTGTAAGCATAAAGATGCAGTCTCAGAAACACCTCTGTGCCAGAAGGATAATTAGAGCAAAGCTCTCTATTATGGACATTCCATGAAGCACCCTGAGAATGTAAAAGAGCCTATTACCACAAGGCTATATGTGCTGGTGGGGGAAGGGCACATGCTTTCTTTATCTGTCTTTATTTCACATTAAAATAACGCTTTTGGGAGTCAGGGGAAGCTCTAGAACAAGTGGGTGGTTGGGTGTCTTTTCCTCTTCTTATCCTAAGGTAGAGAATATACCTTCAATAGTAAGATTACAACCTCTGTGTTCACAAGTCTCAAATGTAATGAAGGAGTGGTCAGGTCATGGCAGCTGGGAAAACCCAATAGAGAAGGTATTAATTCTGACATCACCATTGGAGATGAAGATTAAGTTGTTAAAAACTGGAATTTCAAAACAAATTAAGAAGAAAGGAACCTGAGAATAGACAGAATCATAAAAAGACCAGAAGAATGGCCAACCGCTTAAAAAAGTGTGAAGAACTCATTCAGTGACTACACTTGAGAGAAGAAACTTAGGCCGGCCCATCAGGAATATAGACTACACAAAGTTATGAACTTCAAAAGCCTTTTCTGGCATAGCGGTAATTTTTCTGAAAAAAGTGTCACCATGGGCTGCAAGCATGTCCAGCTGTGGCCCATGGTCTACATGCAGCCGAGGATAACTTCGAATGTGCCCAATGCAAACGAGAGCTGACTTAAAACGTTCTGCAGTGATAAGCTTGTGTTCGCAATGTCGAGAGGCAGCTGGCAGGAGGAGAAGTCTGGTGCAACCCTCACTGAAGAGCCTCGGGCTCTAGAACACCAGCACCCTGGCATGCACAGGAAACCGATCTTGGCTTTACAGAGGCAATAACCTCACTAGCTTGTTGCAGTGCCATTTCCATCACCATGAAACAAGTCCACGCTGATTCGGTTTTCTACTCTAATCAAGACTTGTTAATTTGGCCTTTTGAAACTGGGTCTCATGTAGCCCAGGCAGGCCTCAAACTCATTACATAGCTGAGAATGACTTTGTACTTCTAATCCTCCTCCCTCTAACTTCCAAGTTCTGGGATTTCTAGGATGAACCACCAGCCATGGGTAGCTCTCAGGGTTTTAAGAGTCTAAGTAGAAGCCTCCCCATTAAATAAGATTTTCCCATGGAAGCTTTCTATAGTTTATTCATAAACTTTGATGTTACATTTACCTATCATTTGGGTTAAGGCCAAAGGGATTAAAAAGACAAACTGCTTCTTTATTTCTACAAAACTGGAGAAAGATATGTTGTGTAAACCCAATCTATAAAATGCTCCAAAATAAATCAAACTCTAATTAAAGTCCTGCTATCATGCTATCTTTGGTCTTTCATACCTTAAAAGGGAAGTACTTTTATATTTGGGTAATTAAATGTCTGTAGAGAGGATCCTGTTCATGACTCATTGTAAACTGAATGTAGGTCTTTCATTCATCAGGAATAGCATTCTATGGACATACAACTCCATGGGTTGAATGTATTGCAAAAAGAAAATCATTTGACATGATAAATTTATAAGTTGAAAAAAAATCAAGAATTCCTCCCAGAGAATTATTTAGTCCAGAACATTGCTAAACTAGAGGACATCTACAAGGATACAGCAGCAGAAGCACTTGGGCTTCTCCACATTGCTCCAAAGGAAAAACAAATCCAGTGTTCAGCTGCTACAGCTTCTCTTTCCTCTCTCCAGGGCTAACTAGTAGTTTGTCTACTTGACATGCAAAATCAAAAGAACTACAGGTCACTGGTGTGGGCAGAGGGAAAGGCCTCACTTTGCAGGAAGGAGCTCAGGGCTGCCGTTCCTGGCCCGTTCTCTCCTCTCTTGCTCCCTTCCTCACCACTGACTCTGGGCTGTCACGGGGCAAGCCTGCAATTCAACTCTGCTGCAGTTCACAACAGTGTCTGTCCCTGCCCCAAAAATACTCAGTTATGTGCTACAACCTGCACCAGGGCTTTCCTCATCTGTAACAGCCTAGACACAGGGACATGAGGAGGAGAGCAGAGGGGACAGTGTAGAGGCCTTAGAGTGAGCACAAGCATTCGGGCACAGAAACTCAGACCTCTGGCAACTTGAGAAGGAAATGAACACACCCTGGAACACAAGTCTGTAGACTCTTGGGGCACTGTATCCCTTGGGGAGTGGGTACAAAGCAGACGAATGGACTCACTTGTTTGTTCCCTTATCCAGAGTTACCGCACTAAGTGCCAAGCTCACCACTGGCCACAGATCTCTGCTCTGATTTGTTTACGACTAGAATATAAAGGAGTGTCCCTGTGTCGATGCCCCTGGGTGATGGCAGGGGCTCCAGACCTTTTCACGGCAACAGTGAAGCCAGTCTGAAGTCAGTCTGAAGTCAGGCTGGGTCAGGTTTGGTAAACCTGGTCAGTGGTAGCTGTTTACAAGAAGCAGGAGGGTATCTGTAGGTCAGGGGTCTGAGGGGATTTCACACCAAGGTCTGAAGGCCTTTATTTATAGAATCTGATAATAATTATCCCCAGGTCATCAAAGTAGAACCTAAGGTCCCAAGTAGAGGCTTAACATGTCCCGATGGCATATGATACAAGACAGAGTTAGAAATAATATTTAAGACCCAAGGCTGCTGGCCAATCACAATGGTAGTCAACGCAAGCTTATAATTGTATAGAGTTCCACATACAAGAACAGTAGGATGGGTGTGTTAAAGACATCTATATCCCACCCCTTTCTCAGGGTCCCAAATGAAACCCCCAGTAGGAAGGCAGCATGAAAGAATATGGTGCTCCATTCTTACACTCCAAAGAAACTTACAGCGCAGCATCTTTTTCCTTCACTTCCCTTGCTCTTTCAAGTTCTTCAGCATTGTCATGGGCATTTCCTAAGACCATCTTACTGTTCAGCATAAGATATAAAAAAAAAAAAAACCACAATTAATTTTTAATTAAAAATTGTTGATAGGTTTTGCACAATTATCTTTCAGTGATTTTTATCCCAACCCAAAAGGGACATGCATTGTTTCTCTCTGAGGCTATCTAGAAAATCTGTTTCCTCCCAAGGAATCCAACTGAGTACATCAGCTTCCTAAAACTTCTCCCTAGCTATGTGCGACTAAGACCAGAGGCAATGTTGCTCGTCTAGGAGCCTAGACTGCCTGGTCACCAAGCTTTCACCATACCTGGAATTTCTTTTAAGATTTCTTTTTTATTTATGTATATCTGTGTGTCTGTGTGAGTGAATGCCACGTGTGTGAGATGCGATCATGTGGGTGAGATCCCTCGGAGCTGGGATTACACGTGACTGTGAGACAATTGAACTTGGGTCCTCTGAAAGAGCAGCAAACACTCTTAACTAATAAACCATGTCTCCAGCCCAGATGCCTGGGTACTCTTATGTGGGTTCTGGATATTAAACTTAGACCTCATGTCTGCAAGGAAACATTTTACCAACTGGTATACCTCCCCAGCTGTGAGTGTTTGAGTGTTTGAGTGTGTGTGTGTGTGTGTGTTTAGAGTTGCTGTTTATTTTTTGAGACAGAATCTTATGTAGCCCAGGCTATCCCCAAACTATGTATCAGAGGATGAACTTGAGTTCCTAATCCCCCTGCTCACCCTGACAAGATTCTAAGTATGTGCCACCATACCTGGCCCTTTACGCAAATTTTTAAACACTGGATCACAACCTATTACTGAGTAAAATCAATTAATTTGAAATTGCCAAAATGACATAGAAAATATAATGTATCACATACAATAAATGTAAACCTGGCTTATGAGATTTTAATTTCTCATGTACAGACATACATGTGAACATGCGCACTGAATCATGATATAAAATGTATCTCTCACTTGGTTCACCATCTTGAATATTTGAAAGGGCTGATGGGATAGCCCAGTGGAAGAGCATATGCTTAGCTTATTTATATGTTAACATTAAATGTTTAGATGTCACTGTTCTAGAAAAGAAGCCATTATAACCCAGAATCCAATGCACCACTGGGATCAGCAAAGAATTCAACAGTTGTAATGTAACTGTTCGGAATAAGAAGTTCCTCCTCTGCGGCTGCCCAGGTTGGAAGAACAGTGTCTAATCTCATCACCCCAAAGCTGCATTTGAAGGCACTTGGGATTATGCATTTGGGAGGCATTTCTTTACACAGGATGTGTATATATATTAGCAGATGGAGCATTCAAGCAGCAATGATGGCTACCATTGTGTGTGTCAAGTAAATTCCAATAGCTTTCCAAAGAACCGAAAAGCCTGGGCTTGACAGCTCTACTTGGCATTTAACTCAAGGGCAGAGAAGAGAAGAAATCGTGCAATGTCATGAAATAATCAAACCCAGAGACAGAGCAGGAAGCCTGGGGTAGGGGTGACCTCCACTCTGAATGAGAGTCCTCGTTTGTGGTTTCTAGGAGGCAGTGTGAAGAAAACATAACCATCCTCCCCTCACAGCTCTGCCCCGAGGTGAGGCACAGACAAGGCTATTTTTACTTCCTATCCATGTCTGACGCGGCGGCATAGTGCAGGGCTGTCCGTCCCCAGTCATCTGTTTGATTAACGTTGGCTCCTGTGGTCACTAATGCTTTAATACAGTGGAAATGGCAATTCGCGGCTGCATAGTGCAAAGGGGTCCTGGAAAACAAACAGTGGTTATTAATAGCATTGTTACCATTTTACTCGGTCTAGCAATTGGACTCATCACTGACAGAAACGCTGGCCCGAGTATTGTTGCTTCAGCTCTCAGTGTGTGGAAGCTGAGAGGTGCACAACCCAATCTCCACGGATGGCTTCTGGACAGGCCGACCACAGGGACACTGTCCTTTCTACGCCTACTGCCTGCCCGGTTAAGTCCATGTCATTGCTTGTCCGAGGCAAGTTTGCCCCATGAAGAATCATCTATATCATCTTCATTAAGACCATCCATAGATACTACTAGGGAAAAGGAGAGGATGTGGCAGGGGCAACGTGAAAAGGCAACAGAGTGCATGAATACAAAGTCTGTATTATATGCACATATGAAAACGTCACAGTGAAATGCATCATTCTGCATTAGTTAAGAGTATGCTAGCTTTGGTTGTTGGTTTGTTTTTATAGACCATCCTTAACTCTAATCAAGCTTCTATCTAGTTTCTGGTTTTCTTTTTGTCTGTTTGGGTTTTTTTTTTTTGGGGGGGGGGCATTATGTTTGTTTGCCTGCTTGCTTGCTTTTTCAAGACAGGGTTTCTCTGTGTAGCCTTGGCTGTCCTAGACTCGAGTTATAGACCAGGCTGGTCTTGAACTCACCACCTGTCTCTGCCTCCCCAGTGCTTTGATTGCAAGCATGCATTGCCTCACCCAGCTTCTGGTTGAGTTTCCAAAGGACCAATCCCCACCTAAGACAATCAATCCCATTCTAAAATCATCAGCTTCCCCACACTGACAGAAGCTTGGTCTCTCGGCTTGGAATTGAGGGCTTTCCCAAGCTGTGTCAATTTCTTCTACAGAGCATCTCTCTCACCTCTGCACAGTATGAACCCGTTACTGACTGCAAACCAGATGGCAAGGGTCGCTAGATCGTGCTCACATGTCACCTTAATTCATGGCCATCTCGCCTCTTGTATATTTTTTCCTGCCTATCTATTCACCCTTTCTATTCCAGAAGCAAGCTTCTTTGTCTGAGAACTATGAAGTAATTTATATTACTTATTTTTAGTTTCCAATTATTTGGCAGTTTTTTTTCTTCTGGTATGACTAGCCAATATCCCAGGAATAATAACCAAACAGAATGCTAAAAATAAAGTAACTTTAGCTCAGGAATTATTTATTAGTTTTCAAGCATTTTTTTTGCTTTGTAGACAACGTAGGGCTCTTTTACTAACTGATTTTTAATTCAGTCCAAAAGGAAGAATTATGATTATGAAATTATAATAATTTACATCTTGGATTGCTTTGTTTTAATTATTTGGAAGGAAAATGACTAGGTATCAGCCGCTCTGACAGGGCTTAAGGATAAGGAGAAAGCTAGATGTGGGGACACATGCCTGTAATCCTGACACTGGGAAGGCTGAAGCAGATGGACTGTGAGTTCAAGGACGCTTTGGAAATTGCTAGAGGGAAAAGGATGGGTAGAGTCACACCTGTGTAGACTCATGTGTTTATGTGTTGCATACATATAGTCATGTCTCAAAAGCATGTTGTATTTTTTTAAAAATGTAGTATTAGGTGATTTTGTCACTGTATGACTAAAAACTAGAAATAGAGCCTAACACACATTTAAGATATATGGGACCACTATGGTGAACGTAGCTAAGTACTGAGTGATATGTTGTTCCTTGATATATAACAGAGTGTGTGTGTGTGTGTGTGTGTCTAGGTACCCATGAACCAGCAAGCGTCATGACTAGTTTAGCTATACAAGGGGTTATGAAGGGGGAAAAAGTCCTATGGCCCAGTGGTGGTTTATGTTCAGTTAATATTTCAAAGGTTTTAAAATTTATCTCAAGATGAAATGCCCAATACAGAAAACAAATGCTGTAGATATTTTGACCATATTTAAACATTTTTATTTGTGTGTCTGTCTGTGTGTATGTGCCTGGTGGGAGAGAGGGGGAGTTCCAGAAGGGAGCATTGGATCTCTGGAGCTGGACCTATAGGCAGTTATGAGCTACCAGGCTTGGGTGCTATGATCTGAACTCTACTCCTCTGCAAAAGCAGCACATGCCCTTAATAGCTGAGCCAATTCTCCAGCCCATATATTGAGTTTGATGTGCTAAGCTGGTCTATTCCACTATTTTTTCTAAAGTATATTCAGGCAGGTCATATTTTCAAAAGCAGAACCTAGAGGGCCCTTAACTCATGACTCCCATCAGCTTTTTCTGTGTTTCCCTACAAGCTTTTTCTGTGTTTCCCATCCCTTCTGGGGGTGGAGTCACCCCAGCTGTCCCATTGTGACAAGAAGACCATGTCAACGACAGGACTTCTCAATGGACTATTCCCCACTCTTATCTGGGCCCTCAGGGCAGGTTAGCCCAACTACATACCTCCCACATTTGTCCTTTTTGTGAAAATCTGCTCCACTGCTCTGCAGGAGTTTTATACATTCTACATTGCTAGAAAGACAGGGAAAACATAATTAGCGTGGTCAGGGTTAATTACTAAGGTACCTCCAGAAAGAAGTGTTTTTGGAAGAGTACAGGATCAGATGAAACGATAGCCTCAGGTCTAAAATTTCGCTAACAAGAAATAACCTGGATATAGCCCAGGCATGTCACACTGTAAGGATCTAAATTCCTTTCTCCAAACTAATAAGTCAACAAATGAAGGGGCTTCATGGAACATTTTCAACCCAATGACTAAGGAATGTAATGATTATTATATGATTAAGTCCTCTGGTGATAGCCTCATCATTTATCCTAAAATTCTTTTTCAAAACGAACAGGAGTTTATGAAACTACTTTCAGCCTCTAATAACTTCATGCCGCCTTTAAACAATGAGGCAAAGTGGCTGAGCACAACCTTTCACCACAGCACAATAAATCCCCACAATAACCATTCTCAACTCCATATTCCCCAATCAAAAAATAAAATAAAATAAAAAAGACAGCTGCATTCCCTGCAGGTAAATAAATATGCTGGACCAACACTGAGAATGATGTAATGGAGCACAGCGATCATTCCAGCCAGCTTTGTCATTCACAAAAGCAATAAATCACCCCCAGCAGAGAGAACAGGACCCACTGGAGTGAATTTTCCTGTTGAAGGGCATGCAGCTAATATTCATTTTAATCATCGTTTCAAGCATAAGCCCAGTGTGTTGCGCTGCCACTTTCTGGGGAGCTCTGGTATTATTTAAAATGTGGGCGTAGCTATCCATCATCATTCTGAACCCGAAATGCTAAGAAGTGGTTCGGAATGTTTTGTTTTATTATAGCGTAAGTAAGAAAAATGATGTTATTAATGATAAGCCTGAGCAGGCCTCTCTCATTCTACATGTACCCTTCATAGCCACTTTTCTCTGAGAGCTAGATGTAAGAGTCACGGAACGCATGAATTTTAAAAGGCACGTTGGTACAACTAATATACAGCACCTGTCTCTTACTGGGTGATGGATGGAAAAGGACCAAAAGCATAGGTGGATTCAACCTGTGTGGTTCGTGAATCTCATTTGGTTTGGGGACTGGGGTTTGGGGGAGGGGGTCTCTTTAAAAAAAAATACAGTAATTTGGAGGGTGGGATTGGAAGGGGAGGAGGAAGGGGGCATAGCTGGAATACGAAGCAAATACATTGAAATAAAAAAAAAAAAAAACGAAAAAAAAATACAGTAATCTGTGTTCCCTGAAGGTGCAGTAATTCTGTGCAAGGCTTAGTTTATGATTCCAAAAGGGACCCATGTAAAGAAGGGGCTTTACAGTCTCATGGTTCCTTCACCTCTGATAAATAGGTAATGTCCTTGGTAGCACACAAGATAAATGGAGACTTCCTTAAGTGCTAGAAAACTGATTAAGAACCAGCACCTTCCCACTACCAGGTCACACAAGAGGCACTATGTTCTGTCAATATGTGGTCATACACCAACACTATATTGATCAGAACTTTCATCTAACCATTGATATGCGAAAAAGAAAAAAAGCTGATGGAAAAACATCCTTTGCTACAAGGGAATATGCAAGGATTAAATCACTCTTGCCTATCTTTAGGATTTCCTTGGCCTTTGTTCATGCTTAATCATTCTAAAAATTTCAAAACTAATTATTTATTTACCACAAAGTGTCTATAAATGAGTATAAATTGATTCAATCTTTTATCCTCTTCGTCACCACCCAGCAAATGGTGACAAAGAAGGGAAAACTTGAGAACAATGTTCAAATTAATTTCTTTCCATAGGAAAGATGCCGAGTAGGCGTCATGTTGTGTAGCCTGACATCTCCCAGCCAGTGGGAGCTGGGAAAAGATAACAACTCAAGCCCCATGCACCATGAAGGATGGACTGCTTTCCTGTGGAAAAAACGAAATCTGAGTGATGTGGAAATGAAGCTAGTGACACTTGATATTTGGTAGAAGTGATTGTGACCCCATTTACTGAGGAAATTGCCTTTGGTTCACAGGCAGTTTATGTCAATTAAGATGTATGAAGTCGTCATGTCACGAAATAACCAGCACACAGAAGTACTCACCCTCCTGCAGCAGCAGCGTGAAGGCACGTTCTTCCAAACGTATCTGGGGTGTCTATTTCAAAGCCTGCAGACAGCACGTGCTCATTACTAAACAAGGACACTATGCTATACTTTTGTCCTAGTTAAACCACAAGAAACATTGCAGAGACAGAAAAATCAGTTAGTAGGAAAACCAGAAGGCAAGCAATTGTAGTCAGAAAGAGGTTGTCATGGAAACAAATGGTAACTGCTCAAGCTTGGCAATTTTATAGGAAGCACCACGAAGTCAAGAAGGATTTATTTTTTTTGCATTCAGCCCTCGGTGAACTGCAGCCCCGTTTTTCAATCCCAGGATAGAAATTTATGAAATCAATTTGAGATAAGTAGGGCAATGGACAGGCAGACAGAACACACGAGAAACATGGAAGGCAGAGGAGTAATCCTAACAGGCAGGGATAGAAATTCCTTTAAGGGTATCCCAACCTTCCCGAGGGTCGACGGCGTGGAAAACATGCTTTCAAGCAGGGATTATTTTTTTTTTTTAAGCATGCCAAAAGCAGTGAAAACAGAATCCACCATAGGTAAAGTACTTAGAGGAAGAAATACGCCTCTCAGGTAGCTAATGATTTAATTCATAAACAGTCTTCGCCCTGCAGGCTTCTGCCACTTTGGAAAGCCCAGGAACTTCTTAAGATAAAAAGTTGGGCAGAAGCAGAGATAAGAAAGACCGGCAAGGTGGAAAGCAGAGAGGATCTCTGGTTCCAGGCAGCCCCACATTAAAAATAGAAAAATTAAACCTTCTTGGAAGTGGGTCTGCCTTGATGATGTTTAGATGCCCATGGAGTTGGATAATAATATGCCTGATGTTTTCTACCACTGAAATGTTGAAGATTGGGTCATTTTCTTTTGTTGAAAAATACTAAATATTAAGTCATCAAGTTAAACCTCAAAGATTTTTTTTTCCTTCTATGACTTAAGATTCCCCTCTGTAAGCTCTGGCCGCTCCTCCCACCCAACTCTGGACCACTGAAAAAGGACTGTCATTTGACACAGAAATGCTGGCATCCAGACAGCGTTGACTTCAGGGACTGCCAGGAGCTGTCTCTTGCAGGCAGGCTATGGAACCACCTCACTCTGCCAAGGTAAGGCAATGGCCAAGCGCAGCCAGCCACTGAGCCCACACACCTAAAGCCATCTGGCTCACAGACAGGACACATGAGGCCTGATTGCTGGCGTGGATTCACTTACCGGATAGTAACAACTTCCTGCAGCAGTCAGAGTGGGCATTTAGGGCAGCTAAATGGAGGGGAAACATGCTATGGATTCCACACCTGAGGAGAACAACAACCACTCACAGTCAGAGATCCTAAAATGCACAGCGCAATCACCCCGCTGCCAGTCCTCTGCTGGGGACACCTACAAGGATCCCTGAAGGAATTTTGTCATTTTTCCATCCAGTAAGGAATTACACAGCCATTTTCTGCCTTAAAATAAGATGACCTGGTTCTAAAGCAATTGAAAGCCCATAACCACAGGGAAGTGTGTATATGTATCTGTGTACATATATACTGCGTGCATGTGGATATACACACAGATTTAATAAAAGAATCTCCTTCATGTGAAGACTTAAACATGTATTACCCTATTGTTTCTTTTGGCTTAGTTGTTAAACATCTTGTTTATTCATCCATTCATTCTCTTACTCACTTATGTGCTCAACATTTTGTGAATCTAAGATGCCATGCTTAGTGCCAGAGCTAATAGTGCTGAGCGAGAGAACCCCCAAGTGGGGAAAGCAACCTATTTTGTTCCTTAATTCAATAAGTATTTACTGTTGGCCTAATATGCGCCCATGTTTTGCTAATAGCTGCTGTATTATTAGAAATAAAATTAGATAAAAGTAGCTATTTGCCTTTTGTTTGGCAAAAGCTTATCTTCCTAATGGACTATGCTGGTGTGCACTAACCCACATCACTCTATCAGCCCCTAGACACAGGAGCAGGAAACACTAAGCGCAGATTTCATAAACCTAGCATGCTTTGCCCTAAAAAGTATTCCAAAAACAATCTAGAAAAGGCTTCAAGCCTGACTTGAGAGCCCATCCTTAGGACCCTCCGGGAAGGGTGAGAAGCCAAGCAGTGCTCCTCTGAGCCACTCCCCCCCCACACACCTTTCTCTGCCCAAGACCTAAAGCCGTGAGCTGAACTTACTTCGTAGGCACCAGCGTCATCTGCGGCTGCTGTGTACCCATAACATTTCATGCAACATCTCATGTAAATCAAGTAATACACTTACAGTTTTTCAGTCCTTCACGCTAGCCCTGCAGCATTAACCACCCAAGCTGATTCTCAGATACAAGGTGATCCGTTTTCAGATTTCATGCCTCATAAAGAGACACCCATCATTTGAATTTGTTAGACTTGGGTTATAAATACTGTGTTTTTCCATCCCAAGAGTTATCACTTATTAAGTGTGTGAATGTATGAAAGTAAATGCATAGCCACAAATAGTTCAGTCTTTGGTGTTTTGCAGAATGAAAGTGTCAGCAATGAGCCTCACTTTCTGGTTTCTGTTGGTTGGTGGGTTTTTTTTTTTGTTTTGTTTTCAATTTTCTGTTAGTTTTCCTTTCTATGTATGGAGATCTCTGGCCCAGTGTAGACAATAGCTGGCATCCAACAAGAGATGCAATTTCCCAGTCTTCTGGGCAACATCATGGGGAGGAGAGCTGCTTGTAATCACCTCTCTCATCACTTATCCACCCCCATTACAAGGTCCTAAAAAACAGTTGCATAAATGAATATCTTGATGTTCATGGAAGGTAGGAGTCAGAGGAGGGGAGGAGGTTTCCTGTTTATGCTACTATTTATATCATTTCCATTTGCTTTAATAGAAACATACTATTTTTTAAGAGTATGTTATGATATAACCCTAACTAATGAAACTTACTAATGGGATTAGCATGCAAAAATTTGATTTGTTTGAGGAGGGTTAGGGCAAAAATACATGATTAAATATTTTTAGACTTTTAGAAGGGAATGTAAAGAGGGCATAGAATATATAAAAAGTACAGAATAACTTCTATGATATTTTTATTTCTAAAGAGATGCGTCTGAATCAAGACTGCATTTCTCACAATTTCCTGAATGAATATAATTTTTAAACTATATACATTCATATATATTTATATATATATGTGTAGATACACAATAAATTTTATAAAGACAAATAATATATATACATGTATATACACATAAATATATTATCAATATATTATAAAGATAATATTTATACATATGTGTATATACATGGCACATATTTTATAATTCTATATGTGCATAGGCATATACACCTATATGTACATGTAAAGAATATATTTTATGACAAATATATTTTATATACAACAGAGCAAGCATGAATTAGAATGAATTAGAGAAATATTACCAGCATCTCTAAGAAACTAGATAAACAGAAAGCAATAGTTTAACAGTTGCATAATATATTCTATAAACCTCATTACCAATACTCTTATCAATCTTTCCACTTTCAGTAATTTATCAGTCTACATTAACTATTTTCTTTTTCACCGCTACTTAGAAAGAAAAGAGATAAAACTACTCTAGTTTAAAGTACCTAGCAAAAATTCTGTTTATTACATTTTGTTTTATTCTGTACTTAGTAAAGAGTCATTTCTGTGCAGGGTTTGAAGATATCAGTATAGGTACCACTATTATTGGCATTTCAACTTGAATATGACACTGGTTCAAACAGTCAAATTATATGTCAAGGAAAAGGGCATGATTCAGATCTCTGAATCATGTAGAAAGAATGTAAACATTTGAAATAGAACTATCCTTTATTGTAATAAAGGCTCATAAAGGAAAGATTTTGAAACTTTTAGTAGGAAAATCCAGCCTTGGCTGCCATAGTTATAGGCCTCACTCTTGCTTCAGGTATACATCAAGGAGCATTGAGAATAAAAATGTCAAATAACCCTGAAGTTAATAATGTATCAGTTACAGAAAAGAGGAGACCAATTCCAGCTAAATTGTTGCATTTATTTGGCAAGTCATAAAATTAATGGAAGCCATTTGTATTTAGGCATTTCTACTTTAATAGTTAGCTGGCATCCCCTACTAAGCTATTCTAAAATAAATGAGGTCTGAAAGATGTTCTTGTGCCATGCTACCAGAGATGAAAGGGCTGTTGGACCAGAAAAATATTGGGGTCTTTTCAATTTTCCTCTTGGTATCAGGGGACACATCTGCTCCTTCCTATACTCAGGATTTTGTAGGACTGTCCCTTTACTCTCTGTGGTAAAGAATACCATTTAGAGTGATGTAGTCGGGAACTCTGAGTGTCGATTTCACTACTTGCTAAGTACTTGGAGCTGGGCAAGTGGATAATGGTTCCATTACTAAGAACTTAAAGATCTTTACAGTGTCTGCATCACAGAGTAATTAGAAGCACTCCCTGGGCTAATGCACACAAAGCTTGAAATGGAGGAGCTGGCACACAGTTACCCGCGTGACTGGCATTAGCTTCCCTGGAGGCTGGAGGTCATCGGCTGTGCTCAGGATGCCGACGATGGGGAAGGTGAACCTTGACCGCCTAGCGTTCTCTACTTCCTTCTCTCTAAGTCCTTGTTCACAGCTCCCTGGGTGAGCGACGTTGGTTTAACTTGCCCACTGAGTAAGCAAGACACATTTCCTAACTTAGAATGGAACGATTTTATGATTATTTCACCTGAATTGTTCTCAATCTTTTTTTAAACGAAACTTCTAAGGAATGGTATCTACGTCACTGTAGCTACTGCTGCAGGCACTTGGGAATAGCTGATGACAGGAGACTGGCTCCTGCCTTCTGCAGCCTACATAAATCTTCAGCGGCTAGAGCAGTCTGGGCACTTTAACATGGCTACCAAGGTTTCTCCTGGGTGGCCACTGTCCAGTCCACAGGGATTCCAGATTCTCAGTGAACGTCTTTGCATCCCTCCTGAGAGCCGAGCTCTACCCTGACCCCTGAACTTTGCACATTCAGGTTTCTCTGATTCTCCATCTTTCCTGCTGCCTTTTGTAATGTTTCTTAAACTTGTTAATGCATGCTTGTGCGCCACTGCAAATACTTTTGGGTTCTAAGAAGTCTTCTAGGAGAATCTTTTCTTGTTAATAATATTATAACAATAGATTTAAAGCATATTTGGGTTCATCTGAAGGATAATTTTATTTTTATCCTGTATATGCCAAACCTCAGAGTTGGCATTTGCACTTCAGCTTACCTTGCATTTGTGTAGCATACTTTGGTTATAGGTTGTCATAGAGCACTGGGAAAAGCATAAGTTGGCTCTACTACACCTAAACCGTATCTCAGCCTGGGGAGAGATGAGGACACTGAGAGCTTTGTGCAAACAAAAGATGGCATAGTAGTTAGAATAAGGCCATTGTTCTGGGTACTGAGCTCATTGCCCTTCCACATTGCTTAGACCACTGCAAGGCGTTCCCTCTTGCAATACACACGGAACCCTGAGTCAGCAGCTCAGCCACCCCAGTTCCACAGAGATGGTGGCCTCACATTGCACTACCTGAGTCACTGCCATATGAGTTATCACCCTGGCAATGCTGGTATGCTGGAGCTCCAGACCCAAATGGCCAAGGGCAGGGTCTCCGTCCGGCCCCTCACTATCTCTGTGACCTTGTCTGCTGGGGCTCACCACAAAGCACTTACCCTATGGGAGTGTCGTAATGGTTGTTAGCCTTTAGAGTGGTGCCTAGGCTAGGTATGCACTTCGAGGTGTTTGCTTCCACACCGCTGAGCACTTTCCATGAATGTTAATGTCTATGTGCATGTGTTTTACAGTCCCTAAAACCTTCACTGATATGGTAATGTCCAAAGTCCAAGAAGTTAGAAGCTGGAGTAATGCTGATTATTCAACTAACAACAACAAAAATGAGTCTACAGTGAGCTCCTGAAACTCTCTCACCACCATGATCTAATTAGCAGATGTTCATCTCAGTCTTGGTTGACCCCCCCCCCCCCACACACACACACACAGCCCATGTTTCTTCCCAGAGGCCAGTCCTGGCCTTACAAGACAGGATTCCATATTCCTGATATGAGTTCTTGTAGCCCAGTGGCAGTGTTACTTGCTCTGGTGGCATGTAAGATCATCATCGTTCATTCAATCTGGCCCCAAATAGGCGCCTATATGATCCCAGACCCTGGCACAGCGGGTGACAACTAACAGGCACTTAAAAATCAGCAACAATGAAGTATCGCAGTCTGTCATGTGAGTAACCATGGGAACGAATTCTGCTGTGATGGATGCAGAAAGAACCATGAACATAATCTGTGAGGTGGAAGGCTTGGCTAAAAGCGGATTCCTTTTCTTACGCAAAGAGGTGTGCACAGCCAGCACTGGTCACCATCATTCCCCTCCTCCGCAGGTTCTCAGCCTCATCCTTAGCCTATGACCTCATCTTTTCTTCCCATGACACTTGGAAGAGGCTGCCAAGTGTTTGTCCTCTGGACAGCCTCCAGTCATCTGGATGGCTATCAGAGGATCTTTTTTACACACAAATGGGACTGTGAGATACAACCCATCCTACACCCATCTATAATTCCTTAACAGCTTCCGAATGCCTCCAGATAGAAGCCAGTTCCCTGGCAGGACATGAGATCCTCCTATATTCTCCTTCCGCCCTTCCTGCCTCATTTCTCCCAACCCCACCACACGTGTCTGGCCACCTGGCTCCAGGGCGTGCTTCAACAGGTTCATGTGTTTGTGTCCTTGTAGAGGAGAACCATTCCTCAAGAAAGGTCTTTCTTGTTTCTGTCTCTCTTTCAGTTCCCAAATGCATCCAGATGTTTGTCCATGTATTCTTCTGCTGGAATGCCAGGTCTTCTGGGAGATCCAGAGAGCGAGTTTCCGCAACTGTTTTAAGAGGCAGCTGCAGAGCGCCATGGTAGCAAGCATAAGGCGGCAACCATTTGCTCCTCTGTGACCTCCACCATCATCAGGCTGGCACCAGGAGGTCGGTGGAATCTAGCTCAACTCAACAATTAATGAAGGTAAACCACGGTGACTACAAAGCTATTTGTTCCTTAAAATGCGCTTCAAAACACCTGACCCTTGGTAAATTTGACAGAGAATGTGGCCCCATCGTAGCTACCATGAACCATCTTAATTTTGGTTTATTCTTCACCAAGATTTTCAATTATAATATACCCATTTGACAAATACGGAATTCTTAATGTATGCTTTCCCTCCTATAAATTCAGTTATGGCTACCCACAGCCTCTGTGATCAAGGCTAACTTCCGCATTTAAGCATTTAAGGTACTCTTGAGTTTGTCTCTATTACATATTATTAGGTAATAATAATTAACATTTATTGATAGCTTACTGAGTATTGTGTACTGTTGAGAGAGCCTTTTATAGAGACTATCATTTTAATAAGCTTTACTGGTGTGTTTAAATAGCTTGTACTCATTCAGCTCTTACCAGAGAGCTTTCCTGGTAATTAAGTCATTTAATCTTCCTAACAAACTTAAAGATGGATACCATTATCATTTCTATTTTTCAAGGCACAGAGGAATTGCACAGCAGGCTCAAAATCACACAGTTCGAAAGTGAAGTAGGTAGCAATGGAGCCCAGACTAGCCCAGCAAACCTGGGTTTCCAAGCACCACACACTGCCACTGGGCAGACAGCAGCTCCCTGGTATCTCAGTCAATGGAGTCTCTGTGGTCAGTGGAGTCTGGAGTCACTTCCCTGCAAAGGTATGGCTCTACATCTCTGCTGCTCTCCTCCTCCTCTAAGCTGCTGGCATCCTCTGCTCTGCTCTGCTCTGCTCAGACCCTCCTCCGGGGCCCCTCATACTCTCTGCCTACATCCATACTCCCCCTACTAAAACACACACCTACTAAACACACACCTCCCCACCCATACCACACCCCCAGGCCTGCCCAAGACTCATCCTCCTGAAGCCTTTTCAACAACTTCCACCACCGCCTTTGAGTTTTCACTTTCCTGTTGACTCTGACGACATAGACAGCAAGCATTTCGCCATGGAAGGTCTGTCTTTTCAGAACTCTGACTGGCTGTCTTTAACGGTTCTTTGTTCTAAGTGGACTTGAGGTCAATAAACGTGTGAGTCCCTTGAAGATGCCAGGCAGTAACGGCTCAGGAAACCTTCTATGAACTCAGCCCCACACGCAGAGAAATGCTTTTGATATTCTTGAGGAAATAAGTGCAAAATAATTCATGTGGTAGATAGACTCAATTGTACCCTACAATTCTATTTTTAAAACTGGGCAAAAACTCTGAGTAAATTTGAATTTGCCTGGTTATGTTTCCTGTTTATCAGTGGATGCTGAAACAAACAAAGAGACACTAGAAAGCAAAGCTGAAAATAAAGTCATGGCTTTCTCAGCTAAACCCAGCAAAACAGACCTCATTCTGATGCAGATGAAACCAAATGGTTCCTCCTTGGCTCTGCCAGATGTAATCTGCACTTAGCATAATGGCACAGATCCACCTTACTCCGGACAAATGGGAGCCTTTCACTGCACAACAGCCTCCCTTGGCAGCGTCCCCACACGTGGCACTTAGACCTTTGCCTTTTCCCCGTGACCTACTTGGCTGTGTCGGCTCCGCTAGTTATTAGGGTGTTGATCAGGAGCTCGTGACCGTATCTTGCAGCCACATGCAGGGGGGTGTTGCCGTCCTTATCCACACAGTCAATTTCGCCTCCTGAAAGAGATTTTAACACAGCATCAAGCAAGGCTTCGCTTCAGGTTATTTTGGGCACCACATCCCGCCAGCCCCTTGAGAGCACCCAATAGTGATTTCCTTTCTACTCCAGCGCGCCTCTCTGCTCTACAGCATAAAAATGGCTGTTACGGGGATGACTCCCTATCTGAAACTGTAGCAACTGCCATCTCTGCAGAAAGAGGGGTCTATCAGAAATGCTTTTGGAAAAGCCATATTGTCTCAAGAACCTAAAACCTTCCAACTACATTCTGCTTCTAGCTGAACAATACAGTCAAATTCCATAAAATATAACTCTGGAGACATATGGAAATTACCTCACAGAAACCAAATGAGACAGAGCAGTCAGGGAAAGATTTGTGTAGTGTGATGACCTAACTTGAAATGTGGATGAGTAAGATGAGAAAAAGCATGAATTAGAAGCTGATGATGCCAGTATTTCTTAAAAATATCACATCGGTTTCCTGTAATCCTTTCTTTCATATAACATTTTCATTTTGCCTCACTTTATTTTGCCTTGTTTCCCTCCAACATTTTATTCCACGTTTCCCTTTCTAAAAGTGTATGTGCAAATGTTATGTGTCTATTTAGTTATTTGAATGTTTAAAAATAGCTTAGATATTGAGGCATTTCACTTGTATATATGTTCGTTTTTGTTTTTTTTTAACTGCAAATATTCTCACACACAAATGCATCGCCTTCTCTTCCGGAAGAAAATGAATTTGGTATAATTTTGTGTAATACACAGTGCAGACAGCACTTTCTTCAACTGCCTTCCAAATGGATTTTACAGTTGTTTTCCTGTTTAAGTCTGGAATCCGAAGACGCCGACATCACCTCTTTCACACCTCTTCTACACTTTATTTCAAACCTCTCCTGCCGTTAGTACCTCCGGAAGCCAAGCCAAGTGGTGTAGGAGGTCCTAAATGTTGGTTTCCTTGTTAGTGTCACACTAAACATTTTGGCAGGGATACTCCGGAGCAGATGGGGACTTCCTCTGGCACCTCCCGCACACACGCAGGTTTCCTTGCTCTTCTGCTGGGGGATGTGATACTGTATTATGGGCCGTGGGCACAGCTTCAAAGCGGAGAGGTGCTCTTGTTGATGGTTGCTTAACAATGCAAAGGCAGTCAATGGGACCTAACTACTAATTCTTTAAAAAAAAAAAAAAAGATGTAATAATGGGGATTTTTTTTCTGCTTTATGCAGTTTACTTCAATAAGAAAGACATTTGAGTACTTAAGATTGCAACTGCCAAGGCATCCTATAGGCTGTGTGAATATACAATTTAATATGCCATTTTCAAACAAGACTCTCCCACATGACTTCCCTCATGCAGTGAGCACTTTACGCAAAGGCCATCTGACTACTGTGCCCTTGTACTAGTGCCTTGATGTACAGCTGGTACATTTGATTCTGTTTTAAATTTTTAACTAGATTCAATTTAATGTGTTTTATTTGTATTAAAATATTTATACTTCACAAATCAAAATCATATTTTTTTAAAAGCCTCATGCTTGGGAGACATCTCAGTTGGCATAGTGGTTGCCATGCAAGCATGAGGACCTAAATTGGTTCCCAGGACTTGTGTTAAAAATCTGGGCACTGTGGCACACCTTGTAATCCCGGCACGAGTGACACAGAGATAGGAAGGAAGAACCCTGGGGCTGGCCAGCAACCAAGCCTAATTAGCAAGCTCCAGATCCCAGTGAGAGACCCTGCCTCAAAAAAAAAAAAAAAAAAAAAAAAAAAGCAAAGTAGATGGCTCTTGAGGAATGACACCCGCGGTTGACCTGTGGTTTGCACACACACACACACACACACACACACACACACACACACACACACACTTCCCTTCCCATTCCCTTATTACATCCTCATAGACTTTCCATAGTAGCCACTCTCATTCGTTCTAGCATGTGCTTCCTGTGTTCTGACAGTGTCTTTGGTGACTGTATCCCGGAACTGGAGTTGAGTCATCTCTTCTTGAGGATCACCTTAACATGACACAGCCCTGTTGTTGCTCCGGCCTGAATGAAGTGGCTTGGCAGACTCAGAGGCTATGGACTAGGCTCTAGGTAACACCTTACAATTACCAGGAACGCTGCGTGAAGAAACCCATATGTACGTGTACTGTCTGTATTTGCTAGGCAAACGGATGTATGTTTCTGTGGGGTTTTGCCGGCTCTCTCCCTGCGGGCGCTGGGTTAGTTGCATGCTGTCAAGCACTGCGCGAGTGTGCCTCCTCTCCACAGACTCGGGGTTTTGAATACCTGCCATCAGATGACTGAGAGCCAGCCTCCCAGTGGGGACTGCATTTGCATTTATCATATTATGAAGAAGCATCATCTGCTGTATCAAGGGACATGTGTTTATCTTATCCTAAAGAAGGATTTTTCAGGGCTTTTGCCCATTGTTCTAAATCTGTGTATCTGTGTGTGGGCTTTTATTCCTTGATTTTCAAAAGCTTGTTTGACTTCTGGGGGTTGTGTATTTACCGGTAATATATGCTACAAATATTTTTCTTCTGCTCTTCCTTTGTCTTTGTTTTTTTTACGGCATTTTCATTCAGTTAAAAAATAATACGTAAACCTTTTTATTTATTGAATTTGGTTTGCAAGTACAAAGGCTTTGTTCACAGTCTGGTGACAAAGAAATTAACCCACTGTTTACCACACTGGAAAAATCTGTTGTTGAGATAGCTGACCCATTTGAAGTTTAGTTTAGTGGCTATGATGTAAGTTATCTGAATAAATAAATGTTCCCCAAAGGCCTAAAGAATGAGTCTGAGGGAAAGGCTTGAACAGTTCATAAAGATAGAAACTCGATTCATGGTTAACCAGGATCTGGGGAGGGAGAATGAAGAGAATGAGATGAGGTTCATTCTAGGAATGATAAGAATGTTCTAGAGTTATATGGTGGTGATGGTTGTATAACCTTGAGAAAACACTAAAATTCACTGAATCACATATGATCTCAATCTCAACTTAAAAAGTAAAGGCTGAAGAATCATGGTGGGTCATGCCTGTAATCCCAGGACTCAGGAGACCACATCAGAAGGATGGTGAGTTCAAGGCTATCTTGGGCTACATAGTGAGTTTTAGGCTGCTGGCCTGAGCTACATAGCAAGACCTCATTTTAAGAGAAAGAAAGAAAGAAAGAAAGAAAGAAAGAAAGAAAGAAAGAAAGAAAGAAAGAAAGAAAGAA
>NW_026593286.1:34778437-34858909 GCF_907164565.1 Psammomys obesus | reverse complement strand
GAAAGAAAGAAAGAAAGAAAGAAAGAAAGAAAGAAAGAAAGAAAGAAGGAAGGAAGGAAGGAAGGAAGGAAGGAAGGAAGGAAGGAAAAAAATTAAAGGACAAAAGAAAGATGCAGAAAATGAAAGGGTGAAGCCAAGTAGGAAAGATAGCATGGGAGGATGAATCACAGTGGGTGCTTGTGTTTGCATAAACAAATATACTCATTAGCAACACTTAAAAATTTAAGTACCCAGAGTGTTAGAGCACAGATGGGTCATTCTGAGGTGTTAGCTTTTGGTTATCCTATTTGGAAATAAATCTCTGCATCATTTTTGAGCTATCAGACCATGTTCATAGATAACAGGTATAGGGTAGATCTCAATGAATGTTTTGCCAAATAGTCAACATCAGTCCCCTGTACTGAAAAAAGGAAGCCAAAAGTCACCAGTCAACAATGTCCCATCACCTTTGACCTGATTTACATTATTAGTTATATTAATATAGTAATATATTCATATTGTCATAAAATATACTAATACTATAATATCTAGTACACATACCTAAACTGCATGCACACCTGTATTTGTCAAAATAAGAAATGCAAAAATATGAATGAATGGCTTTGATCAAGCTATGATATGCTTGTTCTAAACAATGTTTTATTAATGAATATGACCAAATAAAACACAAAAACAAGAAAAGAAGACATTGTTCTGAAACATTTTTTTCAATTTTTGTGTGTGCATTTGTATGTTCATGTGAGTGGATCTGAACATATCTGTGTGTATTTGTGTGCATCTGTGCATTTGTATGTGTGTGCATGTGTGGAGATTATATGCAGGATTTAACAGGTGAGTTCATATAGTATAGAAATATCTGTATCTTGTATTCTCCCTTAATGCTACATTATAAATACTTCCATGTGTATTTTTTCAAAATATAACTATAAATGGCTATATAATATCTGTAATTTGGAGCATTTACTTAACAAGTCCCCAGTCACTAGACATTACAGGCTCTTTCCAGATTTTGGCTATTAAGATGAACAGAAGAGGAAGAGGGAGAAAACAGGGAACAGGAAAGAAGCCTACCACAGAGGGTCTCTGAAAGACTCTACCCAGCAGGGTATTAAAGCAGATGCTGAGACTCATAGCCAAACTTAGGGCAGAGTGCAGGGAATCTTATGAAAGAAGGGGGAGATAGGAAAATCTGGAGGAGACAGGAGCTCCACAAGATGACCAACAGAGCCAAAATATCTGGGCACAGGGCTCTTTTCTGAGACTGATACTCCAACCAAGGACCATGCATGAAGATAACCTAGAATCCCTGAATAGATGAAGCCCATGGCAGCTCAGTCTCCAAATGGGTTCCCTAGTAAGGGGAACAGAGACTGTCTATGACATGAACTCAGTGGCTGGCTCTTTGATCACCTCCCCTTGATAGGGGAGCAGCCTTGCCAGGGTACAGAGGAAGACAATGCAGCCAGTCCTGATGAGACCTGATAGGCTAGAGTCAGATGGAAGGGGAGGAGGACCTCCCCCATCAGTGGACTGGGGATGGTGCATGGGAGGAGAAGAGGGAGGAAGGATGGGATTGGGAGGAGACAAGGGAAGGGGCTACAGCTGGGATACAAAATGAATAAACTGTAATTAATAAAGACACAAATTAATTAAAAAGATGAACAGAAGAATAAACATCTTTCTGAAAACATGTCACACTGCAGCTCACTTCCTCCAGCGGTGCTGTTAGATGCAGAACTGCTGGTTCAAAAGAGGATCCAGGCAGTCCTGATGAGACTTGCTAGGCTAGGGTCAGATGGCAGGGGAGGAGGACTCCCCCTTTCAGTGGACTAGGGGAAGAGAATAGGGGGGATTAGGAAGGGAGGGTGGGACTGGGAGGAGATGAGGGAGGGGGCTACAATCGGGTTATTAAATGAATAAGTCGGAAAAAGAAAAGGCAAATACAGGCTCTGAGCAGCAGCAGAAGCACAGCTTCGGGGAAAGGCTGTGTCAGCTGACCTCCCTGTGAAGGGTCCTCAAGCATTACTGCAGGGCCTTCCTGGATCTGTGAAAGAGCATGAACTTCCAGGCCTGGACCCACTTGTGATAAAAATATCAGCATGCCTCCCTCATATCTGCACATCTCTTCAGTCCAAGGAGCCAACAAATCCCACTTTTGCTCATCTCAGTCAACACATCACCAGGGTTGTTGATTTTTCAGGAGGTGATATTTTTTTATTGGACAAGTACATTGTTACAATATGGCAGTTGATAACAATCTTTGCAATAAAATAAAATTCTAAAATGTGCGGCCTTTGTGAAGGAGGCGAAAGCTTCAAAAACTGTGCCCATCACTGACAGCGCTGAGGTGCTCCCGCTGTCTCAGAGACGTGTGTGTCTAGATCTTCACCTGGAGAATTACCCTGTTGCTGAGAAGTCTGTGCGTGCACAGCTGACAACGCTGTTTACGAAGGGTAACTCCTCTTTCCTCTGACCACAGCAGAGAAGTATCAATGGCAACCTGAATCCAAGCCCTGCTCTTTACTCACATCTGTGTCTCTCTGTGGAATTCATTACCATTTTTAGAATGAGTTATTTAAACACACTATGGTCATTCCTGTAAAATAGTAACTATGTTATCTTTCTATATATACCTATACAGAGAGAGAAAATTATATATTCCAAAACTTATACCAAATTGCCAATAGCAATTCTGACTAGGGAGATCATTCAGTGATTTCATTTTGGTTTGCAGTGAATGTTCAATTATTTTGTAATAATAAAAATGATAAATATTGTGATCATGTAGAGACTAGAGATATCTCACTGTGACCTGATTTTAGAGGCTTCTATTTAGATCAATTCACTTTTATGACCTGAGAGTATTTTTGGCAGCCATTTGGCCTCCATGGTTAGTCCAGCACAGTCCAGGGTGTATGCATCTGTCAAAGGACCTGAGTTGTGGTCTGCCTGAAAAGTTCAGCCATGGAGCTGGTCTAGGGAAAAGAGGAGGGAGATCCTAGACTTTAGAGGAGCCTTTGTTCCAAATACCATTACATAGCCACACATCCTTCTGTGCTGAGAGCCACCAAAGGTTTCTGATGACATGTAGGGCCTAGGTTTACCACCCTCAAATTGGACAGAGAAAGAGGAGGATGAAAATATCAACAAGGATAAGAACACCACTTTAGTCTGAATCTGAAAGGTTTCTCATTGACACTGTCATTTTATAAGTCAACTTAAAGCCATGTAAGAAAAATCGCCATATATATATATATATATATATATATATATATTTACATATACACACACGCACACACACATATATATACACATATGGATATATGTGCATTTGCTGTCATTTAAAATATGTTTTAGTGGATCATACGATAGAAAAAATAAGAGAGACTTGCATTTCTATCTGAAAATATGTTTCCATTAAAGTAAATCCTCTGGGTGAGTGAGTTTTTATTTTATCAGCGCTCCACAGACATTTTCATTTCCATTTCCACTTGTAACTCTTTAAGCTTTGCTCTGAGTCTACATTAAATATCTTCACCATTCATGTGAAGGTTGCATGTTAAATAGGTCAAACTGATCATTAATAATCAGTGAGTAAAATAAGCTTTTACCACATTAAAGGCATGTATGGCGTGTTCAAAGGGATTATTGGCATTCATCCGAAACTAGCTCTTCATTCACAAACAAGAATGGTCATGTTATATTGCTTCAGAAGGACTAAGAGCCAAAGAGTAAAAAAATCTCATGCTGAGTCATCATAAGCTAGTACTTTGAGAAGTTTTAAAAATAAAGAGGGCTAGTACTGGCAGAATCTAAGGCAATGGCATTTTTGAACTTTGTAACTTGCTGGACAGCATGTGAGGCTGATGCCTTGTGCCAATAGCTGCACCAAACGCCTGATTCCACACGGTGCCATCTTGTAGTTCCCACCCTCTCCTGCTGTGACACGGTGGCTTACAACAGCAAACAGTGCGATTTGGGACCATGTACATACACTTTGTTTTCTAACTGGAAAAGGAAAAGTTGTGGGTTTTGTACTTGTTTGTTTCAGGGCTTGCCTTCCCAAAGCTGAATGATGCTGGAGGAAGGAGGTTTTCTCATGGATTTAATAATCCTGACTGGAGAGCAGACTTGGAGGAATGCTCTCCAGGAGCAGAACATCGAAGCTGCCTAACAAGAAGAAATACACAGGGCATTCCCCAGTGGCATGGCCAACTGTGTCCCCTTGCAATAGTGCCTCCTAACACAGAGAAGTTTATGTGAGCAGTGACAAGCTCTGGAAACCGACACCAGGCCTGGGTGTGAGCCTCTAGGGAGGCAGGGGCTCAGCAGGAGCAGTATTTTTTTTCCAGAAGGAAGAAAATAAACAGGAAGAAAGAAAAGACCTTCCTCTGCTCCCTAAGAACATTTTTCAAATACCAGGAAGGTCAAATGGAGGAGTTGACAGTTCTCATGGACGTAATAAAAGCAGAGAGGAAAAAGCACTGAGTTGTCCATCTGTAGGGACAACTCTATCTCAAGCATAGGCAATTCTGAACTGGACTCAAGTTTGAAAGAACACCGTTAAGTACCAGTTCTTCAGGGAGACATATCTGCACGTATGGTGTCCAACAGGCTGCTCTCCAATGCTAGACTGTGTCCCAATTCCTACTCCCCCACATGCTGCTCAGAAAACCCAACACCACCGGTGATAGCTGCCCAGCCTTAATTGAGGTGAGGTTGGTAACAGTGCTCCTTCCTCCCGGAACAGTGAGAGGGAATTATGCGATGTATGGCTAAGCGCCTGGCACAGCATGAACATTTAGCTGGCCTCTGTATTACAGCTGCTGCGTATCGTATCATCAGTTCAGGCCTGAGGATCCTAGACCACCTATCGGCCAGATGCCAGCTAGGCACAGGTGGGATAAGCTTTAAGACAAGGGCTCTTACACACAGAAGCTAAGACTCTCAGCCCCTGCCCTAACCTCAAAGTGCAGGAGACTCAAAGTGTGACCAATGGAGAAGTCAAGGCAGCCAACAGGCCCCAGGAGTGCTGTAAGCATGCTGGAAGAGGGCGGCTGGGCCAAACGCTACACTGGAGGAGATACAGGTGTGCTCTCGCAGAAGGAGAGACTAGTAAAAAGGCAGCTCATAGGTTTGAAACATGTTCTCAGGGCTGAAGAGCTGGCCCAGTAGTTAAGAACATTTAGCAGAAGACAGACTTTGTTTCCTAGAGTCTATTGTGTGTGCACAAGGACCTGTCATTCCAATTCCAGGGAGTCAATCCTGATTGACACCCTCTTCTGGTCTTTGCGAGAATCAGGAATACACAGAGTGCACATACATACATACACATAATTTCTGTAATTCTTCTTAATTCTTTTAATTCTTCTCTCCACCTTGTTTATGCTACTGGAGATTGCTTTAATAAGAAATACGTTTTTGTTTCATATAGCTAAAGTCCACTGATAAAACTCATAGTAAAAGAAGTTCAAGGGGCTGGGGAGATGGCCCAGTGATTAAGAGCCCTTGCCCTGCAACCACAAGGACTTAAGTTCCAATACCCAGCAGCCACATAAAGAACTGAGTGTGGCTGATTATGTTCATAACCCCAGCACTGGGAGGGAGAGAGGGAGAGGAGAATAGAGCTAGAGAGAAAGAGAGAGAGCAGACCCAAGAGCTCACTGACCAGCTTGGCTGCAACCCCCAGATGCTCAGTGAGAGAGCCCTTCTCAAGACAATGAGACAGAGACAGGAAGACCACACCAAACATCCTGCTCTAGCCTCAGCACGAGCTTGCTCAGGCACTCAGACACATATGTTCTCATATGTATATCACACATAACATACAAAAATATGTTGTAAAATATATATTTATATATAATGTGAATATTTAAATTTAAGCCTGCTTTGTTTTGAGGGGGATAGATACTTCCTGAAAAGCTGGGGAGAAACATAATAGGATAAGAAAGTGGAGAGGCCTTTATTTTCTGTTAGGAGTGACGGGCATTGTGCAGGGAATTCCCACGTCTCCTTCTTGACTCTCCGAAAGCTTGCTTGGGTGTCTTTCCTCACACAGCTTCACTGACAAGCCTGTGAATGTCCCCTGCACTGCTGTGGATATGTCACTTCCTAAGCATCATCAGTGACCCGTGTTTGGTTTGGTTGGTTGGTTTTGGTTTTATGACTTGAGGGCCTAAGTTATAACTCAGTACCACTAAGTTTCCATGCTGCCCCAGACTCTTGCAGCTATAAAATAGAGAATCCAAGAAAAGCCATTCACACTAGAATTTTGAGAACTGGATGATGGTTTGAGTCTACAAAACATAATTTAGGCATTACCAAATTGACCAGGAATGTCAGCTTACTTGTCCAATGCAAACCCGTGTTTTGTTGTCCTTGTTTTTAAATTGTCTCTAAGGCAATTGCTCAGATCATATAAGTTGTGTTGTCAAAGTTAATCTGCTCACAGAGGCCCTCCGTGGCCCTAAGGGTAATGACCTGTGACATGCAATGGGACGTCAGGGACTCTGGCCTCGGGGATGGCCCAGTGACATTCAAGTACACTTTTGTTGGGAGCCTGGAAAATTACTGTGCTACATGGCTTTCCCAGCTCTCTGTCAAGCCTGTGGTTTCACCACAAACTTACCTGCTTAAACCCTGAGTCACTTCACCTCTTTCTTCCTTTGTCCGAGTGGTTTAATGAGCTTAAACTTGGGACCTTTACTGGCTTCAACAATCTATAAACAACTCAGATCAGCTGTCAGAAAATGCAAGCCACAGAGGCTTAGCTTCGTTAAAAGTGAAGCCTATCCATCTTTCCAGTGGCCAAGCACACATTTTTCCCGTCCGGGAACTGACTACAACATGGTTTTCCATTCTCCCCGCTAATGGGGGAGACGGTGAGCATTCAGCAAGACTGCAAAGCCTTGTGTAAACCCATGCCTCCTAAATCCCAAACACAGCACCGATTTTCATATAGCCCATTAAAGCCGGTGCAATCTGAGAAAACCGCTCAAGGTTTTAAGACCACGGAAGCATACCCCTTACCATTCTGGATGAGGGTTTGTGAGCGCGTGAACCGTCCGTGGACAGCCGTCATGTGCAGGGGACTTTTGCCATCTTTACTCTACAAAATGAGAAAGGAGAAACAAGTTGTGAGCCGGTATCATTGGCCTGAGACTCACTGTGAAAGCCACTCTCTATGCCCTGGAAACACCGGTTTCAACTTTTGTTTTACAAGTGCAGTCAACAACTACAAAGAGTCAATTTTGAAATAAAGAGATAACGAATCTAAGGGGCAGAGGCTGAGGAGGACCAGGACAAACGTATTCCAGGCATGACAGGACTGGGCTCTCAGGAACTCCCAGCAGCCCCTGTTCCCTCCACAAAAGCAACCCAGTTAGCTCAGGGATGGGGGAGGGGCTGTGGAGCTATTGACCACTGATGGCTGCCAGCGGAAGGAAAGTCAGTTTAATTGAGGGGTGTGGTCTCTGGTGAGCTGACCTTGCTCCAGTGAATAGCCCCACATCCATGCATATCTGATCGAGGGAGAGAGCAGTTAAATTTGATCAACATTCACTGGATACATGTATGAAATTCTCAAAGAATAAAAATATTACATAAGAAGATGCAACATATGTAAGGCCTCTCCAGCCACTTATCACATCACATCTTTAAATTTTTTAACTTTTGCTTATTGTTACTACTATTACGTGTGTGTGTGTGGTGTGTGTGTGTGGTGTGTGTGTGTGTGTACGTGCGTGTTCGTGTGTGTGTGTGTGTGTGTGTGTGTGTGTGTGTGTGTGTGTGTGGACAATGGTGGAAAGGGGACAGGGATGGTGTACATGTGGAAACCAGAGGATAGCTTTGCAGGGTACAATCTCTTCTTCTAGCTACAGGTGGGTTCCGGAGATCAACCTCAGGCCATAGGCTTGCACATCAAGTGTCTCTTCCTGCTGAGCCATCTCACCAGCCTAAAAAAAGTATAGACATCCCATCTTATGAAGTCTTAGAGAAGTGATCACCCAACATGATTTCTCCTCCCTGTCATCAGCCAACAAAGGACATCTCCTTGGGTGTTCTCAGCCGCTAGAGAGGGGAGCGAATTTGCATGGGCCTGGCTGACCTGCAGCTGACTAAGCTGATTCAACTCTCAAAACCAAGGGGAAACGCTGCACCATCGCCTGCATTTTACTTTGGCAGATAATAAATGTGTGCGGAATTTACACGCGCCTTACTCATGACCAAAAAAAAGTCATGAAACTTCCTAAAACAGACTAAGGCAAAACATAGGAAATGTACAGAACTTATCTCCTGACTGTCAGCAGACCAAAGACCAGACTCCCCCGCAGCTGACTGAGAAATGAAAATGCAGCTCGGAGAAACTGAAGGGGTGCAGAATTCCCTCAACTCACCGCAGCTCCACTCGGCATTCCTGACCTTGGGATCACATGGACCTGTTCGCATTCAGTTGAAACCACGCCTGGGAGCTTGGCCCTACGACGTGCAGTGTGAAGCCCTGGAGGTGCGGAGGGCTGGCAGGCGAGCAGCAGACACTGGAGAGGACTGCTGCCGAGGGACGCTCCTCGTGGGAAGGGAACTTGTTACAGGCATTTTAGGCTTACGACAGGTTTGGACTTACAGTGAGGAGTGTCCCTGTCTTCGTGCAAGTACTGCATTTTAATTTTATTGCACTTTAATTCACTTACTTAATGTGCTTGTGTGTGGAGGCATTTGCCACCACGCACGTATGGAGGTCAGAGGGTAACTTGAGGGAGCCAGTTCTCATCTTCTATCATGTGGTACCCAAAGTTCTAAGTTGTGTCAGCAGGCTTGGTGGCAGGAGCCTTTACCTGCTGAGCCAGTTTGCTGGCCCTTCGGTGTTCTTTAAAACTTATATCACTGTTATTTTCCTAAATATCTATAGAAATATTGTTTTCAAGTCCAAGGTTAAAAAAAATGAAGTGTCACATATGAATATTCAATCTTGTGATAAAAATCTAAACATCTGTGCTTTAAAATGGCTTTGTTTTTAAAATCCCTAATTAAAAGCAGATAATCATCAAGCACCTCTTCAAGGAGATCCACTCCTACCCATGGATGCTTATGGGTGATACCAATTCTGTGTGCTAGTTCACAGCTACTGAATGCGCTCAGGACATGAGCATCACCACCCCAAGCTTGCATGGCACACTCAAGGTTAAGGGCAAGCTTTAGACTGTGGGGTTTTTTGTTTGTTTGTTTGTTTTTGTTTTTTAATATAAGAAAGAGCTCTATTATACCCTATCCATACTCCTTTGAAAAGAGGAAAGTACTTACACAAAGTCTATGCCAACTGAAGAGTTAACCACAGTGGTAACTGCATCTTAACTGAAGAAAAGACACTATGGTGAAAATTTTCTTCAGCAGATGGGAGGGAAGGTAATAGGATCCATGTAATGTGAGTATAGCCTGAACCAGAACATTCTGAGAAAGGACAGACGTAAGCTCAACAACACCTTTTAAAGGAAAATCCACTGGGAGAATGAGGCTTGCCTTCACCGCTGACCTTGACACATTCATGGACATTTCTAAAAGCCATGTAACTCCAGAGCCTGGTCTGAAATGGAGATAGTTCCAGTAACTCAAATAGGTGGGAACTGCCCTGGAATATGAAATAAAAAAAAGTACAAACCCTTCAGGTAAGAGCGATAGCCGCCCAAGACTCTCGGAAAGTAAAGGTGGGAGCGTCAGAGCTGACTCTAACTTGTCCGTAGGTGGTGCTGTTTCTTTAAATTTAGCTCCAGTATTTGCTCTTAGATTTACTATAAAACCATAAGTAATTATGATTTAATTTAATGTGTATAAAGCTACAAATACTTTGGTGTTTAGGAACTATCTTGATAAATATTGAAGCAAGCACCTTCCCATGCCTGGAGAAGAACCTGAAGGCTCTACCAAGGATTACTCACTTAGTAGCTGAGAGCCAAAGCAGAGGCAAGCAGTTACTAGTGCATAGACTGCAAAACCCAGTCCAGTGTAGAAGAGAGTAACCACCATGCTCTGCCCCGTGAGAGTGTTTGGGTCTCTGGTAAAGGAACAAATAAGCAGAGATGACCACAGGTGATAGAACACGAAAGATGAGCTGTTTCGTATGGATAGCGCTCATTTCAGATCTATCCTTGCAGACTCTGGTCTACTGATTAGACTAGGCAATAGCCAGTTGTCCTGAGTTTCATGGCTACCATTTGGGGGACACTTTGCTTACATGGTATGAACGGACAGAGTGCTCACTGTTTAAAAAAAAACAAACAAACAAACAAACAAAAAAAAAAAAAAAAACCACCTGACAACCAAAGACACTCAAAGGCCAATCTTCTTTCTTTGGCCTTTAAATTTTAGAGCTCAATATTAAAGCTGAGGCTCTAAACTGTGCTGCACTTCATTTTCTGCCTAAAAATAAAATCTTCGCACTGGGACCTGGTTGTTGTTACTGTCCCTGGAACTTGGACAAGGGCAATACTGCCTATATACTCGGGGAGATTGTGTCCAATCCTTCTATTTGCTCAAGGCTTTGCTTTTATGGAAAATAATTCTTTTCTTAATTCCTAGTCTCCCTCCAATATCCTGGGTATAGTTTTCCCATCAGATTTAAGACTTTAAATTTTTTATTTTGAGAATTCACTTAATTAAACAAGAAGCCCTTTTGTTATGTGTGGCCAAGCCCTGAGTCATAAGGGAATGCTAGCAAGATTTAAGATTACTTTGTGGTAAATACTAGTACTTTTTTGTAGGGTAGAGGACAGCATTGCCCCTGAATTAAGTAGAATATGTGAATCATCTTGACCATCACGTTCCTCAGGTATCCATCCATCCTTCCTTCCATTCAAAATGCCTTCTCTGATCATCCTCCCACACATCCCGCAGCTTCCTCCCTAAACAGCATTGATACTCCTTGGAGACAGGGCACGTTCTGTGGCCTGCTGCATCCTAGCGTCACAGGAGTCAGCGCCCTATCACAAGGCGATAACACTGCTATGAGATCACACTAAGTTGAGATATGGGTGTCATTTATGTAAACTCAGGTACCCAACAAAGCTCCCTAAGTCAATGGAAGTTCAGTTTGTTTCGTTCTTAATAGTTCAAATGCCAAAGATGCTATGTGCGGACGCAAATCTTCACTTTTTCTTTACTTCCTTCCTTTACTTCCTCTCCAAAATTCCCAATTATGTTTCTTCTGCTGCTTCCTCCTGCCTGTTCCAGTTTGTGAACACCATTCTGTAAGTTATCCCTGAAACAGACAGACAAGGCAACTGGCCCACTCACGTCAGATCTGTGGCAGGCTTCAGCTTCAATCATCTCCTAGGTATAAATGCTCCAAAGGTCCATGGACAGAGAATGGAAACCATGGCCAGACTAAATGTTAGATGTCAGGAATTAGATAATGTGGCTGCAGCAATCTCTGAGACTGTTTTTCTTCCCTGTCCACTGTGGCTTTGTATGTAGTACCTTCTTGAAGTCTTTGAGTGTTTGTTAAAAAAACATATATGTATGTGTGTGTGTGTGTGTGTGTGTGTGTGTGTGTATCATTGAGATACTACAGAACTTATAATCTGTAATAGAGAAGAAAATGACATATTCTTATTTGCACATTACAAGTCAATCTTCAATAGATTTTTATATAAAAATAACATGTCTTTATTACTTTATCAAAGTTAAACAGTGAAAAGTAGAAGCTAAGTAAAATGAGATGAACCTAATAAAACAGGAGACTATAAAATGCACATGATACACATCCTCTCCCTTTTCTATCAGTCTTGTTACTGTTTATGAAGACACTATTTTTAGTGTTTTACAAGTGAAAAAGAAATCTAAGTGACCACTGGGTAGATACTGGCTAGATTTCAATATGCTGTTTCTGTCAAACTTGGAAAATCTTTTTAAAAAAAGGTACAAACTGTCCAATACCCACAAACATTTTCAGAATCTTAGAGCAATGTGGTACAACCCTAGAAATCTTCCTTCTGACTCAAACTGGATGGCTATATGAAAATGTGGGAGGTGGGGTGCATTTAGAATGAACGTTGAACCTTGAAGGGGGGGCTGAAGGTAATTACTCACAGCCGATAGACACGGGAGATGAGGGGAGGCCAAGAAAGGCTCGATATGAATTCAAAACTTCACAGAAAGAAGATTCAGATAACCCATCAAGAGTTTTAAGATGCCATTTCCTTCATTCTATTTAAGGTTAACATTCTATAAGGAAAACTAAGCACCAAGGGTAAGTAAATATGCATTTAACCTGGCCCATTTTCAGAAAATTTACTTATGTAAGTGTGTGTGTGTGTGTGTGTGTACATGATGTATACGTACATGTAAATGTACGTGTATATGTATGTGTGACTAAGTGTATATACGTGTACTATATTCGTGTGTACAGGTGCCTGCAGATACCAGAAGATGGCGTTGGATTCTCTGAAACTGGAGTCACAGTTTTTAAACCCTCTGTAGGTACCAGGAACTCAACCCAATCCTTTGCAAGAGCAGCAGCAGCTGTTAAACTGCCGAGCCGTTTCTCCAACCCCTCGGGTCCACTTTAAGGGAGAGGAGATAAATAAGGCTGACGACGCAACCTCTACAGGTTAAGTCCATTATCTAATTTGAACAGAGCACTGTGCAGCCAGTTGGAAGCAGCGGGCAGGCGTGCCAGAAAGAGGCTTTCTAGCTCTGGGCATCAGACACAGAGCACCAGGATGCATTTTCAGGGGGTGGAGAGCATCAGCGAGCCGGATTAACTAAGCGGGGGGCTGGAGGAGAGCTAACTGCTGGCAAGTTGTCCTCTGACCTCCACAGCCGTGGGTGCAGTAGCATACACACCGCACCTACACAAAATACATACGAATCAGTTTTTCTCCTGTGCTTACTCTTGCTCCTGGCATCCTCTCGAGGTACGTGGACAGTATCAAGTGCTTCCCTTACGGTCAATTTGAAATAATTTGGAATGGCAACTATGTTTAATCTTCACAATGCATCCACGGTGAAGATGCCATCATTTCCCTAATTTTACAAGTAGAATAACTGAGGCGCAGACAGGTCGCTGATGGTTAGCTCTCCGAAGCCAGTGCTAGGACTGACTGGCCTATCTGAAGTTAGGACAGCCTACCTCAGAACGAAACACGTGACGGCTCTTTAGTGCCACGCCCGGTTCCCAGGTTCCATTCCTCACCTCCAGCTCCTCTCCCGTGTGCTGCCAACCTTTGTAGATTCTCTCTCTACACAGCTTCCCCCGTCAGCGGCCCCTCCCATTCCTCATCTTCATGACTCATCACCTCCACCAGTTTCACTGACTTTCAGCTACCGTGAAGCCAGCCCAGTTGCAGGTCTGCCACGGCTATGTTTATTGATTTATTCTTTTCTCAGAATGAAAAATGCTTTCTTTTGGGTTTAAAAACAACATGGCCACTGAGGAGAATCAGAGGACTTTCAAAAATAGAAAATGGAAACTAAAATCCCAAGTCAAAATTTGTTCTCTGCAGGTGGTAACTGACGCTAGTGTATCGATGCTACTCCGACGATTTTATGCCTTTTCTGTACACACGCAGACACACACAGGGAAGCTGGGGATGGTGGTGTCCGCCTGTCACCCAAACTCAGACCAGCAGAAGAAGAGAAGCATGCATGCCAATCTAGGCTACAAAGTGAGATTGTGTCTCAAAAAATAAAACAACAAAAATATGCAAATGTATGTATGTGTATATATATATATACACACTGTACTATGATAATACTAGGCCTAGGCATTAACATTCTTTATGTTTATCAACCTTAAAGCATTAGCCAACATTTTTCTAAACACTAATGATAGGAATATTTTTTTCATGAGCTTGTTGGGTATTACAAACTTTCACTTGGGCTCTACTCATTTGCTTAAAATTTCAAGCGGACTACCAGAAGTCTTCTTCTCATGAACTCTATATATTAAGCAAATATTAACTTTTGATTGGCACGTATACTGCATGCAAATTTCCATTCCTCTCCACTTTGTTTGTTAGGAGCTTCTATTTTTCCAGTTTTATTTTGTTTTACCATCTATAAGTTTGAAGCATTTGTGCACTTACATATTTTCTGGCCCTTCACGCTCTGCAGGTAGGTGACTTTGCTCTAAGAGTCCTGAATGCAAGCAGGAGAGGAGCTGAGGTTTGGGGGAGGGTGCTGAGGCTGAGGCCGGTGGGAGCTGAGGCTGAGGCCGGTGGGGGACACTGCTCAGGGTATTCTGCTACAAGGTAGATCTGTTCCAGTACCAGCCAGATGGGGAACACTGGCTGCACAGATACACAGGCTGCCTTCATCAGCCGTCACGGTGGTAAGTTACCAGTCCACACACAGCTTTTCTTCTCCGTGGCTCCTCCCTCCCTGTTCATACCATTTTCTTCTGGGAATGCCCTCTCTCAGATTAGTTCTGTGGCTCCTCTCAAATTCTCAGCTCAAAGACAAGTTCAAATTTTTATCCCCAGACAAGAAACAAGCTAACCTGTGCGTCATCTCCTTTGCAAAGTTTTATTACTCTTTCTCTCTTGGCACTCATCATGCTCTCTCCTGCCTCAAGTGTCTGAGTGTGTTTTATCTCCTGTATTGTGACTATGGACAGCCAGAGGTCACATCTCATCTTCAAGTTCTCCCCCACTGTCTTTTTTTAAGAGCAGGGCAGTCCTTGGTCAACCATGGTTGAAGGAGTGCTCTCCACTATCGGGTCAGTGTTCCTTCCCTGGAACCACTGTTTGCATCCTCTTGGAGGAAAGCATTTGAAGAGCATGCTGGGATTGGAAATAATCATTAGTCATTCCTCTGCATCATCATCAGCTCTCCCCTCTCTGCCAACCATGGATATCTAAGTTAAAATATGGGCTGAGCTAGCTCCTTAAGTGGAGCATTCACTGATTCACAAAGGAGATATGATGGAGCCTTGGTGCCTGCTTGCCGGTACCATCATACCTGAAGAGGCACCATTTTCCATGGCATCTCAACCCAGGATTAGGCTGTGTGAGCCAAAGTGCTTCCAGTTCACGGAAATGCAGCATCACGGACTGCACACGTGGTTTAGCTCAAAGGCTCAGTGCAAAGGTGTTTAAGGCAGAGAGGCTGAGTGTCATACCTGGATGTTCACATCGGCCCCATTGTTTACTAACAACTCCAGACACAGAGCGCCATGTGTGGACGCTGCTGCAAAGTGCAGGGGGGTGAAGCCGCTGTTGTTGGGCTGGTTCACATTAGCACCGTAGTCGATGAGCTCATTAACGACAGCATCCTGCCCGTTGTAGCAGGCAATGTGGAGCGCTGTGTTTCCGTAGACATTGATTTCATCAATCTGCAAAGCATCCAACACAGAGCAATTAAAGCCACTGGAGCCAGTTTACTCCATTTGCCACAAAAGGCTTAATGGCTCTGACGAGAGAAAGGAAATATCCACCCATCAGCGTAATTATTCAGAGTTCACTTGCTCCCCATCGGGTTATCCTGAGAGTGCCTGCCCTCCCCATCCCCACAAACCCCTGGGGAAAGACAGGCAAAACCAAATGACCCACAAGGTATTCAAGGTTTCAGCTTGGGGAGGAGGTTTAGCCAGCTAGAGAAAATAAACAAGATGGAAGGCGAAGATACTTCAAACTGCCAGAAAAGAACAGGCGAAAACCCAATTCATGGGCTCAGGTACCATGCTCAAGGAGAGCCAAGGAGAGGGAGGACTGGGTTAGCAAGACACTGGCTTGTGGACCCTGTGCCCTCAAGCCTGGAGCCTGACAGCTCACCAGGCTGATGTACCCGCAGAACTGAGATACGTTAGTCTGTAGCTCCCTAGTGCTTTCCTCAGACCTGCTCAAGGATCTGGCTGTTACCATCTTGGTCTCACATAGCACTTGGTTCTCTGTTCCTCTGAGCAGTACTGCTCCTAGCTGAAGGGGAATGAGACTGGCCGACTGTTCTAGCTCATTCAATCCCAGCCACCCATTCATTCTTTCCTGCTGTGAGCCACAACTTCCAAGGCCTGCTTCTGAAGGTCTTGATCATTACATATTACACTGAATATATAGAGAGAGACTATAAATATTAGCTGGGAGGAGGTGCATGAAGCCAGTGTATGTGTGCTTATACATTTCTCTTGTCTATAGTCTGTTTGTGGTTTCTGCTATTTGCCCCATCACAAGTTATCAGGCCACATAAACTAAGAAGCACATGATCCAAGGAAATAAGTTTGAATATAAATGCAAACAGGATTTCATTAAAGAGCAGAAGACGGCCCGCATGGAAAGACTTGAACCGTGCAGCGATGCAGCCATGAAGGCTTACCTCTACCCCCAGGTTCAGGAGATGCTTGACAACACTGATCTGCCCGTTGGAGGCTGCAGCATGCAGGGGGGTGTAACCCTTCTTATCCTTGCAGGTAACTTCTGCGCCATGGTTAATAAGTAGTGCGACAACGTCCAGGTGGCCTTGACAAACAGAGCAGAGAAAACATCGTTAACCTTTAGAAGACACTCTGACAACTCATTGCACCCGAAAGATCATTATTAGCCTTTTTTCCCCACCAGTATTTTCCCGATGCATTTATGAAAAAAAGAAGAAGAAAAAGCTGCCTCATGGAAAATAGTCAAGGAGCATTTGCTGGGTACCTACTATGTTTGGACATTATATAAATCCCATGGTGCGGGGGAAGGTGATTCATGTGTAACAGTGAATGAAGTAGTGGCTATTCACCATGGTAACAAAGAACCAGATTCTGACGATATATTAGTAGCACAGCCTTTTAAAAATTGTGTTGATGTTGAGTGTGTAATCCCAGCAATTAAGAGACTAAGGCAAGCAAGTTACAAGTTCAAAGGCAGAGTGGGCTACAGAGTGAATTCCAGACCAGCCTAGATGCCTGAGAAAGACCCTGCCTCAATATGGAAACAGTAACAAGGGCTGTGTTAAAATGCAAGCAATTACCATTCTTCACTCCAAAAATGCAAACATACAGACTCCCAACAGTAACAATTTAGTTTAGAAAACCAATCTAAAAAATACTCCCAGATTACTGCTAAATCTGAAATTGCCGTTGCTTTGTTGGGCTTTAATTCATAAAAGGCAATTTCTTCTGTTTCTTTGTAAAATAACTCCCATAAATTATTCACTAAAGAGAAAACCTTCCTTATCTCAACTTTTGTGGGCATTTGAACTCTGTTCCCTAATTCACGATAATAAATGAGTTTGGCCTTCATTTTGTAATTGAAGACTGTTCAAAGCTTAAGTTCACTGTTATAAACGTGACTAACCGAAGGGCAGGAGATGAATGCTGACTCAGAGACCTAAAATTCATAGGGGAGGCTGGAGGGAGGTACTAGCTTGCTTTATCAAAATTTAATTTTTTGTCTAAAAAAAAAAAAAAAATTGTATATAGAAAAAAGTTTCTCAGTTGCTAGGGGTGCTATCTCAAGCTACCTGCCCCAGTTTTCCTCCCATTATCTCCTACGGATTGTCACCTTTGTTTGTGCCCTGATGACATGAGCAAAAACGATTTGACTTCTTTGCATCACAAAAAAATATTGTAACCATACATCAGCAAAGCATAAACTTGAAGCCCCAGATTCTTTGAGTAGCTCAGGGTATACTGCAGCCCATTGGTTTTAGCCATCTCAAAGGTCTGTAATAGTCAAAAGAAAAAATAAGGGGGAGGGCAGGAGCAAACATGGTGGCACACACATGTAATTCCAGCATTTGGGAAGTAGGAGGATCAGTTCAAGGTCTTCCGCTACACAGAAATTCCTACAAAATGTTAAGGTTCTTGGGGTCTGTAAGTCTAAGAATTCATTCAGAAATTTGTCTTGGGTGGTTTTGTTTTATTCTTGCCCTCATGTACTCTTTATCCCCCTACAATTAATGTTAATTTTTGAAATGAAAAATTAAAAGATGTGTGTGCTTGTGAAACTGACTCCAACAGGCAAAATGCTCTAAGAAAGAGTCAGTCACCAATCCCATCTAGTATTTCAGTATTTGTTTTCCAAATTCCCCTTCACTGTATAGAAGTTTCCACAGCGATGGAAAATATTACACATATTAGTGTATTATACATCCTTCTGTATAGGGTGTCTCCCTCTGGAGTGTCACAGAGCTCTTGATGTTTATGAATCTCCATGGACATCATTGCTGGACTCCCTACTGTGCCCGCTGAGTGGATCCTCCGCCACTTACCAAAACAATGGCCTGAGGGTGGGCGTCAGCTTGTGTGCAGCTGGGCCTGAGAGAACCCTATCTTTTCTAATTGCAGGCTGTTCTCCAGTCAGGGATGCACAGAAGGATCTTAGTTATTCATTTCTCATGTCTGCGTTGAGGGTAAGCTGTGAGGGCCATCAGGTGCCCAAGGCCTTAGTACCAATCAAAAGAAAAGGACAAAAGAGAGATGCCACCTCTTCCTTCAGCTCCAGCGGCGTGAAGTGGACAGAGGTACAGCTGCAAGCCTCCACTTTGTGCCCAGCATAGCAGAAGCCTTATCTATGAGAACGCCTCTTCTTCCACAAGGAGAAGAGCCAGGAAGCTTCCCTCTCTTCCTTCCCTTTGTTTCTTTAAAAAATATTTATAAGTGCCAAGACAGAGAGCATGGTGTCCTTGCTTTGTTAATCGGTCTGCCTTCTTCCCCAAACACTTTATCCGATGCCATAACAAGCTAACATACACACGGTGTGTGTAGCTTTCCAATCCAGAGTGAAGAATGTTCAGCGAGGTCCAGGCCATGAGTCATCCTCCCCCTCGTTTGGGATAAATAAACCTCTGACAAGGCAACTGTCCAACTAGAGCACTTTACAGATGCCAGGAAAATGGGCCAAGTCTTCATTCAAGTGGAATCCAACCCTTAAGTCAGATTTGCCCAAGAAATCCTACATGGTCAACAGGAGGCCCATGGCATCTGTAATTAAGGTCGTACGCTTGTGGTTTTTAGTTGTTTAATATGCTGGAGATCAAAACCACGGTCTTGTGCACACTAGGCACTCTCCCTACCAATGAGGTAGCCACTGAGATAGACCCTGAGATAGACCCTGGCACTTTGCTTTCCAAACACAGACTCCTCACCCATGTACGCTGCCCAGTGGAGAGCACGCCGGTCCTTCTTGTCAAATGCGTTGATGTTTGCCCCTTTGGCCAAGAGTAAATTGACCATCTGAAAGATAACAAACAGTGAAATCAAGCATTCCCTCTGCAGTGATGAGGGCTCCTTGCCACCTGCTGGTGATCCAAACCAAATAAGCATCAACCCTAACAGCAGCTCAGGGATCCAGACTAGGAAGACAACAAGCTCTGCTGCTCCTGTCAAAGAAGACAGAAAGGACAGTCTACTTTCTCAACTCATTATGGTCTGAATTTGAGAAAGGATGTAACTACCCAGGCGACACACCTCTATTACTCTCAGATTCACAAAGTCTCAACAATCACAGTGGTTTGATCGGCGGAACAAAGGGTCTGAGTAGTGGGCCCCCGTTCCCAGTGGTGAGAACACTCACCTCCATGTGTCCATTCAGAGCTGCATGGTGCAAGGCTGTGCGCCCGCCTCTGTCAGAGACATTGACACTGCTCAGTAGTGGAATGATCACTTCTGCACACTTGCCAGCCTTATTGGCAGCCGCCACGTGGAGGGGGGTCTGCCAATTCTTGTCTCTCGCATTGACATCAGCCGAGTGTTTAATCAATACTTGCACTGCCTCCTACAACAAAAGCAGTTTGCAGGGTCACTGACAAATGTGCAATCAATACTTCCTGTGTGATAAGGCGCTTCTCTGGACACAGGAACTTTAATGATAAAGGAAAACAGTGCTGCCCTCCCAGGCAGGCTGTGGACAGGCCAAGTCATAGGAGATCTGAAGAGTAGCATAGCATCACTCTGTCTTGCTTTGTCAGGTCAAGAGCCTGACCCCCATCTAAAAGCAAGTATGTCTTTCTAAAGACACAGTTTTCTTATTAGGCACCCTTAGAGCACCTGAGAGCACTCGTGTGCAGATGTGCACATCAGATATATAAGTAAAACTTACACACACACACACACACACACACACACACACACACACACACACACAAAGTTCTCTAAAATTAAAGGAGTCTGACAATAAGCCAACAAACTCCCAAAGCCTGTCACACATTCTAAGACTACTTTCTGAGTCTTGTGTGTCAACATGCAACACATAGCCTTCCATCTTGTGAGATCAACAAGCAGTCAAAGAAGCAAAGTGTGCTGTCTCAGTTTAAAGCTATAAAACGGTTCCAGTTTTTCCATTATAATTAGTAGCTGTTTTTTGTTGTTTTAGTTCAGTTTATTTTTCCATTTGTTTGTTTGTTTGTTTTGAAACAAAGTCTCAGTAAGTTGCCCCAGGATGGCTTAGAACTCACAGTGCAGCGCCAATTGTCCTAACTCAGCCTCTTGTGTGATCAGATTTCGAGTGTACATCACCAAGACTGGCAATAATGAGCAACTTCTTTGCCACTCTTTTTTAAAACAACTATTGAGACTTCTTCATTTGACTTCCTTTCCTTGACCCAACCAGCTTACCAGTTTCTTCACCTATGACTTTCGACTCTACCTACACTACAGAATCAAGATGCCTCGGTCCACCCAACACTTTGCTAGATTTCAGCATTTCTTTCTGCCTCCCATTTAATCAAGGGACTTATATAGTTCCTTTCAAGAAGAAAATCCCTGCTGATTGCTTCTCTTTACTTCCAGAGACTTCCCTAGGAATCATTAGTGGTGTTATTCAAAGATATCTTGCCAGTGTGGCATCAACAAGCTGGTGAAAGGCATCAGTACCACCCTGTTGCTACCCTTCATGAAACAAGAAGTTATTTTTAGGTACCTCACCCACCAGAGGATGGATATCCAAACTATGTTGCCATACGAATATATAATAGTATGTCTCAGATAATTGATTTGAACTCAGCAAAATCAACACTTTGAGCCCAGATGTCAATGCTTTTTAAAACAATGTTCTGTGAGTCAGAAGTAGCAATATATTGAGAAAAGCAACTAACTTAGGCAGCAAAATGAGAGCAAACACATTGTGGAGATCTATTATATACTTGATATGAGTAGTGCAGTAACTTTAGGAGACTCTTCTAGATGATGCAAGGAAAATTCAGGAAACTGAGGGGACCCAAATAAAGAGAGAATAGATACACACAACCCGGTCTCAGAGAAGCTGACAAAAATACTACTCAATACTCCTTGAGCCCATTTTAGAGTGAAAGAAGAGTACATATTTTTTTTTTGCACTTCTCTCTTTATCTCTCTCTCTCTGTAAGGATCAGTTCTCTGCTTCTACCACATGGGTTCTGGAAATTGAGCTTGGGTCTTCAGGCTTTACTGCTGAGCCACTGCCCAGGCCCCACATGCATTGTTGATGCTCACCTGTGCATGAAGCATTGCTAGAACTACAAAGATCAAGAGAAATTAATTTGATTCTAGCCCAAAAACAGTTGAAGGAACAAAAATTAAAAAAAAGAACATTCAAATCACAATATAAAAGATATGACACTTTAGAATAAGAAAGTAATTTAATCTACTAACTATGGTCTGATAAGTTCCGAAGTCTGTTTGAAGGAAGAAATAGTCCATGGTGATATGAGAAGGCAGTACTGGAATCTCCAGTTGGAATGCTTTAAAAAGGAAAGCACTGTAGCTGATACTTACCTCAGGTTGGCACTAGGCCCTTAGGTACTAAAACCGAGGCTCTCCCCTCACTTATGTAGAAGTCCTCAGGGAAGAATGGTGCCTCCACAATACTGAAGACTCGAGGCTCGCCCCCTTATTCATTCCCTCCTACTGCACACTTCAGTGTACCTGAAAGTGTACTTGCAGGTTCTAATATATACCTTTAAACTAAACGTCCAAAAACTGCCCAGCACCAGTGGGACAGGACTGTAAGCTCAGCTATTTGGGAAGCTGAGGCTGGAGAATTGCAGTTTGAGCTATATAGACTGAGCTTAAGGCCAACCTAGGGAACTTATAAAACACTGTCTTTATATAAAAAGTCGAAAGGTGATTAGGGATTGTGGTAGTTTGAATGAAAATGGCTCCATGGGCCATAGGGATTGACACTATTGGGAGGTGTGGACTAGTGGGGGTAGTGTGGCATTGTTGGAGGAAGTATGTCACTAGAGATGGGCTTTGAGGTCTCAGATACTCAAGCCAGGCCTAGTGCGACTCTCTCTTCCTGCTGTCTGTGTGATGTAGAACTCTGATCCACCTCTCCAGCACCATGTCTGCCTGCATGCCACCATGCCTCCTGTCATGACAGTAATGGACTAAACCTCTGAACTGTAAATCAGCTCCCATAAAAGGAATCTCTTGTGTATTGTATGGCTGCAACACCTGTCAATTAAAAAAAACCTATGGCCTATAGCTGAGGCAGGAAATAGAAGGTGGAACATCTATTAGGCTGAAGGATGCTGGGAAGGAGATAGGCATGGGAGAGTTAGCCAGCAAGATGAGGAAGACGGATGCATGGTGCCTGAACTCAAGTAACCAGCTACATGGCAGAATGTAGATTAGTATAATGGGTTAATTTAAGTTATGAGCTAGTCAGAGAAGAGCCTAGCTATATAGCCTAGATATTTTTATAATATTTAATAAGTTTCATGAGTTGTTATTCTGGGAGTTAAGGCAAGGAAGGAAAAAAAACAACTACTACAAGCCCCATTTAAAAGTTTCCCTTTAAAGGAGTTGCTGTGGTCATGGTGTCTCTTCACAGCAATGGAAACCCCAACTAACACAGGAATATATTTACTGGCAGAATGCTTGGCTAGTGTGTGAAGCTCCAGGTTCAAGCCCCAGTACTGGGGGATGGAGGACAGCATTCGTTCTTGGTACCCAAGGATGAGAGATAGCAATAGCAACTAAGCCAGGATAGCCCTAGCATCGAGGCTCCTCACTGCTCTAGGGAGAGCTTTGGGAGGTAAAAAGCAGTGATGGGTTTAATCACATCTGACAAGAACATGGACAAGGCAGAGAAAAGCCAACAGAAGACTGTTACCTTCATGGTTGTATAAGCAAAAGATAAATAAAATATCCCACGTGCTAGTTCGTGTATACATAACTTAACTATAAATGAAATACAGTATTTTGAGGGTGTGTGCCATATAAATGTTTTGCAGATATAGGACATAAGATGGCAGCACACTTTTCGCACATTCACAGCAAAGCACTAACATATGCTGTCACTTGAATACCTTTTAGTTTAGTGTTATTTCACTGTGCTTGCATGGGTTCTTGCTTTTGTTAAGTATTATGTGAGTTTAGGATAGATTAACAAAATAAAATATGCAAGATCATTTCATAAACTTATTCTGTTGGGAGAGAAGACTAGAGAATTCATGAGGAATTTACAATTGAAAGTTAACAAGATATAATAATCTTTTTTCTCTCTCTCTCAGTACTGGTGATCAAACAGAGCCTGCATCTAAGCCAGTGCTCTACCAGGATCAGCATTCCCAGCATAAAATGTGTGGTTATTATCACAATGGAGAGGAGGTAAGACATTGCCTAGATGCATTTGAATAAATGTTTAAGAATAATTTACAATTCATTTATTCAAAGCAATATGCTAAGCAGAGACCGTATACAGTTATATTCAAGTAATGTTTACATATAAATAAATGTTTTTTGTTTGGGAGGCTGGAAGACCTTAAGTTCAAGGCCAGCCTGCCCTACGGTCAGTATCTTTACAATATTTTACCCATACACGTAGTGTGTCTTGTTTTTGAAAAGAAAACTATTTGTGGGGACACAGTTCATCTGCTCTCTCAGTGCCCATGCCTTCTTTCATAATATCACAGCAGGGCAGAGAAGCTGAGACGGCACGAACAACCTTGCTATCTAGCCCTTATTTGCACACACCCCAGAGCAGCCCTTGATTGAATGGTCAGAAAAATCATCAAGTCTGATTATAAGTTTATTTGCTGGGAAAACACCGTTTATAACTAAGTCACCTGCTAAGGAGGAAGCTATGCTGAAAGTCAGAGCCTCTGGCTGCGAAGTGGAGGGTCAGTTGTGAATCTGATGGAGGACACCCAGAGCTTCAGTGTTCTGCATAGTGAGTCAAAGGCTTGGCGTGCCCCAGGAAAGAAGAGGTGTGCATGCGTGGAGGGAGAGGTGGATAACAGCCGCCTAGGAGGGAACTTACAGGCACTTCAGTTAACTAGACCAGTGCCAGGAGTACAATCAGCCACCCAGATCTCCCAAAACCTCTGAAACCACCAAGACTAGACTTGTACAAGATGGGGCATGTGGCCCTTAATCCTATCAGCTCTGAAGGTACCATGGTCATGACTGATATTTGAGCCACACTTTAAGAGTTCAAGTTCATTAACAGCCAGGAGGAAGTGGACAAGGCAGGGCATCTCCTTGCTCCAAGCTTTCCCCATGTGACTGCAAATATCACCACATTGGCCTTTCCTACCCAGCTCTTACCACTCAAGGATAGCTTGAAGAACCACACCTTTTTTCCCCTACGTTTGTTACATGTTTTACTTCTGCCGTTCTCCATTTTCATGTTTATGTCTGTTTACTTCACGACTCCCACACTTTCCACCTTCCTAAGGTGAGAGGACTTTATCAAGAAATAAACAGAACACAAAGGAGGCGTTCTTAATCGGAAAAATTCCCTTTTGAAAACGTAAAAACATCTGCAACACAATTCCTGCCCCTAAGACTCAAGGCACATTACTCAAGAGGGGGCAGAAAGATTGTAAGAGCCAGAGCACGCAATTTCCTGTTAGACTCTGTCCTCTAGGAATGTCAGAAACTATGCTCACAAAGTCTCACCAACTTGGATGCCCAAATGTGAGCTGAGCAACAGTAGATATGCTAAATCGGACAGGGAAAATCCTGAGATGTACATGAAGAACTACAGGCAATTAAGGAATTCTGGGAATAGGAGAAATAGCCTTCCCCATGGAAAAGCATATCAACTGGTTATCCAAAACCAAATGGTCAGCTCTGAAAACATACACACAAGTAAAGGAGTGAGCAAGTAGTAGTTACGTACACACACACACACACATATATGCAACAACAACTAATACAAACAAGAGTCTACAAATGTGAAAGATATCCAGGTAGAAATATCTCTATGGAAATCCCAGAGGGAAGAATGGGAAGGGGGAAATGATGCAATTATATTTTAATCTCAAAAATTAGAAAAGACTTTGATTTTAAAACTGTGTTCCTATTTTAGGAATTTTAACCTGGAAAGTGCTTTAACTTGGGTATTTAGGAGACTAATTTTTTAAATCAAAGGTGGCTTTCTTTTCCTATATTTCCACACTGACTAAAACTTAATGTCTATGAGTTTCTTCTAATATAAATATACAAGGTACAGAACAATCTAACGCTGGAGGAGGGTTGCCAGTACTTTCCAGACTAAGAAAAGATACTTAGTGGCTTCCTGACTCTGTGTGAAGTTCTGGTTTTTAACAATCACGTTTTCAGCTAAGCGTGATGGTGGTATACGTCATAATTCCAGCCCTCAGAAACATGAGAAAAACAGTCATAAAGCCAAGACCAAAACAGCACCCAGTCCCAAAGAAACCTTTTATTATTTTTTCCAGGGCTTCACAATTCAGAACTTCTACAAAATAATTAGAATAAAATTAGAATAATTACAAAGTAATTAGAATAAAAATGATAAAAAATAAAATTATTAACTTATTATTAAATCTGACAGGTATGAACATTTTCTCTTTTTTTAATATTAGTTATAGTTTATTTACTTTGTATCCCAGCTGTATCCTGCTCCCTCATTCCCTCCCAATCTCACCCTCCCTCCCTGATCTCCCTGCCCCTTTCCAAGTCCACTGATAAGGGAGGACCTCCTCCCCTTTCATCTGACCCTAGCTTATCAGGTTTCTTCAGGACTGGCTGCAAAGTCCTCCTCTGTGGCCTAGCAGGGCTGCTCCTCCGTCAGGTGGGGGGCGGGGATGTCAATGAGCCAGCCATTGAGTTCATGTCAGAAATAGTTCCTGTTCCCCTTACTAGGATACCCACTTGGATACTGAACTACCATGGGCTACATCTGAGCAGGGGTTCTAGGTTATATCCATGTATGGTCTTCAGTTGGAGTATCAGTCTCACAAAAGACCCTTGTGCCCAAATATATTTGGTCCTTGTGGAGCTCCTGTCCTCTCCAGGTCATACTAACTCCCCCTTTCTTTCACATGATTCCCTGTACTCTGCCAAAGGTTTGGTTATGAGTCTCAGTATCTGCTTTGATACACTGCTAGGTAGAGACTTTCAGAGGCCCTCAGTGGTAGGCTCCTCTCCTGTTACTTGTTTTCTCCTACATCCAATGTCCATCCCATTTGTCTTTCTAAGTGAGGGTTGATCATCTTACCCAGGGTCCTCTTTCTTGTTTATTTTCTTTAGGTGTACAGATTTCAGTATGTTTATCCTATGTTATAGGTCTAGTACCCACACAAGTGAGTATACATTGCGTGTGTCTTTCTCCTTCTGGGATACCTTACTCAGAATGATCTTTTCTAGATCCATTTGCCTGCAAATTTCATGATTTCTTTGTTTTTAATTGCTGAGTAGTATTCCATTGTGTAAAAGTACCATAATTTCTGTATCCATTCCTCCGTTGATAGATATTTGGATTAGAATAATTATAAAGTAATTAGAATAAAAATGATAAAAATAAAATTATTAACTTATTGTTAAATCTAGCAGGTATGAACATTTTCTTTTGTAGTTTATTTTTTTTTCTTTTTCTTGTCTGTCTGGTTTTACTTAGGTGTGGCTCCTTCTCCAGCACAGCCTGTCCTTGAATTCAAGACCCTCTGGTCTCAGGCTCTGCTACAGTTACAAGCACAAACCACCACACTGGGGTATGAAGTTACCCAGTTTCTCCTGAGGTTTCTGAAAGCTCACAGATAGGGTCACAGTGCTGGGCTAGTGGCCCTATGGACAGGCCACTACATGCAGTGCTCTTTCACAGCCCCCTTTTCTCTTTTAAATGAACAAACACCAGGGAGAATCCTACTATTTCTCCTGAATGGAGGTTTCAGCCCTGTTATGCACGGTCTTATGACTATAGACCTTACGGATCACTCCCTGTGGCATCCTGCCTGCAGATGATAAAGGCAGAGGAGAGGACTGATTCGGATGCCACTAGTTGACGATGGCGCCTGCAGTCACCTGATTTCCCACCTGAGTTCCACTTTTTAGGGGTTTCTCTCTTTATAGAGGCCATTCCATCCTCCTGAGGGGTAGATACAAACACTGCAGCACTTGGAAAAGCTGAGAAGAAACAGCACACATTTTAAAACCACCGCCTTCACCACTGCACTTAACTTGGCCACAAATCACTGTGTAAACGTGAGGCTGAAGTACACACTAGTTCTTGCAGGTGTAAGCACTGTCAAACTCAGTGCATTATAAGGTGCTTTAGGCCAGACTCTGGGTCTTAGACGACCTTCTGTATAACACACAGAGCTTAGCCGGTGCCTTGAACATACTACACGCGCAGTAACTTCGGGTAGTGTAAACACAGGGGCGTGATCACCAGCAAGGTTTGTAAATGACAGCCAACACGTATTAACAGGGCAGCTATTGGACTGTAGGCTAATGCCCATGAGGCCACAACGAATCCTGACGTCTTAGACTGCTGTATACCTTTCACATGATTGCACTCTCCAGGGATTTTATCCCATGCTGATTATAGAAATTCCATGTTCTATAAGAACTGTATAAATTGATGATCAACCAACTTGCTCAATTAATGGGATTATTCTTCTAGAAGTGCACATTGTCAAATTAAAGTAAAGCCCATTATTATAATTATTACAAGGGTACAGTTATTCTATACAAAGCTCTTCAATGGAAACTTGGCGAGTGTTCTATGGGGACTATTCACAAATCCTCATCATTGAATGCTAGAAAAGATAAACACAAAAGTTATCCACACTGGAAATCTCCCTACTGGCTAGCTTTTACAGAGCTAGAAGAAGTTATGCAGGGGGCTGAGGGAGAAAAATGGAGCAACAATGTTACCCAGCTGTGAATCCTAGGAACTATGATACCAACTTGCCAGGTGAGATGTGCCCACTTGACTATCGTGGCATGACCGTTACAGAGGTAACCAACATCTCCCTGATTTGAAGTCCGCTTCTCAACTCCATGCTATAAGTCCCAGTCAAAAGCCCATGGCACTGGGTCTGTCACAGACACTAGAGGGAATTCAATTTGGTTTTTTAACTAAATTAACAAAGTGTAGAACACCTGCAAGTGTTGATGAGCCCCCCTAAGGGTGTGACTGTTGGAGAGATGATCCTTAAGAGAGATTTTATCTTTTGCCACCTCTGGCAGTCAGAAAATCTACCCACAGGAGAGCCATCCCTGCCCCTCACCAGCTGCAGCACTTAGGAAAGTGGGCCCTGCCTTTTGCTTGGGCAATACCATGCAGCTGGCCTTGATGGCGAAGGCAAGGGCAAGTCAGCCCTGAGGGTGTGAGAGTGGGAGAGCTGGCCCAGCCCCTTACAGTGTGCAGCACTTGGGAGGTGGAGCCCCAAACCTTGACCTGGTCAATACAATGGAGCTGTCTGTGGAGGCAAGGGTGTGGGTGAGCTAGTCCCGTGGGCATGAAAGCAGGAGAGCTGGTCCTGCCTCCTGCCGATAGCAGCATTGGGTGGCCTAGCTGGAGCAGGGCTGGAGAGCTCACCCTGGTGGTGCAGGTAAGGGAGAGCCAGGGGCTGACCAGCTCAGCAACCAGCTGGATCCAGGGCTCTGAATTTTCCCACCCCAAAATCTCTATCATCTGTGAATGGTTGGGAAACATGAAAGGGCCAGTCCTGCTGTTCCAAAGCTTCGGGAGCTCCATGACACAGGGCGACAACAGGATAGCCAGGAGTCCCGGTGAGGATCCAATATTGGTGCTGTCACAGAAGCCAGAGATCTCGAACCGGACCAGTGACTCATTGCGGTGAACAACTGCAAGTGAAGATGTGTGGACAGAGGCCTATACTGTGGGACACGCTGACTCACTACACCCTCCATGATGAGATGTTTTCTCTGCTTTGTTTTTGGTGTTGTTTGCATGCTTGCTTGTGTGTTTTATTTGTGGCGGGGGGAGGTTGCATGGGTGAAGGGCAGATATGAGGGGACAGGGAGATGAGCCGGACTGGGGTACATGATGTGAAACTCACAAAGAACCAATAAAACATTTTTTTTAAGTATGGGAAGAGCATAAAGTTATCAAATAATTAACTTGAGACAAGATATGAAAGCGTTCCCAGCACCCAGACTTCAGTCTCACACAGCCTCGGCAGCTCGGAGGTTAAAGCAGACTAATGCTCATGAGGTCTCCAGCTCAGTGTGGATGCTCGGTTCTCAGCATGGCAACATTTAGGAAAACACAATGTCCTCAGTCCAATACCCCAAAGGCAGGGTGCAAACAACTCTAACTCTTCTGACCCGAGCATAGTCTCTAGAAGAGGGAAGCGAAAGGCTCGGCAATTTCCCGTTAGTACTGCTCTGCTCATCAGAGCGGAAGTAACACGTTCACGCTCGGCCCATCCTGGGCCGCAGACATCATCGTCTCAGAGGCCACACTGTGTATTCCCTGAAAGTCACACAGCACAGCTGACACCGTGTTCTGCCCAGCAGCCTCAACAAACAAGTGTTAAGCTTCTTCATGTTCAACTCCGGGCAAGTGAGCACTCGGTTCTATTCCTCACAGGTGCTCTATTCCAGAAAGCAAAGCAAAGAAGCAAGAGAGACGCACTAGAGAGGAGAAACTGAAATCGTTCACAGCTATCAGAATATTCCCTCCAGGAAGCCCAAGTCTTTCTTATTTCTGTTGGCCTCTGTTACAAAGTACATTTCTCCAATATTTACATTAAAGTCTCTTCATTTCTCCACCACCTTGGGAGAAGTCAGCAAAAAGGGGAGAGGGGACCAGTGTGGTATTGAGTGGCAGGCAATGTTTGGTTCTGTATTGTTTTGATCCTGGGGTACCCAGGTGTACCAGGTGATAATATTAGGGGTGCTACGGAGTTTAGAAGCTTTTCGATGAAGAAACTGTTTTTACCACACACTTATTAACAATCTCAACCTGAAGAATGGACCACATGCCAGCTTATACCGAAACTCCTTAGCAAGTGCTAACAGCCAAAAACTAAAAAACAATCCAACTCCCCCCGTCCTTCCCCTTCAGCCTACCTTTCTTTCCCCCAATTATAAGGAGAAGCTTAAAAGAGTAGCAAGAGGACCAAATTCAAAAGGAGAAATGAGCTTGAATTTAGGGCTTCCACAGCCTTGGGAAGAGACCAAGTTCAGATGGTCAGTGCATGGTAAACTCTAAAGACAGCCTCTGAGATTGCAGTTTTCATTAGAAACTGCTCAACTGTGGCAGATAACACAAAGGCATTGTCTTTTGTGGGTTTATATTTAGTTTCTTTCTGCCAAGAGCCATCCACGAGCAATTTTTTCTCTTAACCCAGAAATCCTGCAGAGGCTGCTGGTTAGTGGAGAAAGCAACAAGTGCCTTTCATAGACACAGAAATAGAACGGAACAACCCATCATTGGGCTGACTGGGCTCAAACATATTAAGACATATAATGACAATGGACTGGTGGCTGATGGCAAATGGCCGTTCTGATGGATGCTTTTGTAGGGGTGCTCACTTAACAAAATCACAGGGTACCGAAACCGAGTGCCGTGTGTCCCTCTCTCCCCTAAGACTGGGACCATAGATATTATTCCCTTTGTATCTCCATCAGCATAAATGGTACCTGGTATATAGAAAGGGTCTAAATTCTTTTAGCTAAAAGGCCTCGTTACATATATTTTAAAAGACAACACATTTGCTAAGGATTAAGTCATCTTAAGGTCTAGCCTCTGAAGTACTCCCTCATGACGAAGCTGATCTCTTGAGGCTGGTCTTCCTCTCTTGAGTGGCCATTGTGATTGCTTTCCCAGGTACAACAGAAATGCAACATGGAGCCATCAGATCAATTCACTGGTACCTGCCCAGGGTAGTTCAGGATTCTTTACCTCCCTCCTTCCGTGTGGCTATTTGGAAAGAGCATAGGGCCAAGACCTTATCAAAAACAACTCCAAACACCCAGCGCAATAAGGAAGGTCGCGTTTACTGAGCTACCACATACTAAGAATATTCCAAAATTCCCACATAGCTGCCAAAGAGGTACAGTTGGCACAGATGCCAGGCAGAGACATGGTAACGTGAGCAGGCTCACTGGAGAACATCATCACTTCCTCCAATGCCACCTCCGCTGGGCTAATTTACCCACACAATGCTCAGTGCCTTTGGGGTGAAAATCTTGTGCCCTCTCCAGCCAGGCTTATATTCACTGGTTCCCTCCCAGCCCTGTTCCCACAGTGACCCTCCCTTTCTAGCCTTTCTATCCATCAGCCTCCCAATGCAATGGCTTCTACGATCATCCCAGCCCACTCTGGCTTCGCACGGATCTGCTCGCTGTGTCTCCGGGATGAAGACTCACCGAAGCCAAGGTTCATGCTGTGCAACTTGAACAACCAAGATGCCTCCTGCTGCACCGTGTCTGACATTCCCAAGACACACAAGAGCTGCCTATTTGGGTAGCCCTCTTGCACTAGACATGAAAGGCTTCTGTGTACCCGGTAGGATCCCAGAGTCAGTAGAAAGACCTCTTTTTTTTTGACAGACAGCAGTAGGTGTTAGACTAAAGGCGGGGATCACTCACTTCACTTCTGGAGGCGACAGCACGGTGCAGCGGGGTCAGCCACATGTTGTCCTTGGCATTGACGCGAGCTCCTGCAACCAAACAGCACAAGTTAGGGCATAGCGGAATCACGGGCTGTGTGCGGCTCCTATCTGCCTGGTCTCACCAGCAAGCCTTTTCTTTGTGTAAGTTGTAATTCACTTGTGTGCATACACGCACCCCTCGCGCATGCCTGGTACCCTCGGCACTGGAGACACTGATGGGTGTGAATGACTGTGAAGGTGCTGGGAAGCAAAGCCAGGTCTTCCGCACGCTCCAGCAAAGGCTCTAAGCCGCCAGACCCTCCCTCCAGGCTCCAAATGCACACTTTTTCATTTTAATTGTCTTTACGTTTATCTGTACGTATGCACGCGCGGAGGTCAGAGTTCTCGCTCTCCACTAGGTTCTTGGAATCTAAAGATAAAACTTAGATTGTCAGGGTTGGTGTTTGGTTGTGAACACCTTCACATACTAAGTCTTCTTGCTGGCCTCACAAGCACGCTCTTTTTCTTCCTTAAAACAAGTGTGTGTGTGTGTGTGTGTGTGTGTGTGTGTGTGTGTGTGTGTGGTCTGTATGTATGAATGTATCTGGTATGTGTGTGAGTGTGTTGTGTGTGTGTTGAATGTGTGTATCTGGTTTGTATGTGAGTGTGATGTGTGTGTGAGTGTGTGTGTGCTACATGTCTGTGGGAGTCCACAGAGGACAAAAGGGCATCATATCCCCTGGAGCTGGAATTGCAGGCAGCTGAGAGTCACCTCCTGTGGGTGCTGGGAGCTGAACTCGTCCTCCGGGAGAGCAGCAAGGTCTCTCCCCACTGGGCTTTCCCTCCAGCCTCATCAAGCAGATTTGTAAAAGTGAGGGAGACTCAAGTGTTATTTAATCCTAGGAATAAGGAAACCCAGGTGTGATTTTAACAAAAGTGAATTCTAGAATAAAAGCCCCATTGCTGAGATGGAAATCTGAGATGTTTTCCCCTGAGTGTCAGTGCCAGCAGAGTGTGAGGTCTCACGGCTGCTGTGTGGCCTCTGGCTCAGACAGGAAGGGCGTTGTCCTCGAAGCTCTAGCAGAGCATCCCGGAAGCTAGTCAACCTTTCCAAGCACCGCCTTTTCTTACATCTCCACTGGGTACACAAAGCGTGTACACCAAGCGTGTACACCGTGTGTTAGCTACGTGTACGGCGATTATGTTCACAGCTGTTTCTTCAGCACTGAGGTGGCAAGGATCACGCGGGCGTCACACCCTCCTGAGAGCTGGGCCCAGACCGACCGCCCACACTTTGATGGGGTGCATCTTGAGCTTTCTTTCTTTCTTTTCCCGTAAACACAGAAGGTTGATGCAAGAACACACATACATACACACCACACAGACACACCATATATCTACACACAGACACACCACACATACACACACAGTTACACACACCACACAGATACACACACTCACACACATACATGGACACGCTTTACACAGCACATACACAGACACCACCCTGCTGAAACTGGGGAGGTAGCTCATTCAGTAAAGTGCCTGTCATGCAAGCATGACACCTCCATTCAGATCCTCAGGACCCGTGTGTTCCCATCCTCAGGCTGAGGGTGGAGACAGACAGCCTCTGGTACCTGCTAGCTGGTACACCAACTGATGACCACTAAGCTTGCGTGAAGAGAGACCCATCTCAGGAATAACATGGAGGAGGAAGAGGACAACCAATCTTGACCTGCGATGCCCACACCCCCGCCTAAATGCCTACAAGCACACACACACAAACAACCCAAGTATACTCGCCACACATACACACAATAACCAAAACAACTCTCCTGAAGAATTTCATTCTGTTTTGTTCTTTGAGACAGGATTTAGCGCTGTTGCCAGCTGACCTGGAGTTCACTGTGGAGTCCAGGCTGGCCTTGAACTCACACCAATCTTCAGATCTCAGCCTTTCAAGTCCTGAAGTTACAGGTGTGTGTCACCATGTCTGGCTAAAATTTAAAGTGTGTGTGAGTGTATGTTTTTACATAAACTGTATTGTTCTCACACCTTTAATTTCCTTGTTCCACTTAACAAGGTATATTTTATATCTAGGCTGCCATCGAGTGAGTCAATTTCTTTTCGTTGCTACATGTATTTCAACACAAACATGTCATTTTTTTTTTAGACAGTTCCTCTTGCGACAGATAGTTTGGTTACTCCCAATAACTTTCCAAAAACTATAAATAACTGGTATTCATAAAGTGACTTCTGATAAAAATATTCAAGATAATTAAAGATGGACTTTATGTGTCACAAGCAATGCAAACTTCGTGCTTTGATGGCGTCCTCAGCTCTCCAAAGCACGGCAATTTACACTCAGTGTCTAAGGCTGCTTGGTTTCCATGTGTCTTCATCAATACTTTTTATTACCAGTCACCTCAAGTGTGGCAAAGCTGATCTAATCACACTGCATTGTATGAGGTGAGAGAGCATGTGTTTTATGCTGAACGCTAGAAGGACAGAATCTTCTGGAGGTGGTATTGTTTTGATTGCAGCAATGATTTAATGACTATACACATATGCCTAAACTCACTGAATTATTTGTGTGTATGTATTCATATATACAATATACACGTATGTATATACATGGAGCATACAGTATATTGGTTATACTTTAACAAAACTCCTTCAAAATAACTTAAAATATTGCAAATCTGGTTGGAAGAAAATGCCACCTCATTTTTTTTCTTTAATACTGTGTTTAAACATTTCCCATCGTGTTTGGTTCCTGGTTATAAATACATTTTCTGAGAACTACTTGGTTCCTATTCTTCGCCCATTTCCCCCATGTAACTTTGAAACACACATTGACCGAGCGGGGTGGCTATTGCCATCACTGTTGTGTACTGACCATGCTTACTTTTGTGCAGATACAAGTCTGGCTTTCTGTCTTAAGACTGTCTGAAGGAGGGAAATGCCCCCTGCCTGCTGGCTCTGAGACTCAGGGTGCCAGGTCCACCAATATGAGCCATGTTGTGTACAGGCCCAAGGGAGCTTGAGGAATGGGAGGAACTGCTCCTTAAGTTGCTGCACGCGCCCTCCATTGTGCCTCTCAGGCTTGCCAGGAGGCGGGCTGAGCAGCTGCCAGGAAGGCCTCTCTCTCAGCCTCGAGCTCTGACAGGAGCAGTATTGCCTGCAGGCCATCTCCCCTGGCTCCCCATTCCCTGCCTGGGAACACCTTGGAGACTCTTGTTTACCTCCCAGGATGGGGCGTCTGGGGCGTCAGATGGTTTGAGCTCTTCATTGAATATTCATAACTGATTTTTCCAGAGGAAACCCTGTGTTATGTGCCTGCTTGTCAGGCGCCATCATGCACTAAAGGACAGTCTTCATCACTAAGGGTTTAAAGGCAAATCCTCCTTTACCCAAGGACATTACAATTCTTAATCTCGAAAATAAGTATTAAATATTACAGACTCTTTAAAAACAAGGGATCAGCTAAGAATTAGGAAGCACAGCTCTGCCCACTGACGAGGCGGGGTCTTCATTTTATGTCTAGTCCCTCTTCGTCTTAGTCCCAAGTGGTAGGGAGGAAGGGAACTCTGGAGTCTTCTCTAGAGGTAATATTTCTGTTCTACAAGCCCTGTCATCAAGGAAGAAGTGGAAGGGGGGAAAAGGACTGAGGGGATCAAGATGGACTAACTGATGGGAGAGTCTGACTGATGAAAGGCAATCAATTCATGAGGCAAGTCTGTCCAAAGACCGGCTACTCAGCTCTTTAAGGGAAAGAAACAGGAAAGAGTGTATGAAGTATGATTACAGTATCGTGCAATTGAGTCGCTACCTGATATTTTTCTGTCAAACAGACTATATATTCCTGCAGCTCAGGAGCCCTGTCACCTTGGAAACACGTGTGATAATGTCATGTATGTGGCAACTGCTTGAAACATTTTTCAGACTCTTCCTGAAGTTGCCACTAGAGCCAGCTTGCACACTCGCCAGAAGGCTGCGTGTTAGTACTGGGCCATATGTGTGTCGGTGATCAGTTCTGCTTTGTTTAATCACACTCTTCTACCAGATGTTAAAAAGATCCAAAACTCCACCCACAAAGGATGGCTCTCTGTTAGGCATGAAGGAACAGAAGAACTGTCCCCCACCAGTTCTGCAGACAACTGGCACTAAAACTAGGAAACTCAGTTGAGGGGGGAAAATATCACAATCATTTTGCTAAACTATCACTTGACCGATGGCACACATTCTGGTACATGTGTTTATTATTTTATTTACTTTGCGTGTTTGTGCAGGCGGGTAGATGGTTGTGTGTGTGTGTGTGTGTGTGTGTGTGTGTGTGTGTGTGTGTGTACATGTGCCTATGTGCCGGTACACACGTGTGGAGGCCACAGGTCAACCTCTGGTATTGTTCTCCAGCCTTGTCCACCGTGTTCTTTGAGACAAGGTCTCTCAGTGGGACCTGGGGCTCACCAATTAGGCTATCCTGGCTGGCCAGCTGACAGGGCATCCGACTGTCTCTTATTTCCTTGATTCTGGGATTACAAGCACACATTCCCATTCCCAGTTATTTATATAGCTGCTGAAAATCAAACTTAGGTCCCATGCTTGTGCAGAAAGCACGTTGCTGACTGAGCTTTCTCCCCAGACCCTTTAGCAAATTTACGCTGTACTGAATAGTTAGACCTGACAAATTCACATGTTAGAGCACAAATATTCACTTTATTTTCCAACCCAAGACTCCCTCACCCTTGTCCATCCCAGTTTTTCTGTAAGACATTCTTCTGTGGCTATTTTCCTGTGGGCTCTGTTTTCCTTACCTCAACCCTGACCTCCATGCTCCACCACTGACTAGTTCTCACTGCCCGTCCCCTCCCCACCTTCCACACACCACTACCACCACCACCACCACCACCACCCACCCACCTCGATCCTGATCTGGCCAGTTCCCAAACAGAAGCTGAGTCAGACGAGGAAATCAAGCCAGAGTGACAGCAGGGATAAGAAGGCAGAAAGAACCCGCAGAGCCTGTTCATCATGAAAACATTCCCCCACCCCTCCGCCCCGCCAACACGTGTGTTCAGAGACACTGGGGTTCCGTCTGCCTGGCTGACAGGAGACGAAGTCAGCTTAGTGAGTTTGGGTCTCAGCATGCCCTGAGAGTTTGCTCAGCAGCAGAGAGCACAGCTGTAACAAGCTATTCTGGCAAGGTCAAATTATTTGTCCAACATGGGAGTCATTAGCGCCTCATTCATTATGAAATGAGAAAACAGTGTGGTTGGATTCCCCAAAGGGTCAGCTGCCAGATGAAATCTCAGAACCGAAATCACCGTAGTCGAATGATATTTCTTTAGGGATGTTAAATATAAATTGGACAAAAGTCCTTTCAGGGAAAATGAAAGCTACATGTTCTGTAGAAGTTGGCCTCTGTTGAACAGAATTGCTAAAGAACTTTCTCAGTTGGATAGGAAGGAGGGAGGGAGGGAGGGAGGGAGGGAGGGAGGGAGGGAGGGAGGGAGGAGAAAATGCCACAGCAAACTGAATCAAAGTTATGCTAAAAAGATTAACAGATCAGTAACACTAACAGCAAATGGGTGTGCATGATGCATGCAACAGCTTCTTGATGCTCTGGGATCGGCCACAGGTACAGAAGACCAGGACTCCTGTGCCATGTGAAGGTGACATGAGGCCAAGTTTGTTGAGAAACAGCGGTCTCGTTGGGAGTGACCCTTACGATGCAGGATTTAAACCTCCCCTTCCAAAGCTGAGACAACTTTACTTGTTCTTAGATATTCCCCCCCATTCTCCTGCCCTTGCCCCCTCCCTAGGATATAACTTTTTAAAGATTGAGTATGTGTGTGTGAGAGAGTATGTGTGTATGTGTTTGATGTGTACCACATGTGCAGATACTGGCAGAAGACAAAAGAGGGTGTCGGAGCCCTGGGAGCTAGAATTCCAGGGAGTTGTGAGGTGCCTGATGTGGGTGCTGGAAGCTGAGCTCACGTCCTCTGGCATGTGGCTCTGAACCACTGAGCCATCTCTGCTGCCTTGGACCCGTCAGACACAAGCTGAACATCCTTCATCCAAACTGCCTGAGCCAAAAGTTTGCAGAGTTTTAATTTGGAGGGGAGAATTTTGGTTTGTTTGACCAAGGCCTACATGAGGTTCAATTCTTCGTTATATACCTTAGACATATTTTAGTGTATCTGCATCTTGGCAATGGCCTGTCACCATCAGGTCAGGGGTAGAATTTCCCTCTTGTGGCATCATGTCAGCACTTGGAACATTTCTGGACTTTAGACTTTCAGACAAGGGAGTGAATGATGTCTTGGTGGTAGTGACATTATTGCTTGGGGTCGTTAGGTGTTTTGTCACACACGTCTTTGTTTTACACATTGATTCTGTCAACAATTTCCCATAGGCCAAGTTTCGGCTGCGAGGGTAAGCATCCAGGGCTGCACTGGCTCTTGGCCGTGGTCTGTGCCAACAGCTCACAATGGGTGCTTGTTTGGAACACGGCCCAGAACACCCCCGGGTTGTCAAACGGAAGATCTGCTCTTCAGAGAACAAGAAATGTCCAGAAAACTCTAAGCGTGCCGGAGCACAAACACTCTTGTTTTCACATACATCATACCCAATTCCTGGGTAGAGCTACCCAAAGAATGGGGACACCACAAACCCGAGAATACCAGGAGCTTTCCTTGCAGCACGGCAGCGTTCTGTCTTTGCCACGGTGCATTTCAGGCGTGTTGCACACCTGCTCTCATGCATTGTGTACTTTGGGACGTCAACATTCCCCCCCTTACTGCTGCAGACAAAGGCAACTCCTTCACACTGGCCTAGCCTAGTTCGTTGACAACGGCATTTCCTCCATATTTTAATCCCTCCAAACAAAAACCAGGAGAAGGAAAAGCTGAGAGGCTGCATACAGTCCGCAGCAAGGCACGCGTGTGGTGCTCGGGTTTATCCTAGGCATTTGCCTAGCAAGCAATCAAATAAAAAAAAAAAAAAAAAAAAAAACACGTAATGGTTTTGGAAACCTGTTTGGTGAGCTGTACTTAACATAGAAGAGTTTAGAAATGAAAACATTCACATCTTTAAATCTGATGAAATGTGAAAAGTACAGAGGAGTGAAAAAGAGAATCTCATAGACCAGAAGATATAAGGATTAGACGTGACATGATTCACTTATTTGCACCTAGTTTTTAAAAATGTGAAATACCTGATAGAGTTGTAGTAACCCCTTTTATGTCTTTTCATGAGGATATCGCAACACCGCCCCTGTCTACTTAGAGAAACCTCTATTTAGAAACTGACATGGCTCACTTATGTCTGTTTTCTCACTTTTATTGTAGTTATAGTTGCGTATTATTTTTGCAATTTTAAATATACATAAATATATGCCCTTATTATATACACTGTGCTACACAGAGCATATAAACTCATATAGGATATATGTGTGTGTGTTCACGTAGACTTTAGACAGTTTTCTTTTCTCACAATTAAAAAAAAATCAAGATATCCAAATGTACTGAATTTGTCTATAATGCCAAATCTGACAAGATAGACAGGAGTCAGACTTTCAAAGCAATATAAAAATATTTTATTCAAGAATCATTGCCAAACAACAATTTCTTTTATTGTATTTCTTGTACAGTCAAGTTGCTGGTCAAATAAAACTTTGATGAACAAAGCAAAGAAATTCTGTTTCATTCATTGTAATTACCAATCTAGTAAATTGGTCGTTCAAGCTTCCACGAGCAATTGGTTTTTGAATACAGTAGTTATTTACCTGACAAAATCAGGAGTTCAATGATCTCTGCATCTCCCAGGAAGGCAGCCACGTGAAGCGGAGTTCGTTTCTCAGAATCCTAAAATGAACAATTTCAACATCAGTCAGAGGAAGCTGGGTATTAAGATGCCTCCCTCACTCTGAGGTTCACACTTGTAGAAGAAGGCTTGGAGGCCAACCTATACAGGCGACTTTAACAAAAACCCATGAGCAACCACTTTTCTAGTGGCTGGTCAGATATTACAAATGACTCCCCAGAACAGTCTAAACTTTTGCCACTGCCCTTGGAGTCCTCTCAAAGGATCAAGCTAAGCCCCTCTTGCTAAAGACATTGCATGCTTAGGACACAAGACACAGATTACTGCAGAGGGAGAGAAGCACAATGGTCTACTCAGTTGTAGGACCTGTGCACAATGTTGACCAGTATGGCAAGGTATCCCATGGTGCAACAGTAGCCTTCGCAGTGGCAAGGCCTTCTGAGGACATTGTTGCTTGAGGTGAAAGCTAAGGCAGCTCTGCTATCACTGTCTGTACACAAGAAAACTGGCTCAGTCTGTGACTATGAATAATGGCATGGGGCAGAAGCTCAGCCACTTACATGACCATAGAAACTATAGGGCTGCATCACGCCAGCTTTAAAAATAAAGCTACATTATTTTTAAAATGTGCGTGCTAAAATGAGAATCAGGTATATTAATTTGGGCAATGAACTTTAAAACCCCTCTGTAGTGGACGTTTTGGCGTCTTTAAAAACTCAGTTATGGGGGCTGGAGAGATGGCTCAGAGGTTAAGAGCACTGGCTACTCTTCCAGATGGTCCTGAGTTCAATTCCCAGAAACCTCATGGTGACTCGAAGCCATCTATAATGAGATCTGGTGCCCTCTTCTTGCATGCACGCGTACATGCAGGCAAAATACTGTATACATGATAAACAAACAAATAAACATGTTTTTATATTAATCCCAGGTGTGGGAAATGGGGCTGCTTCAGACTGTCCACAGCAACAGACTATTTGCCTCATGCAGGCTCTGAGAGGGTAGTGATTTTTGCCAGCAGCTGCAGATAGTTTAATTCTGAAGACTCTGGAGAGGGAATATACACCGGAGCCCAGAGAAGGGCAGGAAGCTTGAAGGAAGAAGGTGGTTGCTGAGCGCCCCTGCTGCTCCCGGTTGCTGCTGTTGCCATTGGAGAAGTTGGAGATACCCTGAAATGAAGATTGGACTTGCCCCAAGGAACCCAACAACCCTAACCAGCAAAAAGTAGCTAAAGAGAACTCCACCCTCCTCTCCCCGCTAACCTTCTTTCTCTCCTACCAGTGTTGGGGTGTTAAAAGGGATTAGGGTAGAAAAGGGTTGGAAGGGAGGTAAAGGTAGAAAGAACCACAGTAAAATAGATGAAAAATACATGATACAACCCTCCAAGGTCGAAATTTCCTGAAAGTAAATAACAGCTCTTATTCCTCCTTATCCTTGCGCTGGCAGCATTTCAGACACCCAGGGTCAGCTCCAAATGAGCCAGTCCTCAAGCAGGGTCTCTTCCACTTGAGATTCCTGGGATCCATTGTTGATTCTGTCACTCCTGTTACCACTTGATTATACAATTGACCTAACAACCTTTTACTATCCCAAGGATAATAGTCTCCCAAGATTTTTTTCTCACAGTCCAGGTCCTCTCTTTCCCTCTGTTTCTTTTAGACTGTTGCTTTGTGCATTTCATGTCTGAAACCGACGACAGACAGGGGACATGACAGGGCCTGATCTTCAAACCACTTTAGTTGTTGGAAGACCTAGTGAGTGGTTTTATGGACTGACATTAAGTGAACAAAGAGAGGAGCTTAAATTAGATGGAAACTCATGCCATGCATGTATGTGCAGGCAACACTGCTGATAGCAAAGAACAGTTTGCAACTAAAAAAACAATTGGAAATCTGAGTCGATTATATAACTATAGTGAACCCTGAATTATCCTAGCTTTGAAAACAATGGTGAGTTGCTTGAAAATTTACATACATATATACATACAAAATTTACATATAAGACCCAAGTATATTCTTATAGGCAGTAGACTACAAAACCATTTAAGACACAAATATTTTCTTTCTTCCATTGATTTCCCCATCCCCTACAAACATTTGTTATCTTAACCTCCTGCCTTCTCAAAATCCTCGCTATACCTGCTTAAATTAAGCAAACGTTATACAATTGTGTGCTCTTTGATGAACTGAATTAGACCCAGGACTTGGCTGAACAAATTCAACCTTGCCCAAGTGATTTAAACAATGATAATCCTTGCTCAAATTATGACTTCATTTGACCTGAAGCAAAGTTAATGCTCAGTTTGAGAGCTTGGACTCAAATGAAAAGGAAATAAATTCTGGCATCTCTCCCTGCCTTGCAAATTTGGTTGTTCTATCATTATATGGTTGGGTTTGCTGAAGCTGTAGTTCCTTACAAGACACCACTTGCTCAAACTAAAGGTTCCAATAATAGTAAGAAGCTATGTTGTATGAGATCATATTGTAAAAATTCTTAATATGGGTCCAAGTATTGCTATTAATATGCATTCAAAGGTTTCCTGTAGCTTGCATAAAAACCACTCCAAATGACACTCCCCCACTTCAGTGACATGGAACTGCAATGGAGACCTGTTCACCAAAGCAGCCAAAAACAGTACATCTTCATTGCTGACCACGGTTGCTCACACCTGCTCTCCCACAGGGAATGAGCAATAGACAAGGACCATGAACCAAGGCTGAATGACAGAATCATGGTATCTTTGTGCTCAACAAGCTAAAATTCAAAGGTCATATCACCTTGTCACAAGCCAAACCAATGGTGCCAGAGATGCAGTGATGGGAGACAAGGATAGATGGTGGAAAGGAGACAGCAGTAATGGTGCTACCAGAGATGAGTTCTGGGCTAACGCTACCCTCAAGTGTTTGGAAGAGGCAAGCCCATTTGGTAACTACACCACACTTTCATTTTACCTTTTCCAAAGTGCTTTATTGTAAAACCTCCCTACCATGGGAGACACACAACTTTGTTCTCAAATTGTATTATTGTCATTTAAAAGAGAAAGAATCCAAGCCCTGCACCGGTTATAGGATTTGCCCAACACAGAAAATTGATGCTGAAGAATTATGTGTCATGATCCAAATCTGAAATATTTTTCTTAATAAAAGTGAAAGCAAGGACATCATCTTAGAATTTCCCTTGGCAGTTTAACATCCTTTTGTTCTAGTTTACTTTCTGTTGCTATGGTAAACACCACTACCGCTAGCAACTTGGAGGAGAAGGTGATTTATTTGGTTTATACTTCCAGGTTACAATCCATCACTGAGGGTGGGCAGGGCAGGAACTCAAGCAGAAGCCATGAAGAAATGTTATTTACTGTCTCGTGTTCAGCTGGCTTTCACTCTTTTAGTGTGTGTGGGGGGGGGTTGAGACAGGGTTTCTCTGTGTAGTCCTGGCTGTCCTGGAACTTGCTCTGTAGACCAGGCTGGCCTTGAACTCACTGCCTTTGCCTCCTGAGTGCTAGATTAAAGGTGTGTGCCAATACTGTCCAGCTTCAGCTAACTTTCTTATACAATCCAGATATACCTACCCAAGGATGGCGCTGCCCACGGTGGGCTTGGCCCTCCCAAAACACTAAGAGCTCTGTCATAGGCATGGCCACAGGACAATCTGATTGAAGCAAATCTTCAGTTGTTCTCTTCCCAGATGAAGTAGGCTGTGTTGAGTAGACAATAAAAACTAACCAGGATAGTTTTCCTCTAGAGCCCTCCCCAAACCCCCAAAATTTACCAAGGCGGTAAATGTGATGAGCATGCAGAAGGCACTGTAAACATGGAGCTTGTAAGAAACTGAATAGAGAGGGCAGAAGTGGGAAGTAGCTTGGGAAGCAGGGCTGGAAGAGGAAGGAGCTAACATGTTGATGCACCAGGACCTTCAAAGCCAGGCCTGAGTGTGGGAGATGGAGCTCGGAGTTGGGCTGAGACCCTCACAGAAGGACTGGCCTTTGAAGTGAAAGTTTAGTTTGAAGAAAAATCAAATATTTACACAGGCAGGTGTCGGGGTGGGGTACCTTGTCCTGGGCAACTAGTGAAGAGGTCAACCTCTCCACTAGATATCTGTATCCCCCAGACTTCCCCCTCTGTGATTTAGGATTTTGAATTTATAATACCTATGCAATACAGAAACTTTACACTGAAAATAGGTTTAAAAGTTAGTTATAGAGCAATGGTATCCCTGTGTTGCTAAAACCAAAACCTTGCCGGAGAGCTATGTCCTCTGCCCAGGCAATCTGGGACACCGCAGATGAAATCTCCCCTGGAGATGAACTTGTAAGCCTAAGACAGAAAACCTTTATAGAAATAATTCACCACAAGCAAGAGATGGCAGACAAAGCCAGCAAGAACTTAAGGTGACAAGGAAACCAGACAGAAATTAGGCATAATGTGTAAACCTAAGACACAAAAGACAAAGTCTAAGGTAAGAAAAAGCCCTGTCTTCAGAAGAGCCAAATGCGGAAGCCAGGCGTGGCAGTCCACAGCTGTGGCACTGATACGTGGGAGGCAGAGGACCATTTTAACCCCGAAGTCAAGACCAGCCTTGGAAAACAGCAAAGCTGTATGATTAAGAAAAAAATGAATAAATATAGATAAATGAAGAATTATGGGAAACAGTACGATTATGTCGCAAATTATCTACAATTTTTGTCTAAGAATACTGAAACTACAGAAGGGGGAAAAAAGCATATTAGAGGGAAGGAAAAATAAGTAGTGACCTTATGGCGTGTTTTATAAGTCAGCCACAGTCTCTGAACGTCACCACCTGCTTAGAAACTGTCTATTAACTGCCACAAGCTGTAGACGACATTAGGACTACAAATTAATCCAGTCCTTTCACACTAGAGAAACTTGTAATCTAGCCCCCATTTTCCTAATGCAGGGCGTTAGAACAGGGGATAACAGCAGAGTGACAGTGACAGCCACGATGCCAAAGGCTGGGGGACATTATCAAACGTCATTGGGAATCCTCCCCACACCCTCCTATTATGAACAAGTCCGGATAGGAAGTCTCAAAAGACATGAAAAAAATAAGCACCTCTCACCCATGGCCCCTGTATTCTCTACTGGCCCCAGTTTATCTGAGAACCTTGATCAACCCCAAAACCTAGGACATAGTACATAGGAGGAAGGGGTTTTGGAGTCTGGAAAAGTGGGACCAGGCCAGGGACAGAGTAGCATTTGGACAGAGTGGCTGAGCTGAGCACTCTGCTCATTTTCGTCTCTTGTCAAAGCGGCTTCACCATGACAAAGTGAACGCCCATCCCTCAGACCTTCACAATAGCCATGAATCCTAGGGAAAGAGTAACTTAACAGCCTCTGGACTTGGCTCCTGAACATGGTACCACAAAGAGGAAGATCCTTTTCCATTACCCATCAGCACCGATGCCAGACAGCCCTTTGCGTATGGGTTCAGACACATGGGATGAGAAAGGCCCCAGTTCCTCCAGAAGGGAAGCAGATGAGCCCTCTCTTCTATGAATAGCCAGAGCCACAGAGGGCCAGCTGGGGTCTGAGCCTGTGTGTGATAAGCCAAAGACTGCCTGAAGAGGAAGTTCCCGAGTCGTCTGTTTACCACAGAAGAAGCAGAAGAAAGAACTGGGGCAGACGGGGCGGGGGGGGGGGGAAATGAAGCATGAGCACACAGACTGACTTTCAGACTGACTTTGATTCGGCAAGGCCATTCTGGCAGTTGAAAACACTGTGTAGAGAGGCAGGAGGAGGGGTACCCCAAGCCTCTATCTTACAGATGAAGAACCGCTTGTTTTGGAATCCTCAGCTGAAAGCGCACGAGCTTTTTTGCATTCTAAGTATCTGGTATACAAAAAGCAAGCACTCTTCCCTAGATATGACTAGTTTGCATGTCAATGTGCACAGTGGAGCGATATTAGGAAAACACGCCCATGAAATATAAAAGCTGAATTGCCTCTTTAATCCTATCTCTCACTAAAATCAAAAATGCTGGAGAACACCTGACACTTTGGGTCCAACCGGCTTAACAGAGCCTGCTTGAGACAAACAGATGCCTGGAGAAACTCTGAACATGTAATAGGTACCTTGGAGAGATTTCAAATCATGTGAAGACGACAGACGTAGACTTACATTTTTAAAAAGGGCACAAAATGATAAGGAAGCTATGTCTTGGGAAGGAACTGGAAAAAAAAGGAAAGGAAGGAAAGGAAACAACTGTCAAGTTTCTTTTCAGAATTTCTGTTTACTTTCAGATGGAACTCCTCCTAAATACTGAGGGGTATTTATGTAACAGACCAACATATGCCCACCAGCAAACTCAAACGTGGTGACATTTACCTATGTCTGCTTCAGAAGCCTGCTTTGAAAAATGCCTTCAGAGATAAAATGCCACAGCTCAGCTCAGCAAAGCAAACCTTCCAGAAAACCACAGAGACCTCAGTTCTCCACCCTGTAAATGGTGCTGCAGCGTTTATCTTCACACGCGTCCCTCTGTGAGGCATTCTCCAGGGGAGACCCCAAAGAGGAGAAGCACTAGGTACAGAGGCATACACGCATTCCATTTATCAGGTATTGCCAAATACATCCCGAACATAGTTTGTCAGCCCCACAAATCAAACGGATCGAGATCCCACTGAACAGCTGTGGAATGCGCGTTCTTCTGAGCATCCCATGGAGTCTTCTCCAAAACAGATTACATTCTAAGAGACAGAGCAAGTCTTAGCGAATACAAAATAAATCAATTTCTGTAGCTGATCAGATCAAGCGGGATAAAACTGTAAGTCAACACATGAATACTGAGGAACCGCTGCTGAACAACCAGTACATTGAAGAGGGAGAAAATTAAAATTTTCTACAATCAAATGAAAACTTATCACAACTGTGAGGGCGCGGTCACAGCGACTTTAAGAGGAAAGTTTACAGTTATAAGCGCTTACATCACAGAGATGTAAGTAAATTATTTAATAATTTGCTTTGAGGCCTTAGAGAGAAAAAAGGCTGGGTCAAACCCCAAATCAGGGTAAAAATTAATGGACTGGAGACTAAAAGGGCAATATAAAGACTCAGTTAAATAAAGAAGCAGCTCTTGAAATGATACAGAGTCAGCAATCTCCTAGCAGAAATAACCAAAGACAGCAACAAGACCCAGGCTATTAAACTTTGAGATAAAAGGGGGTGTTAGACTTATCAGTCCCAATACGTTGTGTAATGAAGATGTGTGGACTAAAAACACTGCATTAAAAAAAAGAAGAACATTACAAGAGATGTCAGTGAAAATCCAGAGAATCATAAGGGAAACCTGTGTCCAAAAAATCTGGAAAATCTAGAAGAAACTGATAAGTTCCTAAACACACATGACCTACCAGAATTAAATCAAGAGAATATCAGCTGTATAATATCTTAAACAGATCTATAACAACCAATGTGACTTAAACAGTAATGGTGTCTCCAGTGAAGGCATTCCATTTAGGTCTAAGAGCTCTCACTCTCTGCAACTGTCCAGTGGCGGGTCTCTGTGTTAATTATCATGTGACAAGGATGGGGGTTGAGCAAGGCACTGATCCATGGGTATAGCAATATGCCATTAGGTGTCATTTCATCGCTCTGTTCCCTTAGGTCAATGATAGTAGTGGGTTCCTAGGGCCCATGTCCTAAGTCTCGGGCTCTTAGCCACCTTAGCAGTTTTAGAACATGTGTTTCTCATCTCATCAAGTGAGTCTTAAATCCAAAGCAAAGCCTGGGACCAGGTAGATTGAAACAGAATTCTACCAGACCTTTAAAGAAGAACTTAATGATTATTAAAATTAGGCTGAAGACCTGAACATATGTCATCAAACAAGATACAGAGAGTAAATAACAATGAAACAACGTTCAACATTGTTCATTCTTAGAGATTAAAAGCATGTTAAATATTTACTAAGATTACTAACATTAAAGGGCTAATAATATCATGTGATGGTATCACATGACGTAGAGGCACCCAGCCATCCACATATTGCTGGTGGGGATGGAAACAAATACAACCACTTGAAAACAGTTTTACTGTTTCTTAAAGGGTTAAATATATATGGATCATACAATCTAGGTACTCACTCTTAGGATTTCCCCAAGAGAAAGAAAAGTTTATGTCCACAGAGAGACCTGCACAGGCATGCTCCACAGCCTTACTACAATACAGACGCAATCCATATATCATATATATAATATATATATATATATGGAAGTAATCCTTATATCCATCAACAACAGATGGGCACACTGTGATGTTGCCATATTGTGGAGTGTGCTCTTCCATTCAATCCATAAATTTACTGAAGGCCCGCCTCAAGCCAAGCACTGTGCATAATCCTGAAGACAGGGCAAGACGGAGGCCCTGCCATCAGACAGACTGAAGAAACCTCACTCTCTCGTTCCAGGCAATGGACTTCCCACTTTAACGTTCAGTTAAACTCTGCCGTCAGCAAAGAGAGCCGCTAGCGTCGAGTTAGAAAGTGCCCGAGAGTGAGAGACACGACACAAAGGGAAAGACAACCCTCAGCTCCATCCACTCTAGACACAGCAGCAACCCTTAGCTACCGGGGGAGGGGGGGGGCTCTCTCCCGTACCCTCTCTCTGAATAAATTAAAAACTGTAAGACTTTATGGGTTGTTGTGGCTCATAGAAAACCATTTTAACTAGACTGATTAGTACTTTAACAAGGTTTGTTTTGTTTTGTTTTCTTCTTTTCACCCTCCAGGTAGATATTTTAGAGACAGAGTTTATATGTAATACTGATAGTAAAATTCACCGATGCAGTTGGCTGGACCAAAGGCATCAAATCACTGCAGCATACCAAGATGTTAGCTTGAGTAATTACCTCTTTTATGGCTGTTCTCTGCCTGTTTTCTTCTGACTGTATTTCAACAATTGCTGTTTAGAACCAGGAAGATAAAATCCCTTTTGTAAGTAATGAAAGACTTTGCTATCAATAAACAAAGACTGGACTGCTCAGCTAAGCTGGTTTTAAGCAATTACAGAGAAATAGCAGAGCACAGGCTTTATTTCCTGTCCAAAGCCTTCATTATCTTACAGTAGGTTTTAAACTTTTGACTTGTAAATGTATTTCTTTGTAAATAAACAAAGCATTACATCTGTGATCAGTGATGATGAAACTGTAATTTACCTAATGCACCAGAAAGCTACCAAACCACTATACCGTGTTGCAGCTGATTCTTTTTTCCTGCATTAATTTATGTATTTAATCACTTTATAGCCTGATCACAGCCTCTTCTCCTCCCAGCCCCACCCACACAGCCCCTCCCATCATTCCCCTCTAAGGGAAGCCCCCACCCACCCCATGCAGCAAGAGAGAGAAAGAGAGGCCCTCAGTGGCTAAAGGAAAGCAACCCAGGATGTATTATTACTCGCAGTTTCCAGGGCAGGAATGAAGGCTGGCGAGTCACAAAGCCAGTATTTAGTGGTCCTGGATTTTCTGGCCCTGCACTCATTAGATTCTCTGAGAACACTATGAAAGTGTTAACCACTGTAAGAACCTTCTCTGAGGACAGCGTGCTTCCTCTCCCTTCGAAGCACTTTGGAGGCCTTTGAGCCACTCAAAACCTTCCTATCAGGGGCCACTGGGATCCTCAGGCGCATGTGCGTGCACACTCCCGTTAGAAAAATAAGGAGTCTAGAACTCAGACTGCCCTTGACTCTCACTGAGTCACTCGTCTGCCACTCATGAGCTCACTCATGTATTTTGGACAAATACATCAATTTCTTTAAGGTTTGATTTCCTCTTCTACAAAATAAAAATAAGATTGTTTCCCATGCAGACACAATTTGGATGTCTGATAAAAATTAGCTTTGCTTTTCCAATTTCTATGGCCTTGATCTCCATTAGTTAACTGTCTTTTTGCTCTGGCTAGGATATGGAGAGAGTGGGCAGCCTTGTCTTGTCCCTGATTTCAGTGGGCTTGCTTTAAGTTTCCCCCCATTTAATTTGATGTTGGCTATAGGTTTGCTGTATATTACTTTTATTGTATTTAGGTATGTGTCTTGTATCCCTGATCTTTCCAAGACTTTTAACATGAAGAGGTGTTAGATTTTGTCGAATGCTTTTGGGGCATCTAATGAGATGATCATGTGTTTTGTTTTGGTTTTTTTCTTTCAGTTTGTTTATATATGGTGGGTCACATTGATGGATTTTCATATATTGAACCACCCCTGCATGCCTGGGGTGAATCCTACTTGATCATGGTGGATGATATTTTTGATGTGCCCTTGAATTCAGTTTGCAAGTATCCTGTTAAGTATCACTATTCAAAGATGATATGATAGTATACATGAGTGGCCCCAGAGAATGCCTATAGCTAATAAGCAACTTCAGCAAATCGACTGGATAGAAGATTAATTTAAAAAAAAATCAGTATTCCCTCCTGTATACAAATGACAAATGAGCTGAAAAAGAAATTAGGGCAACTACCCTTTTCACAATAGTCAGGAATAATATAAAGTATCTTGGTGTAACTCTAACCAAGCAAGTCAAACACCTGTTTGACTTCAAGTCTCTGAAGAAAGAAATTGAAAAAGATATCAAAAGATGGAAAGATCTTCCATACTCATAGAGCAGTAGGATTAACATAGAAAAGATGGCCATCTAACCAAAAGCAATCTACAGATTCAGTGCAATTCCCATCAAAATACCAACATAATTCTTTACAGACCTTTAAAGAATAATGCTAAACTTCATATATGGAAAAACAAAAAACCCAGAATAGCCAAAACAATCCTATATAATAAAAGAACTTCTTGAGGTATCTCCACCCCTGACTTCAAACTATACTATAGAGCAATCGTAATAAAAACTGCATGGTACTGGCATATAAATAGACTTTTTAATCAATGGAATTGAATTGAAGACCCAAAATAAAGCCACACACTTATGGACACTTGATTTTTTGACAAAGGAACCAAAACCATACAATGGAAAAAAAGACAGCATGTTCAACAAATGGTGCTGCTCTAACTGGATGTCTACATGTAGAAAAATGAAAATAAATCTATATTTATTACCCTGCACAAAACTCAAGTTCAAGAGGATCAAAGACCTCAGCAGAAAACCAGACACACTAAATCTGCTACAGGAGAAAGTGAAGAAGAGCCTTGAACTCATTGGCACAGGAGACAACTTCCTGAACAGAACACCAATAACTCAGGCTTTAAGACCAACAATTAATAAACAGGACCTCTTGAAACTGAAAAGTTTTTGTAAGGCAAAGGACACTGTCAACAGAACAAAACAACAGTCTACAGATTGGAAAAAATAATCCTCACCAATCCTACATGAGACAAAGTGTTAATATCCAAAACTATATAAAGAACATAAAAAATTAAACACTAACAAACAAAATATCCAATTTAAAAATGGAGTATAGATCTAAACAGAGAATTCTCAACAGAGAAATACTGAACAGTGGAGAAGCACTTAAAGAAATGCTCAATGTCCTTAGTCATCAGGGAAATGCAAATCAAAATGACTCTGAGATTCCATCTTATACCTATCAGAATGGCTGTGATCAAAAACTCAAGTGACAGCACATGTTGATGAGGATGTGGAAAAAGGAGAATGCTTCTCCATTGCTGGTGGGAATGTAAACTAGTACAACCACTTTGGAAATCAATCTGGTGCTTTCTCAGAAAACTGGGAATAGTTCTACCTCAAGACCCAGCTGTACCACTCCTGGGTATTACCCAAAAGACACTCCACCATACAAGGACACTTGCTCAGCTCTGCTCATAGCAGCTTTATTCACAACAGCCAGAAACTGGAAACAACCCAGATGTCCCTCAACCAAAGAATGGATAAAGAAACTGTGGTACATTTACACAATTGAATACTACTCAGCTATTAAAAACAAAGAAATCATGAAATTTGAATGCAAATGGATGGAAACTAGAAAAGATCATCCTGAGTGAGGTAACCCAAATCCAGAAAGACACACATAGTATGTACTTAGTTATAAGCAAATTTTAGCCATATAGTCAGGATAAACACACTACAATTCACAGTCCCAAATAAGATAAATAACAAAGAGGACCCACGGGAGGATGCTTAAATCTCACTCAGAAGAAGAAATAGAATAGACAGTGGAAGAGAGTTGAATAGAGGGAACAAGGCAGGCAAAGGACCACAGTGAAGACGAGACCTGGAGAGAGCAGGAAGACAGAGGCTTGCAGGGAGAAGAGAAACGTTCAACAGAGACTTCTCTATGACAAGCTGGAGACCTAAGACAAAGTAGGCTTCTGGGAGGATATAGGGGTGACTCTAGTTGTGGATATAAACATGTTTTGTTTTGGTCCCAGGTGTGGGATGTGGGACATATTCAGATGGTCCACAGCCGCAGACTATTTGCTTCCTGCAGGCTCTGAGAGGAGCTCTTTGCCAGCTGCAGATAGTTTAACTCTGAAGACTCTGGAGAGAGAATAAATACCAGAGCCCAGAGAGTGGACATCGGAGTAGGAACAAGGCTGCTTCTGGTTACTGTTATGAAACAAGAAGTTGGAGGTCTCCTGAAAGAATCGTACTGGCTCCAAGGAACCCGATGACCCTGACCAGCACGAAGCAGCACAGAAAGAACTTCACTCCCTCTCCCACTAACACTTTTCTCTCTCCTTCCTGGTGTTACAGTGTTAGGAGGGACTGGGTAGAGTAGATAGAAAGATATAAGAAACGTAAATAAGAGGGTTTTTTTAAGGTACACCAACAAATGGTGCCCAGACGTTGGGCTTAAAATAATGAGAAATGCCATACAGGATATATTAGGATACAGAGAGAATATAAGGATATGAGCATAAAATCTACTGTGGCTGCTACCGCTGGTTTTATTCCCACCTTACCCCCAAAGGGGATTCTCTGGTTTTGTTTCATTGCAGAGTTGGCAAAGCAACTAGAAAATTTGCAGGTAGCAAAATTTTTGAAAAGCAAAAGCATCATTGATAAGGGAAAATACCTGGTAACTAAGAGCCAGAATTCCCCACAATCGCCACCCAGCCCTGCTTGCCCAGCGCACTTTCAGGGTCAAGTTCCCACAGCCACTGGGCAGGCTGGGGAGCCAGGAGGAGCAGAGAGCTGTACAGGCCAAAAAGGTTAAAGGCAAAAAGCCTGTTTCAAGAAACTAGGTTAATCCTGAGCAAACTGAGCTGCCAGAAGAGCGGCCTCTGGTTACAAGATTAACAGCATTAGCTTTCCCAGTAGCCACCATAAGCTATAGATAGTGAAATGATCAATGCTGCCTCAGAGCTTAAAATGCCTGGTGTGTTAACTCAGAAATACAATAGGTTCTGCCAGAGAAGTGAATGAGCCGTTTCTGGCAGCTCTGGGTTCTCTGCAAGAACATCTGGGTAACTTCTGGCCATTGGAAGCCTAGCTCAAGGCTCAACAGCAAAAAGTAGGAGTTGATCCTAACAAGAGCAGCTGAAAGTCATCAGGTTACAAAAGAAATTATTAATCCAAAAGGGTTTGGTTCCTTGATTATCTCCTTTTATGAAAGCAACAGTAAGTTTCGTTTATATTAAAAGAAGAGCCTTTTTTAAATTTTAAAACAGAAAGGTGGAAAATGTTGTGGACGGAAACATGTTTTTGTTTTGGTCCCAGGTGTGGGATAGATTCAGATGGTCCACAGCAACAGACTATTTGCCTCCTGCAGGCTCTGAGAGGAGCTCTTTGCTAGCTGCAGATAGTTTGAATCTGAAGACTCTGGAGAGAATAAATACCAGAGCGCAAGAGAGTGTGGAGCAAAAAGAACGGCATTGCTCCTGCTTCCCCCTTGCTGCTCCTGGTTGCTGTTGTGAGACAAGAAGTTGGAGATCTCCTGAAACAAGGTTTGGACTGGCTCCAAGGAATCCGATGACCCTGATCAGCAGGAAGCAGCTAAAAGATCCACACCCTCTCTCCTACCCGTTGTTGGGGTGTTGGAAGGGACTGGGGAAGAGTAGGGAGAAAAAGATATAAGAAACATAAATAATAGTTTAAAAAACTAACACCAACACCCCTAGTAGCAGGGCTCATGGAGACTGAAGAGGACACCCTCTAACTAGACGGGACTCCTAATGGAAGGAGGGGTAACATCAACCCACCCACAAAAACTTCGACCCAACATTTACCCTACCTACAAGATGTGCAGGGATAAAGATAGGGCAGAGACTGAGGGAATGTCCAACCAATGCCAGGCCCAACCTGAGCCCCAGCCCATGGGAGAGGCAACCCCTGACACTATTAATGATATTCTGCTATGCTGGCAGACAGGAGCCTAGCAGAGCTGTTCTCTGAGAGGCTCCACCCAGAAGCTGATGGAAACAGATGCTGAGACTCACAGCCAAACATTGGGTGGAGCTCAGGGAGTCTTGTGGAATGGGGGGGGGTGTGGAGGGGAATAAAAGGACCTGGAGGTGACAGAGGCTCTACAAGACCAATAGAGTCAACTAACCAAAACCCAGAGGGGCTTTGCAGGACTGAAGCACCAACCAAGGACCATGCACAGACTTGACCTAGGCCCCCTACACACAGATGAAGCCGATGGACAGCTCAGGCTTCATGGGGGTACTCTAGTCAGGGAAGAGGGGCTGACTCTGACATGAACTTTGTTGCCTGCTTTTTGATCACTCCCACCTGGTGGGGCTGCCTCACCAGGCCACGGGGGAAGAAGACTCACTCAGTCCTGATGAGGGGGGGCTCCCCTTTTCTGAGAGATAAGAGGGGGGAAGGAGGGAGGGGGAACAGGAGGAGAGGAGGGGAGGGGGCTATGATTGGGATATAAAGTTAATTAATTAATTGATTAATTAATTTTAAAAATTAGCTGTGCTATTACTACTCTGTCTTCATGGCTTGATTTTTTTTTTTTCAGTTCCTCTGGTGACTCTAGAGGAGAACAAGGAGTTAAGGTATATCTTCTGCAGAAATTATTTTGCTGGTTAAAAAAATAAATCTATATTCGGCTATATGTCATCAAAGCCAAAGTCAGCCAATATCAGCACCTGCCCTGCTCACCCCTCCCTGTGAAGTAGTCAACCTACTGGTTGTATCCTGTATTCTGTTATGCACTGTCCTACCTCAACCAACAGGTAACTGAAGCCCTTCTCAGACTCTAGCTCAGTGGTCCCCAACCTTCCCAATGCTGCAACCCTTTCATACAGGCCATCATGTTGTGGTGACCCCGACCCATAAAATTATTTTATTGCTACTTCATAAGTGTAATTTTGCTACTGTTATGAAAGGCGATGTAAATGCCTGACATGCAGGGTATCTGGTATGCAGCTTCGAAAGCGGCACCAGCCCACGGGTTGAGAACCACTGCTCTTGACCTAGACCCTAAAATTTCCTCGATCTCCTGGAGCCCATATCAGGTTCTTCCTCTCAGAACTCCTTCAAATACCTACCTGTCAAGGCACATTGCCTGTTCAGAAAATGTTCGTCCTGAACCAGGCCTTCTCTCTCACTCGATGGCAGCAGAGGCAGGTCTGGATAAAGCCCGGACACGTGGGGATGTGGAGATGTTCTGGGGTTTGTCTTTAAGTGTGTGTGTGTGTGTGTGTGTGTGTGTGTGTGTGTGTGTGTGTGAGTGAATGTGTACACATGGAGGTCAGAACACAACCTTCAGGTGCCAGCCCTCGCCTTTCCTCCTTGCCTGGCTCAGGGTCTCTCCCCTGCTGACTAAGGCAGGCAATCTGTGCTGCCTCCCCTGAGCCATGGGGCACACTAGGACTTCAGATATTTGTGCTACTACAGGTGACTTTCATGTATGTTTAGGATCCAAGCTCAGCTCAGGCCCTGTCCTGGGAGTTTTAATATGGTAGCTCTTTCTTCCTTGGGAGTCCCAAGCCTTGCCAATGCTTTCTGATACTGGCAGATATCTGCCGAGTGAGACCCTTATATTATAAAAATTAAAATTAAAATGTCCTCCTTAGTACTTAGAAGCAAATCCACAGGACCTATGAAGGTCCTCATAACAGATAACCCAGAGCCACTTTCTGCGTCACCAAACAGGGAAGCATTCACAGTTGGCCTTTATAACCTAAGCCAATGACCCAGAAAGCCAAACGCACCAAGTGAATCCCATACATTGCCTTATGCTGAGGAGTGATGATTGCAAAACAGTAGCCTCCCAAGCCTGAATCACAGGTGCTGTGAGAACTGAGAGAGCACAGTCACAGAGTCACAGCGCAGCTCTTCTCAGAGGTGCCACATCCGAGGGAGACACTTCCCACCCCCAGGGTGTTCTCCCATAGACCCCGACTTCTTGAGAATGAGCCCCAGAGGCTCGCTCAGGAACACCAATGTGACCTCATAGAACTGGACTTGAGATGAAATGTTCCTCTAACCCAGCTTTACGAAGTCCAGCAGTTCAAGGCCATTATTTTCTCACATGGACTAAGCCCTTGGGAGCCTCACATGATAATCTAGTTTCTGAGAGCAAAGAGAAGGCAAGAACAAGGTCATTCCCTACAGACACCTCAAATACCCTTGTTCTCAACACCAGAGAAGACACAGATGTGGCGTTCCGTAGCGTAGATACATAGTACAAACACTGGCTGCTTCTTTCAATGACGGGTTTACTGCTAGCGTTATGCTCTCTCTATTGAACTTACATAGTCATAATTTTCACATCAATGTGGCCTGCTTTGCATACATATGCACTTCTGAAAGCCATCTACATATTAAGTTAACTGAATTTTCCCCAGTGAGTTATAAACTAATAGACATAAAAGGATACATGGTGTGATGAGATGAGGGTCCTGTTCATCACCTCTTGCTTGCTTGAGGTCTCGGTGTGCTGCCTGGCAATCTGACTGACTGCACTGTGAGCTGGCAAGGACCTCTTTCTCTCTAGCAAGTCAGCTCTCCTCTTCCTTCCTTCTTTTATTTATTTATTTATTTATTTATTTTAATATTAGTTACAGTTTATTAACTTTGTATCCCAGCTGTATCCCACTCCTTCATTCCCTCCCAACCCCACCCTCCCTCCCTCATCTCCTCCCTCCCTCATCTCCTCCCTGCCCCTTTCCAAGTCCACTGATAGGGGAGGTCCTCCTCCCCTTCCATCTGACCCTGGTTTATCAGGTATCTTCAGTCCAGTCATAGAGAAATTTGTAGGCTCACACCTTCCCAAAGCCTCGTGGCTTGGGAAGACACACTGTCCTCCCTACCTGTCAGTCCCAGTCACACTCAGTCTTGAAATCACCGGAAAACCCCATCACCATTAGCAAGATAAAGGGCCTTATCTCACAGAATATTCTGCTATGTGGCTTTTTTCTAACCCCCTAAGCTTTTCCTGAGGTCTTTGCTCAGTACTGCCTTCATACATGCTCAGTAAAGCGTTCTACCACTCAGCTACATCTCCAGCCCCGCTCAGGCCCCACTCACTTCTGTGTTGGAGGTGAGATCAGATCTCAGGCAGCCCAGGCTGGCTTTGAACTTGCTGTGTAACCAAGGCTGGCCTTCAACACCCAATCTTCCCAAACCTGCCTCACGAGTGGTAGGATGAAGAGGCATCCACACCTAGCTCTCAGCCCACATTGTACTTTTTATTCTGAAACAGCCTCTAACAACTAAGTTGCTTAGACTGGCCTTGAACCCACTCTGTAGTCTAGGTGGGCCTTGAACTTCTAATCTTTCTGACTCAGCCTCCCCTCCCAAGTAGCTGGGATCACTGGCCTGTGCCACCAGGCCCAGCTTCTATATTCTTTAATGTTAATCCTGGATCATGCCCCAGCTTCATCCCCAAATCATATACTTTTATTTTAAGCACTTTAACATGGCTTCTGTTAATACCCTATGAGAGACCAGATGTTTAGGTTTTACTCTCTGAACGCCAATGGGATAACATGTGTTATAACCTTTGGCCTATGCCATTGTACCTCTAAAACTCCTTCTGCTGTCTTCCCTGCCCAATTCAAGACTGTTCAAATTTCAGTCAGATGGGAATGAAGAAATGTGATGCTCTGAGACACCAAGCAGAGCACTGGAGAAACAGCAGGAGCATCTGGCAAGGGTGAGGTGCCAGATCTAAAACCACCGAGTGCGGAGTCCTTGACTTGAGGTCTGTGGTCACTTGGAAGAAGTCTTCCCACACTCAGCCTAGTGTCCTTTCCTCTGCGACCTCTCTGGTTGTTCTACCACACTGCACCTTGGTCACGCCATAAGCTGCTGGGATGGGTGTCACATGACCTAAGCTGTGGACAGAGGGCAGGCAGAGTCTAGTTAGGCATCTCTGTATCAAGACGGCCCAGCACCTGCTACATGGTGCCTGTTCAACACATCTCTTATAGAATAAAGAGGCGTAATGATCTGATATCTTAGAGTTTCTACCCTATGACCCCAAAGGGAAAAGATCTGTCTCTGAGGGTGGGTCTGCAGCTCTCTGTGGTAAGACAGAACTGAAAGTCTTCAAGGTGTAGATAAGTAGGTGCCATGTTTTCCTCTGCTTCCTGTACATCCCCTACACTTGACTAAACAGATCAGCCTTCATCCCATCACGGGTGGGAGTTGGCCTTGTTTCAATGCTTTCCTGTCCATTCTGTTGCTCTCAGCTAGAACCACATTCGAAGTTAAATCCAATGAGTGAGAAAAGTAGGTTTTATGAGACAGGAAGTGGAAACAGGAAGTTCAGCTGCTGTTCAGTGCCCACCTGCACTCCCTCTATGAGGGCTGCCTGCTGTGGAAGTCTGTTTTCTGTGACACCTCACCTACAATAATAATACCCAAAGAGTAGCGCTAATGAGACCCCAAAAATGACCCCAAACCTCACTCTTGGGAACTCAGTGATTTGTCAAACAGGGATACTGACTCTTAGGGTTTTTTTTTTTTTTTTTCTTTAAGTGTTTGTCTCTGGCTAACCTCAATGTATGCATGGAATGATTAGACACTCCATTAAAATGAAACTACTGGTAAAGAACATTCCAGGCATGGGTAATGGAACTGTCCCTGGAATTAGAAAACCAGTTAGACCCCTGCTTAGACATAGCCCATGGTAGATCAGTATCCAAGTAAGTTCCCTAGTAAGGGGGACAGGAATTGTTTCTGACATGAACTCATGAGCTTCCCCTCCCCCCTGAGGAAGGAGCAGCCTTGCTAGGCCACAGATAAGGACATAGCAGCCATCCTAAAGATACCTGATAAGCTAGGGCCAGATGGAAGAAGAGGAGGACACCCCCTCTCGGTGGACTCTGAAGGGGGCAGAGAGGAGATGAGGGAGGGAGGAGGGATTGGGAGAAAACGAGGGAGAGGGCTACAGCTGGGATACAAGTGAATGTATAAAATTGTTTAAAAATTAAAAAAAATATTAAAAAAAAAAAACACAGTTAGTGATGCTCATGAATAGACCAGAGCAAGCTGGAAGTTGGGAAGAGAGATGCCCTGATCCTAAAAACTGAGAGGGTTGAAACTAGAATGGGGGCAGGGGGAGAGCAGCTCTATCCAAGTGCTTCATAAAGAATAGGAAAAGGGAGCAAGATTACAGTGTCGGGACTTCCCTGGTATGGATTCCCAAAGATAGTCTGGGAGATCCACTCCCCGGCCATGTCATGGGACAAGAACCTCAGTTCACAGGAAATTCAGTTCAGAGGGAGAGAAGCTACTGTGGTTCCAACAAGGCGGGGCGGAGACTTCCTACATTTCTTGGGTCACTGGAAGCGTGGTGGCAGACACTGCCAGCTGCACTGGGTAGCTAGACACCTCCAACAGCAACACAGGGCCAAGGGCAGGAGAGCAGTTACTGTGAGGTCCTAGAATTCCCAGGCAGCACGGAAGGCTCAACGCGTGAAGCTTTTCCCTTTCCCGAGGTACCAGGCTGCTCACTGGAGGCAGCACACGGTGAGACCCACAGTTCATGCACACTGTCTGCTGAAGAGCCGTGCTCAGAGAGCCCTTTACACAGCAGCATCAAGGGCCCTGCCACACACCGTGGAAGGAGCACGGACACTTAGAGAGCTCGGCTTGGCTCCATCTTGGAAACCACAGGCCATTTTCTCACTTCGGAATCCCACCCTGCCTTCTGCTCCCTACAGCCCCAGCCCCTCCCTCGGGACCTCTGCTTCTCTGCCTTGGTGCTTTCTTCCTCCCATCAGGCCTGCCTCTTAAGCAAAACTGACTTCCTCATTTTCTCCACCCCTAGGCTGGCTTATTTTCGAGGCGCAGCCTCCTCTGGCTGGCTGGACTTGGTTTGCACTGTTTAGCCCACAACAGGTTTTTGCCACCTCTGTGGATGGCAGTACATCCTAGCGGACTCCAGAGAGCAAAGGCTCTGATTCAAACACTGACCTGACGCTGAGAGCCAAGTGACCTTGGGCAAGTTACTAGCCCCCTCTCTTAGCCACCACTTCTCTATCAAATGAACAGAATCATGACACTTTCCTCCTGTGTGGTGTGTGTGGCGAAATGCTGCTCAAAAAGCACCTGGCACAGTTCCTGGCGTGTGGTTAGTTCCCGACAACTGCCGACTAACCCATCTTTTCACTCCTTCCCTAACAGGCCCCTTCTGGCTGGCTGATGGGAAAGAAGGGAAGAGAGGGTGGGGCCTGAGAGAAGATGAAGTAGGCACTAGCCAGGCTGGCCTCAGTTACAGAGTGATCAGGATGGCATCAGCCAACCTGGGAAGGAAGCATGTCCAGGGGCCAGATAAATACCTCCTGCAGGGGTGCGAGGTCTAGATATTCACAGCATCAGAGGCCAAGATAGGAACCTGCCAGCCACTGAAGGCAGAGTGATGGGGAGCTGGCACATGCCTCTTTTGGTGAACAAAAGCTTGCCATTGCCACAACCACTTGTAGTTAGTTACCAGGTGACAAGCGAAGAAAAGAAAAAAGAGTAAGGCCAACCACAGTAAATGAGGCACTTGAGGTCTCTCTGGTTTCCTGCTGGAGAGTGGCTGTGAGCCTGGAATGGGGGCTGGTAGCCAGGGAGAAAGCACACACGGGGTTCCAAACACAGGGGACACCCAGAAAGCGTCCCATACAGAGAAGACAATGAACAAAATGACCGATGCTGTTGGAGCTGTCTGAGGAACGAACACGTGGAGAAGACGCGCGGAAGGAAGCATCACTCGTGGGACCATGGGTTGCTGGTGTGTAAGGTGGCCTCTCGGTCTCACACCCCAGCCTATAAAGGAGACTCAGTTATGTGAGGCGGCTTTTAAGTATGGACTTTTCAGATAGTGACGTAAAAATGACAGACAGATCGTTATAAAATAAAAAGAGGATCTTCTAAGGTAAACCCAGAGAGGGGTACAGGAAATGGCACTTCGATCAACCCTTAGGCCCAAATTTCAGCAAAGGCAACAAGCATGTATTTATGAGATCATCGGCCTCCAGAAACTGAACCCCAAATTTACCCACAGCTGTTTGGTTATCATGCATTTTTTTAAAATATAAATTGGAATATCTTATTTTGGGGTAGATCTTTTTGGCGCTCGCTTGCTTGCTTGTTTGTTTTTGCTTTTGGGTTGATGAGGGTGGGAACTTTGACTAAAGCAGTCTCTCTTGTAGTCCCAAGCCCAGGCTGACCTCAAACTCACTATGTCAAGGCTGCCTTTGACCTGCAGATCCTCCGGCCTCCTGAATGCCGGGGTTATAGGCATGGGCTGCCACTCCCTGAAACATTTTTCTTGGGGCCACAGCTGCTGCATGCGGTTCCATATAGCTGCCACCATTCTCTGATACCTTCTTCGTGTACCGGTCACTGTCTCCTGGACGCCACAGGCTTTCGAGCTGTCAACTGAGGCCGCACCTACCCAAAAGCCATGCAACTGGGAACCGACAAGCTGCCATACAAAGACAGGCTGAGGCACTTGTAATGCCGTAAACTGACACGCTGCCCTTCTGACAGCACACGTTGTGGTTTCCACGGCGACAAGTGAAGGATCCTGCTCTAGGGGAGCTTAAGGTACTGTACTTGTGGACTACTAAAACCAAGATTCCCCAGGCTAAGTAAGTTATAAGGTGTGTGAGTGTGTGTGTGTGTGTGGGGGGGGTAATCTGGAAAGTCCACAGAGCACAAGGCTGTCATCGGGCTGGGTCCCATCAAGGGGAAGTAGAAAGAGGGCCCGCCTCCGCAGAATAGCCCAGGCATGTAGCTGTCCTAACTTCCTAACAGCTCCGTCCTGTGTCAGCACTGTGAGACAGCATGCATCCACTCCTGGGGGTGGGGGAACCCCCTTGACCTAATCGCCCCTCCCAGACCATTGGAAATCCCCCCTCCCCACACCGCTTGCTGGAGGCCAAGGTTCCAACTTGGAAACCTTGGGAGGCTGCGGAGCCACACCCACATCCCCGCAGAAGCAGAGAGCTTCATGGAAGAGATCAAAGCAAGGGTTTTCAGAGAATGTGGAGCTGTCCCTGGAATGAAGAACCACTGACCCTGGCTGTGTCGTCCATGTCCTGGAGTCTGCCCTCCTCACTCGCCATGATTACACTCGGAGTGGGTGGGAACTCTCACATCCCGTCACACAGGAGAAACAGGCACGAGGAGCTGAGTTTCCCAGCCCAGGGTCACACAGCAGCCGGTGGGCAACAGAGCCACTGTCCAGGTGGTCCACTCACTGCAGCCTGTGTTCACAGCTGCTACTCGGCCACATCTCACGAATACACTCGCTACCAAGGCCATATGGGCTTCATGCAAATGTCGTTTAGGAACCCCAAAGTCTCTCGTACTAGCTCAAGGCTCAGCAAGCCAACTCTAGTTATCTTTCCCACCAAAAGTTTAACATATTTAAATAGCAGGTCTAGTTTTTAAGCCAGGTTTGTAAATATATCCCCCGTGAGCTTAAGTCATATGCATCTATTCCCCAAATTGTACTGGAAAAGTAAAGTTTCTCCAGTGGTGTATACGCATGTTAATGTTTGAAAAGCATTAGCTACAAGGTATAACTGTGAGGCTGTGACATGAGCCTCTAAGCAGCGTCCGCTCTGACGTAGCCTAGGCCGGGAACCACAAACACCACAGGCTTGCACTCATGTGTGGGTCGTGGCTTCACATTTTTACATTTCTGTGTTTACGTTCAAGTGAGTGTCAGTAGAGGCCAGGAAGTGAGATGGGAGGCATGAGGGGCGTGGAGGGGAGCTGGGTGGGGGTTGGGGGGAGCAAAACATGTGATATGAAAGCAAAGGTGAGAACAGTAGGAAAGATTAACAGGATGTGGAATAGGGGAGAGGCGGAAGCCAGCAGGAACTAAAAATTTATTTTTTAAGGCCATATTTTTGAAAAACCTATTCTTTCATAAGCTAACTAAAAACATAAAACTTTTAAGAAAAAAAAAAAAAAAACACCTGAGCAGCAGCATATGATATAGGTGGAGAAGGCTGTTCCCAGAAGTCATAAATGTTTAAATGAAAATCCCAGTGTGAGCTGCTGGATCTATCCTGAGTTGTTAGCCAGGAGGCCTCCAGATGATCCCAAAACAATGATGGTTAATGTCATTGCTCTCGGTCAAAACAAGACCATGAGACCCTGTTGCTGGAGGTGCCACGCTCCTGGGATTCAGATACAGATAAATCAAGCTGGAACTGAGGTGGAAGCTGTCCCCCTACCGGCTCGTGTTTTAGTGCCAGAGGTACTCTGCGAGTTATTACAAGGAGGTGGCCGTGAAGAAGATGCCAACTGTCTTACCCAGCTGTGGACCCTGAGTGCTGTAACACCCGGTGAACTGCCAGGCAAGGTGTGCCCGGTACCGCAAAAGGCAGGGTTTGTTCTGGTAATGTCAAACTGCTTTCTAACTGGATCCGAGGCCTGCTCCACAAGAAGGAATACTTCCCTGGTACGGCAGACCTGTGTCTGTGGAGGTCACAGGCCTGGGAGGTAAAAGGCTACTAATGCTATGCTGAAAGAGCACGAAGCCAACACCTTCTAAACGCCGCCACCTACATCTTAGACCAGTACTGCTCACAGCTGGGGCATAGAGGCTTCTTTTTGCAGTGGGTGATGGCTCATACGGAAGCTTACAAATATGGTCAAAATGCTGAAAATAAGTGGCCATTGACTGCTTAGTCCTAAACAGGATATGGCTAGCTCATTCCCCAAAGCCCAAAGCCTGGGAACACCATGGAAGGAGGAGGAGAAAGACGTAAGAGCCAAATGGATGTAGAGTGTGCTATGAAATGCTGTCTTCTGGGTATCGCATAGCCGTTTCTAACGTGAGCACGACTATCCACACAAGACTAGCAGAGAGTAAAAGGAAGGAGAAGAAGAGGAGGAAGAAGAAAAAGAGGAGGAGGGAATATTTAGAAAGAAGAGGAACATGAGCAGTAGGAGGAAATGAAAGAAGAATTGAAGGGGCTATGTGATCTTATTGTATACATATTATTAAGTTATCAAAAAATAATTCTAAGGAGTATCTATTACCAAAAATTTGAACATATGCAACTTTATTAAACTAGGCACTTGTAAACTTAAATAAACATACTGATATATCACATCATTGTTCAATAGCATGAACGTAAAGTACACATTTTAAAATATTTTAAGACACTGAGATAGACAATGAGTTTTCCCCCATGAGTCACATTATCCACATCCTAGGATACCTATTTTCCCCTCTACTACCTTAGATCAAAGAGCTTATCTCAGGTCTGGATCAACAAATGCCAGCCAGTGTCCTCTAACTATTTAAGACTACTCTCATCAAGAATAGTTCCTGACACTGAGGGTGAAGCTTACCACAATATACTGTGGCAAAGCCTCGTGGGAAATCTGTGACCAGGTCAAGCCTGTTCTTTCATGTCCTGGTGTGTGAACATCCTCTAATCACCTAACAGCATTAACTAGGATTGGTTGCTTCTGAGGGCTGGGCAGGTAGAAGAGCCTGGAAAAGCTGGTAATCACATGACAGCTCCAGGCTAAGATAGTCTTTAACAGGTGACTTAGTGCAAAGCATCCACTCTTCCCTTCACTTGGGTCTTCTTCCCCAAGACTGTCTCTCACCAGAGGCAGCATGCTAGGTCCAGCCAGCCCTCCTCACCCAGGACTCCAAGAGGCAGAATCTGAATTTGGCTACCTTCCCTACATAATTTAGAGACCTGAGATCTCTGCAAAAAAAAAAAAAAAAATGTTCATCTATAACCTTGAGTTGCCATGTCAGAACTTCTCTGTGGCTGCCCTGCAGAGAGAAGACCCAGGAAAGGCTGCGCTCAGGCTCACAGATCTGTGAGGAGAGAACCCCAAGATTATTTCAGCATTCTGTGTCACCACCCAGCTAAAGGTCTTTCTAAATAATCCCAGATGTCCTGAAATGGCAAAAGCTATCCCACTGTGGCCTGTCAGGATTCCTAACCCAGATAAGCATAATAGAGCAGCTGTTCCATGCTTGTTACACAGCAACCATCACAGTGTCTGAGACCCTGAAGTATTCTGGTTATTACCGAAGGACACATTGTGTTTACTGTTCAATGGCCTTATTTATTTTCTAACTCAGGGCAACTAGGCAGTCACTGATAGCCACCATATAGGGAACTCGGTCAACAAGAACATTTATTAAGCCCCACTCCCTTTCCCAATAAACAGCCAATCACTGTATTTGCAGAATAATAGTCACTTCATTGCTCCCTGAAAAGCAAGTTCTGTCTCCTCTCAGAAACAAACTGACCCTTGGTGTCACCTCCTCACTGCTACCCAGGCCAGGTGCCACACTTGGCAGCTAGCTCTTCCATGCCCTTCACACCTAACCTGTCATCCAGCCTTGACTGACCTATCTCCATATCTCCTGAGAAGGCGTGTATATCTCCTGCCACCCACAACACATACAAGAAATCCACAGGAACATGGTGCCGTGGCCCCTGCTACCACTCCACTCTAGAGGCCTTTGCTCATATCTTTACCCGACCTGAAGAATTTTCCAGTCTTCTCAAGAAGCCCGGTTTCTCGTGGCCAGTCTCAATTTAAACGTCACTGCCACTGCGGAGGCCTTTCCTGTCTCATAGTCAGTGTCATAGCTCACAGTCAGCTTCCTTCTCAGCAGGTCTTAGTTTAGAAGTACCAATTGACCCACCTTCTCTACCAGATCGCCACCTGTCTCCCCGCTCACTGCAGCTTCTGGAGTCAGAGACCATGTCCACACTCGGCACCAGCGCATCCCAGTCCCTAGCACGGTGCTTGCAAGCAGCGGCTGTATCTAGTGAATGAGTATTCTGACTTGCACATCGCACAGCAGTGGCCTATGGTACCTCCCACTCGCTCATCAGAGTGTCTGTTCTATCGCTCTCCAGTCTGACCGTGAGCCAGTCCTCAAAGTGTGGTCCCCAAAGAGCGGTGCTAGCAACTCCTAGAAACTTCCTAAAAGTGTGGACTCTTGGGTCCCTCCTGGTACATGCCAGATCAGAAACCCTGGGGTGACAGCCACCAGCCTGTGTTAATGTGTCCTCTAAGATTCTGTTGCACACTGAAAGTTCAAGATAGAAACAATGCCCGAGACTATTCTGGAGGTTTTGTGGGTTGCCCATCAGTTTGGAGAATGGTCGTAGGTTAGAAGTGACCAAGAAAATTTATAAAGAAGAGTTAGGAGTCTTGAAAAACACCTCGTTAAACTCATATCCGATGAACAGGAATCTTTGGTCCTTCATACAGTAACATGTTAAAAATCACTAAAGCATGAGGGAATATGTGGTCGAAGAGCCTTCCTACTTCCTCTGGCCGCTCAGCTACCTCGTCTCACTCCTTGGAAGGGAGACTCGCTCCAGACTCCGGGAAACACACTTGGAAATGCTGCCATGTGCATTTCCCCCAGGGGAAGCCTCAGCACTCTCGAAGCTCACTGTGCCCACAGCAGTGTTAATGCAATCACGCCAATACTGTCTGAGTCACCGTGGCAGCTGCCGTAAGCTTTCCGCATCTTCATCTCTTTTGACCTGAGGTTTGAAAATAAATGCTTACTATTAAGCATATCCACACACACGCCAGCAAAAAAAAAAAAAGAACTCTGGTCTTTGTGAAAGCCTGAAATGTTTATGAAAACAAATGGGGAAGAGTAGGGACTGGAGGGAATTGTGCGGTGAATGGCAGTTTCTAGCCGCTTCAAGGCTCCTGATCTGTATTTCTGTATCGGGGTGAGCAGCAGGGAAATCCCCTGTTCAGGCTGTTCCTCTAACAGAGCTGCAGAGAACCAATCCGCATCCAGGCCCCAGTTTAATAGAGTGGGTGGAGATTCCTGATGAGGAGGGCATACTGCAGGTGACCGAAGCATTACTGCCCACCCCCCCAACCAGCAACCTTGAGAAAGCTGAGCCAGCTTGGGAAGAGGAAGTTAAATATTCATACCAAACACCCAGTGTTTACTTAATCAGGGCTAATGATTGGCTTCTTAATGAAATTTTATAAGCTCAGTTGAACACAGAAAACATTTGCTTCTCTAAAAGCAAACAAGACTGTTTGCACTGTAAGCAGACATCTGGAACTCAGAGGCCCCGAAGCCTGCAGGAGGACACAGGCAGATCCGCGCCCAGCTTCCAGTGATGGCCAGCCAGAGCTGGGAGACTCGGGACCAGCAAGCTGGGAAGCTGCAGGACTTAATGCCACAGGCACTGGTCTAAGTCTGGGGCAGTTGTGCCAAACACAGAAGCTCATAGAGACACAGATGGCCAAAGATGCTAATGCTGAGTCCACGGCGAGTCCAGAATATCTACTTAGGGGGGTTTCAGGTGGAGCCTACTGTATCTACTTCAAATCTCAGGCAGTGTGCTCTTACTAAGATTATTCATTAAAACTCAACAAAATAAAACAAGAAATTCCTTAAGGCAGGAAGAGAAAGATGAATAGGTGAAGCATAATATTTTCTTTTTCTTTTTTTTTTTTTTACTGTGTGTGTATCACATGTGTTACTGTATATGTATAGTGTGTGTAATTCTGTGTGGGGGTGGGGGTGGAACGTGTTACTCTATGTGTGGTATGTATTACTCTATGTGTGTCACTGTGTCCATGTTACTCTGCACGTGTGCATTATTCAGTATGTATATATGGTATGTTTCTCTGTGTGTGCGTGTGCACATGTGTGTGTGTGCGCGTGGTGTAGTATGTATGGAAGTCAGAAGTCCACTTTCAGGAGTAGGTTCTCTCCCTCCACTGTGGGTTCTGAGGGTTGAACCCCAAACGTCAGACCTGCTGCCCGTTCATTGCTTCCACCCACTGAGCCGTGTCACATATGTGAGGTAACAGCTTGGGGAGCCGGTTCTCTCCTTCCACCGTGCAGCTCCCAGGGATTGGAAACATCAAGCTTGGTGACAGGTGCCTTTATCACTGAGCCATCTCGCCATCACTGAGCCACTCTATAGACTGAACATGTGCCCTTGTGCACACCGGGAGAGACCTCAGAGGTTGGCTATGTGCTTCGGGTAATGACTGTGTAACCCTTGGAGGCTGACTGACAGTAACAGAGGCACCAGGAGGGAGGGGCTGTGCATGTGGGGGGGCAAGGGCTATGTGGGTGCTCTCACTATCTTCTACTTAATCTTCCTGTGAACCTAGAACTGCTCTAAAGACCAAGCCTATTTGCCGGGAGCCAAAGCTATCTACGGAAGCCAAAGCCAAAGCTATCTAGTGAAGACTAAGCTATCTACTGAAGCCTAAGTCAATTAGTAAGTCAAAGCTATCTAGTGGAGACAAAAGGTGTTTGCTAGGCCAAAGCCAAATAGTGAGCAAAGGTCATTTAGTGGAGACCTAAAGCTATTTAGTGAAAGTTATCTAGGACCCTAACTCATGGGTGAGAGACTGTGAGGACATCCGTTTGTTAGAGCATCCGTGAGAAAACATCCCTAAGTTATCGTGCAGGCACCCTATTTATCACATGGAAGCACTCTTCCTGTCTCCTGCAGCAGCTAATTATTTTCCCCCCTTTCCTGCCTTCTCCCTATATAAGTTGGGTAAAAATTTCTAATAAATGAAGCCTTGATCAGACAAACAGACTTGGCTTTCATTTCTTACGTCTCTTGTCCCTACCCCCCCTTCTTTCCAATCTCTCCACCTTAGGAACCCCGTTGAAGCCCCGCAGGCCGGGGCACCTATTTTTTAAATATTCAGTAAAATGAATTTTCCAATGGCATCTTAGCCATATTTAGTATAAATAAGACAAAGGTGGTGGGAAGGCTCTCAAGCTCTCCAGTCATCCCCACACCCTCATCGGACACTGTCCTGACAGCAGCGGCCACTGGTCTCAGAGTCCTGGCCACACAGGGGAGGTATTCTCCCAGAACACAGCCACTTCTACTGTTGTGCTGAGACTTTGCATCCTGTAATCCAGGAGGGCAGGGCGCCTGCCCTGTAGAGGCCCAGACAAGCAAGGGACATGGCAGACGCCCCCTTAGCATCTGCAGATTAAACAGACATGAAAAGGCCATCGTTGGGTAGTTTGTCTGGTTTTAAATACTTAAGTTTAATAAGGGAATAACACTCATCAAACAATATTTACATGAAAAAGAACAGTTTTTAAGTTGGTGTAAGACTGTCCTTAGAAACAAGATATTCACACCACAGCCCCCAAATGGATTTCTACATACAAAATGCAAAACAGGGTCAATGATGCTATCTTTCTAGAAAGTATCACATTTAGCCAAGGTCTTCTGAGTGATCATTCCAAATGATGGGTAATAGAATCTCCCTTAGCATCTCCTATTATACCTATATTCATACCTACAAAACATACAAGGCACTTGCTAACTGAAATCTGCCCTCTGGTAAGTATTCTTTTCCTGGGGAGACATGACACAGAGCTTGAGTGTGGGTTGACATGGGGGTGAAATCTATACAATTGTATTATTACAAAGTAAATATGGCAAAATGCTGATGTTTAATGTTGGCGGTGTGTTCAGAATTGCTCACTGAATGTTTGACATTGTGGCGGCTACTCTTGGTTGTCAACTTAGCTACATCTAGAATTAACTAAAATCCAAGTGGCTGGGTACACCCACGAGGTCTTTTTCTTGGCTGGATCATCTGCCATGGGTAGACCTTATCCTAAATCCAGATCTCCTGAGCTGGGAGGATCCACCTTACACCTGAGCCATGCTCCTGGTGGCAGCCGACATAAAAACATAGAAGAAGGAGGCTTGTTCTTTGCCAGCTCGCCCTCTTGCTCACTGGCAAGTCCATTCCTTCACTGGCATGAGAGGCTTCTTCTTTGGGATTCTGATATACACTGAAGACCAGCTGAGACATCCAGCCTTGTGGACTGGATTCTTGGCCCTCCCATTGGTGGGCAGCCATTTTTGGACTCGCTGGACCACAGCCTTTAAGCCACTCTAATGTATCCCATGGATCAGCCAGGCTAAAATCCCATATATATTCATTCTATCAGTTCTCCTCTCAAGAACCCAGGTATAGACATCTGAGGCTGAAAAGATGCCGACTGCTCTTACAGAAGACCCAGGTTCAGTTCCCATTGCCACATGGTGGCTCGCAACCATCTGCAACTACAGTGCCCTCTTATGACCCCCAGAGGCACAGGCATGCACATGGCATGTGTGTCCACATATGGGCAGAACACGCAGACACAGAAAAATATGTATTTCTAAAAGAACTGATTCTTAGAAAGACCCTGGCATCAGTGACTGCAAGATTAGGAGGCGGGGCTTCAGACATCCCCGTGCCAGGTGGAACGTGTGGAGCCCAGATCTCCTAAGAAACCCTGAGCCACACACAAGACACCCAGCCATTGGTTGCTCATGCTCACTTGCCATCAGCCTGCTGCCTACCTCTCTGTGTATCTTTGCTTCCCAAATAAAACACTTGCCTGGTCCAACACTGAAAACTACTTGAAAAGGCCAAGGCCAAAGACGACAGTCACAGCTTAGCATGTGCATTTCAAGGCAGGGGAAAGTCATCTGCACAGTATCGGTGAGGACACGGGTGTGAGCCAACACGAAGCTTTGTGACAAAAGGCAGGCCCACGAGCTAGAGGGAAATGTGTGCCTGAACCGCTGAGATCAAGAGCAGGCCACCATTCCAGACACACTACAATGTCACTCTGCTGCCTTGGAAAGAAAGGAACATAGACCTTAGTAGCAATGTATTTTCACATGCTTGATAAAGCAGAGAAAAGATAGCCAGTCCCCTCAGATCTTTTCAGACGGAGTGATTAATTGAGAACATATACAAGGAAGCATGTAGGCGATTAGTGCTAATGTCTTATCTATAACAGGCACTTACTAACTACGTAATGAATACATGAATATGTGAGGTTACCCCATAATACAAAGCCAAGTCCAGTCACAATGGTGGGCTTTCACATACTATGGCAGAATGTTGGTTTGCACCAACATTTTTCTCTCTATCATTAAAAAAATCCTAACTTTTGGCTGAGCATCTGACCATGTGATAAGGGTCTGGAAAACATACCTCCACTTGTCCTTTAAAGAGAAAGAGCATGCCTTTCTTTCACCTGCCTCCTTCACAACAGCTAGAACTTACATGTGCTGGCTGGTGTTCTAGTAAGATGGAAAATGCTTGTTGATAACGATGACGGCTAAGAAAGAAACATGGTCTGGACATGACACAAGAGACTTCTGTGCTATTCCAGGACAGTCTCTCTCAGGACATGCTTCACATGGGAAACAAACTCATTACTAAATTCTATTAATTTTTCTGTAACTAAAATGTACTATTTTAAATAATCATAGCTGCTACCTTGTCCACAAACATCATCTCTTTTCCCTGACCCTAACTCTAGGAAGCACTTGTTATTGATCCCTGTTTATAGACCAGAGGCCAATGGAAGAAAATTGGCTTGCTCAAGGACATGCAGAGCTCAACACTCCTGCCTCTGTCCCAAGCCCAGGGTCTTTTCTCTATATCTAGAGTTGCATTTTGGTGTGACTGATAGGACTATTTACCAACTGATATAATTACTTACCAATAAATAAAACATGTCAGTATATCCCTCTCCCTCTTGGTTTCAAGAAGTGAGCAGCTCTCTTTTGCTATACCTTCTTCCATGATGCCTAGAGGCAACGGAACAGCTGACCCTCCAAAACCGTGAGGTTGTTTTTCTCAGCAACAGAGGTTAGCTAACATGCTGTGCATTTTCAGGAGGAAAACTAACAGAGAAGAAGACAGCCTGTGTCGAAGTCACAAAGATTCCAGCAAATACAAATTCTATCCTAAATACTTCTTTAAACAGGAATCTAGCAGCCAAGTTATTTTAACTGGCTGAGCAACAACCTGGCAATAAATATATTACTACCCACTAGGCCTCTTTTCTGATTAAATAAAATATGCTCAGCATTTTCTTGGGTTTGTTTTTTAGTTAGTACTCAAAGCTATAATAATAATGTATCTATAAAACAAGAGTTGGAAGGCAAAACTTTGGATGTCAGCACTTCATACTCATTCAACATCAGACACTTACTAAGCAGCATTACTGGAGTACCCCGTTGCTACAAATATACCTTTGGCCTTTTAATATAATCCTGTTCTTCAAGGATGACCTGAGTGTGTGGTTAGCGCTGCCAAAATCAGTGTGAAAATGAGTTGTCATTGTTTCACAAAACTGAAATCTCTTTCAGTATATTCTCACTGTGGAAGACATCTGTCAATGGGCAGTCTTGGATTAGGGAAGGGCCCGCATAGTCCTACCCCTTCCTGCTAAGCTACTGACTACCATTAGATTCTGGGGAAAGGCAGACATTGCCTTCCATTGTATATCCACTGACGAGCCCATCACACTCCAATGGATAGTACCAATACATGATCACACAGGCGCCCCTAGTTAAACTCTGTGGGTCAAAAGGAAACAACAAACATGAATGTGAGAAAGAGACTTGTAGGGAGATAACAGGGGTAGGAGGAAGGGAAGAGGAGAGAGAGTGAGTGTAATCAGAGGAGAGAGAGAGAAACTGTCAAAAAATAAATTTAATAAAAGATTTTAAAAATCAAGAAATTACAAAATAAACAAGCACAAAAGAGAGAATATATCATACATCTAGAAAACAAGAAGTATCAGAAAATGTTTACTTTTTGCCCTAAACAAAATTAATTCTTTTCACATCATTCACAACATACAATGATATTCATGTCCTGAAGTTTAAAAAAAAAAAACCTACTAGACTCTATGATATTTCCATTTATACTCTCACCCATACCCAATTACAGCCTTCACTATCAATGGGGTTCTCCCTGAAGTTCTTCCCCAATAGCGGACACTGTTCTATTCTGGAAAAGGTGGTCCAGAACAGCAGGAGCTCCCGCCACCACTCTGGCCCAGGAGAAGAGTCCTCGTGTGATAAAAGAGAACAACACTCTGCAGCCTGGCTGTGGGCCTCAAGTGCTGTGCCCTGGAACACAATCTGTGCTCCTGCAACCTACGTATTCACACAGTGACTTAAAAATCATGCCTTCATACTAAAGATGAGCAAATGCAGGTCATGTTTGTGGCTGTGTGCATGTGCGCTGACATAGGCTTATTTGTTTTACGATGTATAAGCATAAACCAGTCAGTACAACAACTTTTTCTTTCCAGATAGAGAGATGGTTCTATCGTAAATGCTGTGCACACTGAAGAGCACAGACATCGCTGTCCCCAGATCACCAGCACTCAGTATGAAGGCTACAGCAACCACACTGAATACTCAGTGTCCGGGGGAGCCCTAAGGCCCAACTAACCACTGCTAACTGTCATCCACAAACAGCCCCAGGCTGGGTCTGGCCCACATGCGTGTCTTCTTTGGCATGAACAATGTTGGAACCAACATTTAACACCTTAGAAGTTTCTTGTATTTTTCTTAAAATCTTTTGAAAGTCCAGCTATACGACACCCGATCATTGCATGGCACTCAAAAGGGCTCAGTAACTCGTCCCCCTCGCTGATGATGCCCTCATCACGGATGCAGCTTCGTGGGCCACCCCTGCCTGCAGCTTCCTCATTCCTGCAGTTTCTCATTTAGTCTAATTTGTAGGGTGTCCATGACACTACAGCACAACATCTGACCTTTTCCCTTACTAAAAATAGGAAGAGAAAGTATGATATATCTATAAGCGAGAAAAGCCACAAGCACAGCAAGCTAGACTACAGAGTTATAGAATCTGTGTTCCAATGTTTGGGGGACAATGTGGGAGAGTCAGGCTGAGAAAACATTAAAGAATGTGGCAAAGTGATCATTCCAAATTCCTGGAGTAGAGACACACTTAGCCCTCAAAAAGTGAATCTATCATTTAATTCATTTTGTTATTTTATGTTTACGTGCTTTCTCTACATGTGTGTCAGTGGAAATGCATGTTCCTGATACCAGTGGATGCCAGAAGAGACCCCCACGCACCCAGTTACAGACGGTTGTGAGCTACCACGTGGATGCTGGGACTCGAACCTGTGTCCTCCAGAAGAGCAGACAGTGCTCTTTAACTGCCAAGCCATTTCTCCAGACTGCTCATGAGCAGATTTAAAAAATACATTCTATTTTTTAAAGAACTAGTAATCTACTCCAACAAACACCAGATTAATCACAAGCTCACTACTGCTCATTCGTCTTGTGCTTTAAAAAGCCCCATGCTTTTAAAATATCGGTTTCCTTTTCTCATTTGCGTCTTGAGATTAACAATCCTTCACCACCTAAATTATTTTCTGTCATCAGAAACTGTAGCATTAGCCTCTACGCTCGGCCCTTCTCCTGCACAGCAGACAGCCTTGACGCCCAGCTTGCATGGCATGATCCTGAAGCCGCACTTCCGAGAGGATTGGCAGGCACGAAAGGACACTTGGTTCAACCAGCCGGCACCCAAGATCCAGAGACGCAAGGTCTGGCAGGCCAAAGTGCACTGCATTGCCCCTCATCCCACGCCCAGCCCCATCAGGCCCACAGTGAGGTGCTCTACAGTTAAATACCCACACCAAGGTCCAAGCTGGCAGGGGCTTCAGCGTGGAAGAACTCTGGGTTCCTGGTTTCCATAAGAAAATGGCTCACACCATCGGCATCTCTGTGGCCCCAAGGAGGCAAAACACATCCACTGAGTCACCGGAGCCCTGAAGGAGAACAGCTCCAAGCTCATACCTCTCCCTAGGAAGCCCTCTGCTACAAAGAAGAGAGATAGCTCTGCTGAAGAGCTTAACTTGCCCACCCAGCTAACAGGGCATGTGATGCCACCTGGAATGCCTACAAAAAGGAGAAAACCAGAGTCATCACAGAAGGGAAGACCTTCACACTTTTGCCAGCCTTTGAATGGCCCGGGCCAATGCCCAGCTTTTTGGCATCAGAGCAAAAAGGGCAGAGGGAGCTGCAGAGAAAGATGTTGAAAAGAAAAAGTAATGAATTGTTGAAACGTTACAACAAATTTTCCATAAAGAAAAAAAAAACTTAGCATTCACGGCTTCTTCTCTTTTGCTTGCTGTAAGTTCTTTGCCTTTAACTTAAGGTGTTTTCTGTCACAATCATAATGAGCCCCTCCTATCACAGAACGGAGGAGGTAAGCAAAATGCATAAGTACATTTGGGTCAAACTCTATTGCAAATAATAAATATTACATGAATGACAAAATTGTTTTTGTATAAAATAGATACACTAAAAAACAACTTGGGGACAATCGACGGTTTGAGACCATTAATTATTGTTACCTGAGTATTAAATGCTATTGGAGAGTCTTTCCTTATTTTATCTGATATGATGATGAGCATGTGCACAAGCAGCTGCATCTGTGTGTGGATGCAGTGTGGATGTGTCTCTGGTCGTGGCTCTTTTTAATGGGAAATAAACGCCTCCGCTTCGCCATCACTCAGGACTCAGCCGTCTTTGAAGTACAGTCTTCTTTCTCAGTTGGAAGACAAGGTTCTCTAAATTTACTTCAGGCTGGGAAGGAAGTTACAATTTATGTGCTGGCTCCAACCTAACAGTATCTCTAAACACTAAAACAGGAAGAAGATAAAACAGTGCCGTGAATTATTACTGTTAGCAAGGGCACAATGCAGAAGGCACAACGCAGGGGGCGGGGCTATCTGTGCCACCACCGGTGGTCGCCTTTGGAGGCTCTGTCTATTGGCCCTTCAGCAATCTCATCTGTGGAGACAACTCATTACTTCTTTGGACAGCCCTGAATACTATTTCTTATCTTTGGGGCCGAGATAGCTTATAACAGCCTGCTGTAAGGACGAGTCTACTTCCAGTTTAATGTGACGGTGGTCACGTGAGCTGAGCTGTGTGGAGCAGCCTCCTGCCCTAAGCCTAGAGTCTCACAGTTTTCCTCAAACACTTCCTCCCCATCCTCGCCACCCACCGTGGACATTTGTCTCTGGCCTTCTCGCTGTGTACCCCAGTCAGACCACCCTCCCGGCGTAGGGTTGCTGTAACGTGACCCTAAAGTATGTCATTATTGGCCTCCATGTCTGATTTCAGACTCTGAAGTCTGGGTTCCTGAAGCTGTAGGTTGAGATGCAGTTCTCTACCTTGGGTTGGGCCTGGTTATCCCAGTGGGAGTTTCCAAAAGGCCCCCGGTGATCTCCCACGCCTGGCTCTGTTTACGTGGCTATGGCAGAGGCTACAACAGTCACCGCACATTTCTGGGCTCCGATACACTGCTCCTGACAGAAGCAACAGAAGGACCCACGGCCGCCGTCCCGACACCTCACAGGTTCCTCAGATCAATCTACGAGCTCTCGGCCTTCCAAAGAGCTGAGCCCTGGGGACACTCACTCGGCCAGCTGCTTTCTCTGGCTCAGTGATCCGTCCTCTTTGGGAGAACACAGGCCACAGCAGGTGGCTCAGCATCAGAAACTGGTGAGGCTGACTCATTCCCCGTGTGCTGCAGGGGCTCCCTGGGTGGCCGAACAGTTGAGGAGGGAGGAGAGCACAGCCAGGTCACCAAGCACATCGTTCCTTGGACCTGTGATGTGGGCACAATGAGCTGACTCAAGAAGAAGTCTACAGTGGCGAGGAGCGCGGAAATGGCTATGGGAGTTGAGAGAAATAGGCCTTTTCTGGGACGGGGGGTGGTGATAAAGACATCAGAGAAAAAAGAAACAATTAGATTAACTTAGTGGAGATATTAGTGGGAAAAGAAGGGCAGATGAGGGTGAAACATAGAGACGTCAAAGAGGGAGGAGAAAATAATACAATCAGGTAATTCGATACAGATGAAGCATAGGGCGCATGAGTACTAGGGATGGGAAATCAAGCTTGGAGAAGCACGGAGAGGCCACCCTGAATGGCATTGCTTTCTCTACCAGGATCAGCTAACCAAAGAGTGGTTTGCAGCGACGAACTCATGGCCCATGTAAAGAAATAAAAAGCAAAGGGAACGTGTCAGAAAAGAGCAGGTGCTGGGCGAGTGCACCAAGGGGGAAGCACGCGCCTGGGAACCGGCCCTCAGCATAATGAACAGGTGGGTCAGAGAGGAAAGCAGGGTGGGAAGGGAGGACGACCAGGATTACCTTCCCGGACACAGTGGCCCCCCCCATACACTCCCTTCCTTCGAATTTGTCGTTCCCCTGCCTCCTAAACACGGGTCCCCTCAGAGTCCCGTCCCGGGGTATCTTGCCTCTGTCACACCCTTTGTCAACAGCACTTCCTCTGGACCTCGGCTTCTTACGCTACGGGTCATGGCCGAACTGAATGTGGGGCCATGAAAAAATACTGGTCACTTTGACAAGCGCCTGAGCATGACATGGTCACATTCCAGCTCAAAACCAAACACGGAAGGGGCCCGAGGTGTTTCCAGCCAGCTTGTCCATGCTGTGCCTCAGGGTGTGTTGTGGCAAACACAAGACGCTCATGCTGCCCTGTGAGTGCCATCACGCCACACACCAACAAATTCTGCGTGCAGCACTCGGCTTAGTCGAGACTACTGTGTGCTACAAACAGCATTTTTACTGCACAAAGTTTTTGTTCACTTAGAAATATCGTGATTTCATTGTGGAAGGTAAAAAAATGTATTATCTCCTTACTATGTATATGTATGTACTATATACATGCATTCCTTAGCATGTATATATGAAATTAGTGCATCTCTGAGTTTCATCGTGTTTGAATAATTTATTTTGAAAATTGTTATTTGAAGAGCCTGGGAGATGGCTTAGCTGGTAAATATTACTGGCCTTGCAAGCCTGAGGACCTGAGTCCAGTCACAAGAACCCAGGTAAAAGAGCCAGCTGTGAACACCTGCACACAAACCCACGAGCGCACACACAACTGCACACACAAAAGTGTTACTTGAACTGGTAGCTTGGTTTCATAAAAGAAATTGTTCGATGAATTTGAATTATGATGGCGCTTCCAACGATTGTTTGAAAAGGTCTTAAACATACACATGCCACTTTATTCTCTGCACTTATACACTATAAAACCTGAGGCGGGGAAAGATGCTCTACACCCTGCAGCATCAAGTGTTCAGCCGGGATTCAGCAGTTTGGGCGGAATGTTTAAAGTCCATCAAGAGGCTGGAGCGATGGCTTAGAGGTTAAAGCATGCACTGCCCATCAGCCAGCCTGAGTTTCATTCCTAGCAGCCACCCTGGTTGGCTCACAGCCACCGGCAGACACAGCTGCAGAAGAATCCAACGCCTCTGGCCTCTGTGGGCACCCGAGCTCGCATGGACCTACCGACACAGATAGGCAGCCCTGCCCAAAATGTGCCACACCTAAGGGACTCAGGCCTCACTTAGAGATCAGTCAGTCCTCCATTGATCCTCTCCTTCTACCACACATCCAGCACAAACCTAGGGCGAATCCTTCTCTAGTCTTCCTGAGTCTCACAGTGCGTGGCTTAGAGTAAACCACAGAAAAATTTCTCGTTTCTTGACTTCACTTTGTGAACTCGGTGATGGAGCTGTCTTGCCACGGTTGTGTCCTAGCACTGAGCACAGAGTTGTGGCTCTGTAAATAACCGAAGCATGAACAGCATGCCCCGAAGATAAGTTAGTGGAATCCCTTCAGCTCCCCGGGGGACTGGAAGACCAAAGCTGACGGTGCCGACTTTTCAGCGGGGCAGCCCCGCAGTGAGAAGCCACCCTCCCTGGAGTTAGGTGTGGCTATATGACAGTCTGCGAAACCGAGGGTGAGCGCAAGTGACATACGTACCCCCACGCTGGCCCATGAAAACCTTCCCACGCTTTCCCTCTAGACTTCTTGTTCCTTTCTTCAGCCAGTCTACAGAGGACCATACAGTGACCCTAAAAACCACACATTCATACCTGGGACCCTGAGTAAAATGGGGACACTCTTCTCATTTGTTGCTGAGGGAGCTCTGGATTTCAAATATTCATCAGAATTCTAGGTGTTACAGAGCTAAACCTATGTAACTCAGTGACATAACTGGTCACAATTCCAGTAATTTGTACCAATCAGCAGTGGCTTGTCACTCTTCCAAAATGAAACAGAGGCCGTTCAAAGGTTAGTACAGTTTCCTGAGGGGTAGCTGACTGAAAGTTCTGTTTGTTTGTGACCATTAGGAAAAGGTAGTAATCTTGCTAAGGGCTTGCCAGGGCTTGGCCCACAGCCACCAAACAGTCTGGGCAAATTGCTGTGATATCAAAGCTCTTGACAGTGAACTTGCTTCATGGCCTCCTGGTCACACCCGACAGGCCCTGGACCAATGCCCAGCTGCCTCTGCAAGTCCTCTATCCCTGACTTCATCCTGGCTTACCTTGCAAAAAGACGCATCTCAAAACATTGCCCTGTTGTTTTCCCTGCCAGCTGGGGTGAAGCTGCCAAAAAGCTTTTCGAAGAGCCATGCCGGTCTGCACTGCCTCAGAACAAAGGCTGCTCCAAAGGAGCTGGAAGGGAGCCGTCAGCAGACCTGATAGAGACGCCACCCCAGAGCTGGGTTAGCACCCTGGGGAGGAGATCTGCTTACACGGAAGATGGCCTTGGCTCTCCCTGTCTTTTCTGCTGAACACTGAACTTTAAAGAGGACTCATCTCCCTAAGGGACCTGAGTATTTTGATAATCAGATTGTGGTGAGTGAATCAAGCAGCATGTCCTGCCCCTAAATTGCTTGTTCGCCCTAATAATCGTCCTAACTATCAAAAGGGTCAGTTCTCGACTAATAGGTTTTCCCTTTGTTTGGTGCAGGTGACTGAGCTGTTTGGAAACTTCCCAGATACAGTATGTGTTAATCTCTTGATGGATGTGAAATAGGCCTTTTGGGGAATTCAGTGAAATAGAGTGACCCTTTTCTCAGAAAAAGATGTAAGATGTTCAAGCACACACGTGCTTTAGACAACTTCAAGAAGGGCATAATGGCTGCTGAGTTCAACGGTTCATCCCAGGGTCATGGACTCCCTGGAACAAGAAGCAGCAGACTTTTCCTATAAAGGCCAGAGCATGAGTGGGTCTGGCTCTATCCGGCCCCTAGGCTCAGCAAGTGCGGTGTGAAAGCAGCACAGACAATACAACATTCAAGATGGATGGCCACGTGCCAACAAAGCTGTCTGTGGACACTTCCTATCAACCCGCTCATGTTAAAAAAGAATTGGTATGCTCCTCCTCTTTATTCAGTCATTGAAAAAAAAGAAAGAAAAGCTCTCATATCTGGTGGCCCCACAGGCACAGGTGGCCAAACTTCACCAGAGAGCCAAGGTGTAGCACATCAGGAAAGAAAAAGGTTACCCCCTCACTTTCACTGACTTACTAGGAGCCTGCAGCCTCTCCTTGTGGACACAGGCAGCAAACCACAGGAGCAGCGGCACCCTTTCTGACGATGTCACCAGGAGAACTCACAGGCATGCTCACACAGGCGCTAGGTGTTGGCCACTCCTCACACCTGGCTCACAGCCAGGTCTGTCGCTGTATCTTAGGAAGTATATAGTCGGGATATTAAGTATTTTCTTTTCTTCTAGTTTCAACTCAGTCACAGTTTTTGTTCTTTCTCTGGTGGTACAGTGATTGACTGTGATTGACAGGGAAAGTAGAAAACCCTAAGTGAAACTCCACAACTTTAGAATGTTCATTCTAACCATATAAACTTTATATGCACAGAGGCATATAAAGTTTTGGACCAGGGAAGCGCT